>NC_133229.1:24211180-24575347 GCF_040436345.1 Pagrus major
GAACTGAAAAACCTCCCTAACGATCCTTGTACATGAAGTCATGTTATTCAGGCCTAATGGCCCAACAAGAAGCACTGACCTGGTTTTGTAACTGCTGCAGGTTACAAAAGAAAAATCTCTTGTTCTTTTTGCACCATTATGAACTTTCTCAGCAATTCTGCACTCCTACCTGCATATTTGGTATTTGGTTTCAAAGCTGAGCTTACTTGAATTACTCTTAAATGATTTTACATATGAGTTAGAAGTTAATTGACTGACAGCAGCTATAATTTTGATAATTGAGCAATCATTTCAGTAATTATTCAAACACAAATACCAAACATCTGTTTTTTTCTGATTTATTTACAGTAAATACTAATCGTCTGTCTGACTACATTGTCTCTGCTTTTGAAATCAACTCTTGGCCGGACAAGTAAAAGGGCAGAAACTAACAATTATTTTCACTTTTTTGTCATTTGGTTTTTAAAATGGAAGAAAAATCAGAATGGTGAAAATTTAATTTCCTACAGCCCAAGGTGATAATGTCAGATTTCTTGTTTAATCCAACCAACTTGGTTTCAATCCAAAATCAAAAACTGTTCAGTTTACAATAGTGTGAAGTCAAGGACGAGCAGGAAATGGTCACATTTGAGAAGCTGGAACCAACAATTGTCTGGGAGTTGTGCTTAATAAATGACTTAAATGGTTAATTGATTATGAGTAGTTGAAGCTGAAATGTAAAGAACTCTGAAACATATTTATCAATTATCAATTATTTATCAATAATGTAACTTAAACTTGCTGCACACTTGAATACCTCTCAGCTTTATTCATCAGTCCACACACATTCACATGCAATTCAGAGTTAGTCCACCTGACTTTGAAGGGTATTTTTTGTTACCAAGAGAAGAATCTGGAGCAATCGTGGGGAGGACAGGCAAATCTAAAGGCTCCATTCACCATCTGTACCTACAGTAAGAGCACCATGCAAATTTAAAATTCCTAGTTTGGGAGCTTTCATGAACAATTAAACAGGCTCTGACAAGTTAAGTACCAACAGACCGCCTAAAACTTGAGTTGGAGTTCATCTTGATTTTCTGCTGTGTCTCGGATGTCCTCGCCATAATGGAACAGATGTTGGTACACTGCATGTTATTCTGAGTGTCCCCTTCTATCCACTTTCTGCCTGCTTTTATTGTCGCCTCCATGTGACATCATTGTCCCAGAGAAAAATAAAAAACACTGAGTCGGTCGAGTCTTTAGGAAACATACCGTCTATACATTAGTGCCACTTAGTCGCAATGCAGGCAACATAGCAGCTCCAGTTCTAACTCCATCCCCGAACATGCTTATGTGTTATCCGTGTGGACAGATGTGCTATGAGGTTTTCGGTGAATGCACATGTATGCATCACTCTGGATTATCCTCATCTGCAGCCCAGCAGTAAAAGCATCACATTGTTACAAACACACACCTAAGATAGCCATCAGCGCCGGTTACTCTCTCTGCTCACTGACCTCCACATATTTTATGCCGAGTAATATTTATTTACGGTGACTTGACCAGCAGACAATATGAAACGGTCATCCTGTCTGCGATGAAAGAGCTGTGCCCTCTCATCGGAGGAGAAACCGAAGTGATGGCTGCACGTGCGAGTCTGCATCTCTGTGCACATAAATACAAAGAAGAAGAAATATCTCAGGGCTGCGCCATATGTTGTTTTGATTCTGCAGAGTCCTACAGATGGTCCAAAATAGTGCTCCCTGTCAGAAAAACTATCACTTTCAGACATCTCTTCCTCTCCGAACTAGGCCCTCAGCTTTACTTAAGCCTGAATAATTTACGGTTGTTTTTTTTCCTCCCCTTTTTGTTATTTTCCCCTCTACCGCTCTCCGTCTCTCATGTTCACAGGTTGCTGGGATTAAAGGGGTGTTCCTGTCAAATAAAGTTGTTGAGAACCAAGTGAAAACTTATATCACATACAACAAGGGGAGAGACTGGCGGCTTCTTCAGGCTCCAACAACCGATCTCCAGGGAAATAAGGTCTATTGTGAACAGGTAAGTGGGCCACTGACGGGAGATAGAATCAGTTATTTGGATTTCCGTTATTTGCTCAGAAAAATACTACAATGGATGCTGCCATGCTGTGGTCCTAGAGTGCAAATAACTGTGTATCACATAAACAGAATACGTCAGTAGCTGAAGAGATCTTTCACATTATTTACCGTACTTTAAACTTTCTGTCGCAGCCGTGTACAATTTATACCAAACACTTTAAAGGTAAAACAAAAGACTATTGAACATACAGGTAATTAATTAATTATGGAAATTAAGATTGTTCTATTTTTTCATCACTCTGGTAGTTGTGGTGACATATATTTTAATGTTTAGGTAACACTTTATAATAACCATCATTAAGAAATAGTACATTTTTAGTTAATTAAACTTTATTTAATGGTTATTTGACTATTTATAAATAATGAAATCATTATAAACAATTTATTAAGCAGTTGTAAAGGTTTATAAACAGGTTGCAACTTGACATCCAAAAGATTTATATTACATAAACCACAGTGTTTGTTGACCATTTACCAAAGTGTTATGAACATCAGTTACAACTTTACAATAAACAACTGCTTAATGAATAGTTCATAAACTTTTAATTGTTAACAGTCAAATAACTTTTAACTTAAGTTTAATTTAAGTAAATCGTTACCTAATACTTTACTAAGGATCATAGTGTAATGTAATGTGCTGTCTTGTATAACATTCTGAATCATAACGATTGGTGTGAAGTGCAGTGCTTAATGTGCAGCAGTGTGTTTTAAACATTTATATTAACCCATGATGCAACATTTTTGTGCATATATCTTTAAGACTTGCCACATGAGCGTGTTTCTCCCTTTAGAGCCTGATGCAATGTAAGTGGTTTGGATGAAATTGTCACTTTCAAGACATGTGACTGAAGAAATGAATTGTGATTTGTTCATGAATGTTAGAACAAAGGCAATAATTTCCAATTAAAGCCAAAGTCTGAAGCTTTTCAAGTGTTTTCATGTCGAGTTTTTATCTCAGGTTTAAGGAAGTGTTTTCATACAGTGCCTTAGGTTTAAGAATGCATTTTTAATGGGCACCCGAGGTCTTAATGGGTTAATACAGTGTACAAAGTGTTAAAATGTTTGTATTGATTTTAAAGAAAAGTCAGTGGCAGCACTTTACAATATCTCATGGCCACAGGAGAATATGATAACAAAAGAGACAGAGGAGAAAGTAGAAATGACAAATAATGTGAAAGGAAAATAAAAAATAAATAACACACACAAAAGCGGTGGGCCGAGTCAACCATTAGATAAAATGAAAATCAAAACAGAAGACGTTTTCCACTTAATTCTTCTATTTTTATCTTGTTTCACTTTCGATCCATCACTGAATCACTGCTTTCCCCTCTGCTTAGAGTGTTGAGCTGCTGTAACAAGTGAATTTACCCAATGAATGATTAATAAAGTCTTATCTCATCTTATAAGAGGCTATCTCTATCACTGCATCCACCCAGTCTGTTAAATCTGGAGCTTTTTGACACATAAGTGTGCATAAATCTGGACTTTAGAATTGAACTTCGAGCATGAGTTACCCTACTTCAGTTTCGTTCTGCGGAGACTCGATGGTGCAGGATAACATCAGTATGTGATGTTTTGTTTTCCATGTTCAAATTACTTTCCAAGATAATTAGCTGTCAAATAATGATCGATTCACAATTAATTCAGGAGAGTTATTGTGAAACCCTCATATTTCATTTTCACATTCTGAATTCGGCGAACTAATCTCCTTTGTGTTTCGCAGCCGTACTGTTCGTTACATCTGCACCTCCATGTCTCGGAGAATCCTTACACCTCGGGAAACATTGTCAGCAAAGAGTCCGCCCCAGGAATTATAATAGCATCAGGTGAGGAGATTATTTGATTTGCACTTTGATTTGCACATCCATACTGTTGTTTATCCTCAATCGCATCCCTCAGCGCACCCAATCAAATCTGTTCTTTACTTTTGTTCCCAGCACTGTCTTTCCCAGCTAACAACAGTTTACACGCTGAAGTGAAATCAATCTTTCCTGCACATCTGTTCCATGCTAGAAAAACAAAACATGTTTGTCCTGTCTGAGGGAAAACTCCTTTACTGCCTTTTGTTATTCAGGTGTTGTTGGACCTGAGCTGACCAGCACCAACGTCAGTATTTTCATCACATCCGATGCTGGAAACTCTTGGAGAGAGGTACAGTGTGTAAATTTTGTGGTACTTCTCTTTCCTTTCCAGATAACTGGTTTAAATTCTGTCTTATCCTTGAAATTTCCCGTCAATGTGACATACAGCAAAATGACAAAAAGTCAACTTTATCTTGGCATTATCAGAATGAAAAGCAGGTGAACAAAACAAGGAATGTGATTCAGCTTTCAATGCCATCTTTCACTTCTCTCACAAAGAAATGAAGAATTGTAGTTTTGACACTCAGCCTTGTGCGCGACATGCGTATCTGTGATCTGTAAAATAAATAAACCCAAAGATTTCTGCCCTCGGCTTAAGACGGCAGAATTCAACAAAGAGTGCAGCACTTGCTACAGCTGAGATTCTTGTTGAGGATTCGACTTGTTTAGCTTGTAGGCGTAAGTATGCATGTTCTTTATGCTGTCACTGTAGACTTGAGTTTTTCTTTGGCTCGTCTTGTCTGCAGGTTTTTCAGGAAGAGTACAGCGTGTTTTTCCTGAATCAAGGAGGATCTCTGGTGGCCATCCGACACACACCTCTCCCAATTAGACATATTTGGTAAGGCTCTCCCAGGAGTTGCCACATCTTTTTAGGGACTATACTCAATCTTCAAACCAAGGAGTGAGACAGCTTTCCTGCCGAGGCTTTTTCTCACTGAATGCAACTCTATTTGTGGCTGGTCTGTCTGTGATCCAACCATTGTTCTCTCCCTCAGGCTGAGTTTTGATGAGGGCAGAAACTGGGACAAATATAGCTTCACCTCCTCTCCGCTCTATGTTGATGGGGTGCTGGGGGAGCCTGGAGAGGACACCCTCATCATGACGTAAGATTTGAAGGAAGCAGAAAGAGCTCATGTGTTTCTAGTCTTCCTAATTACTGCACTGGGTGATTATGTATCACCCCGAAGAAGACTTAGAAGTGTACATAAATGTTCTTGAGTTTATTTAATGTGGTTTTGAAAGGGTTTCATAAGCCCCAGATGCCAAGGAGTTTCTTAACCCACAGAGGAACACAGATTAAAGTCAGCACATTAAAATTACTCAAAGTGAAGGTTTTCACACACAACAGATTTCTTTTTCTCAAATCTGCCCCATAAACCGAATGTTTTTGACCCAGTTTTTTCTGACTTGTTTGTGCAGGATCTTTGGTCATTTCAGTCATCGATCTGAGTGGCAACTTGTCAAAATCGACTTCCGGTCCATTTTCCAGCAACGATGCGCATCCGATGATTACATGACGTGGCAGCTACACAACGAGGTACGAGGATCTCGCCGCCACTTGACTGTTGATGACACCATTCAGTCGTTGATTGAACTTGAGTGAATTTCTTTGATTCAGTCAAACAATAAAAGCAAGATGGTTGAAAAAAAAAAAGAAATGAAAGGAAAAGGAACCTCTGAAATGTGTGTGATGCATTATTCATCACAGGGCGAAGTGTGCATCATGGGAATGAAGAGAATCTTCCAAAAACTGAAAGCAAACGTTCGATGTGTCAAGGCCAGAGATCAGTATATTTCCCAGATGTCAGACTCCTGCCCTTGCACTGAGGCAGATTTTGAGTGGTGAGTTCCCTGCTCTGCAGCTACTCTTTTCACTTCATTAAATCCAATGCACAACACTTTATCAATCTCCAGAGGCAGAGTCTGTGAAGCAAAACTAAGGCACAACAGGAGGAGTGCTACAAGAGTTATATTTTATAATTCACAACTTCTTACTCTTATTTATGTCTCCCCCTCTGGTGACCTGGGATGTCAAAACTATGATATAAAAACAGGTATGAATAACCTTGATGTTGAGAGGTTATAATCAATATCACCAATTTTTTTTCAATATATATTACAAAATCACAAATATGTGCAAAATCACATATAAATCATCAAACTGTTCTGTGGTCGTGCTTCATAAACAAATCTCTTATATCTACTCATCCCCATGCCGATGTAAAGTTTGATAACGTTTTGTTGTCCACCAAATGTCTTTGGAGCTTCACGGCAAAACAGTGTTGCAGCATTCTCCTAAATCAGAATCAGAAATACTTTATTGATCCCCGAGGGGAGCTGGTATGTTATAGTTGCTCCTTCCACTGTAGAATAGAAATATCAAACTATAGAGAGCCTTTAATAAGATATGCATGGAGAAGACAATAAGAAATACTGTAAGAGTAAGTAAAAAAATACAAATAATAAAATATTAAATAGCCATAAATGTGTGCACTAAACTATAATATGTGACAACTATATATATGTATACGTATTTACATATACAATAGAATTGCTACTAAAAATAGAGATGTAAGATATTTGCCTAGTCCTGCTCTATGATTACAGTGTAGTATGTGATAGTTGACAGTAATTAACAGTGTAAATAAATGTCACACAAATGCTAATAAATGCTATTGCATATAATGTATTGCACATGATATTAAACGGACATCTGAAAGAAAACTGGTAAATAAGAAATATCAGGCAGTTAACAGTTTAAACAGTATAAATAAATGTCACATAAATGCTAATAAATGCTACATGAATGCTACTGCACATACTATTCCACAACTGACTTAGCTGGGGACTTGTTTTAAAACATTAAATAACACCAACAGCAAAAACATATACATACATACAGCTTGTGGACGTTACTTGCACCATGTTTGCAGCTGAGCCCTTGCAGCCCACTTCAGATGGCGCAACGCTTTTAGCTTAGCAGCAACAGTGAAGATTTCAAAATTAGTTTGGGATCTCGGGGCTTCTAGAGACAAGCTGTATGGAGCCATTTTAGATTTTTTTCCCCCCTTGTTTTGTTATGTTTCCAAACAATTCCCCATCTACATTAGTTGTTTGGGTGAATGCTGCACCGCTTTTTGCCGTGAAGCTCCAGAAATGTTTTGTGGACTACTCAAGGTAACCCACCTTTCCATCAGCGTTGGGGGAAGCATAACGACTAAGTTCTCACATTTGGGTGCACTGTTCCTTTAAAACAAAAACTTAAATGAGTGATTTTGTTATTTTTTACAGCATAACTTTATAAAACACATGGATATAAAATCGCGGAATTAAAATGTTAGAAAAAATATACAGACTATGAATTGATTATAATACTGTGGTAGGCAGGGGTACGGCGATAGCAGAATTATTAAGTGTAATGTAAACAAGTTGTGCAGTAATGAAGTGTAATATATACTGTATATTTAATGAGAACAGGTTATAGAATGAAGATATGAAATTAGAATATATTTGCATATTGAAGATAACTAATGGCTCACTCACTTCACTGTGTCTCATTCTTTTATCTTTCCGATCTCACTGATGGTGAATGAGCAGCGCCGACTCCCATATTAAACAAGCTTAACACCACTTTATTACTAAAAGCCTTATTAAACTTTCCACCTCTGGCTACTGTTTTCCCTGATCACGATGAAAGCAATCTGACGGATCCCTTTGACTTTGCCAAGGTGTAATTATAGTTTGTGAAAAAGATGCACAATGCCTTTTGTGCTTGTTTGATCCATAAAACATCAAATCTCAAATACTCTGAGCTGCTGCTGGGCGCTGAAAACTTTTCTCCAGTCCAGAAAACCTCTATTCACAGTAGGGATGCATCTATTGTGAATGATTCTGTTTGAGCTGAGTAATTTTATTTCGTATTTTTTAATAAATGATAAATAATCTCGTTAACACCCCAGCGTTTCTTTCTTTTCTACACTTGTTGTTCCAACTAAAACAGCGACTATGGATTCGAGAGGAGGATTGATGGGAGCTGCACTCCGGCTTTCTGGTTCGTTCCTTCAGCAACATCTCGAGACTGCATCACGGGGGACAGCTTCCTTAACACCACCGGGTACACCTCATTCATCTGCACTGACACGAGCGAAGGGAGTTGTGGCTGCACAAACACCCTTTGTTAAATCTGTAACGCAGCTTCCTGAAAATAAAATTACCTGCTGCCCTGCTGCAGTGGGAGGTATCTAAGCTCATTAACTCAAGTACTGAAGCTACTGGAGGATAGTTTTCAGGTGAAGATTTCCATTTTCTGCAAAGTTATACCTTTGCTTCACTACATTTATTTGACAGCTGGCGGTAGTAGTTCATGTTCAAGTCGGGATTTCACTTAAAATACAACTGATAAGCATATCAAATTCAACATATTTTGAATTTTGAAAGCTTTTAATTTTGTAACATCTTATCTAATTTGGGCTAATTGTGAGGTTTCAGATATATATGTGTTAAATAACCACATAACTATATCTGGCTATACTCAGCAGAGCATTTCAGAATGAAGAAACAAATATCATGGACTGTGATTGTGATTAAATAGATTGTGATATTATCTTTTGGCCAGATCACCCACCCGCCTTTGTAAAGGATTGTAATATTCTGTGTGAAAGTGGTTGCTTTCACACAGAATAGACTGTGCTACCCTGCACTATTTAAAGGTTTGAAACTGATGAAAAACATATATGCACATATTAAAATACTGCATATCAGTGAATCCCAACCAGGGGTATGTGTACCACGTACTTGTTAAGGACTGTAGAGTAGCTAGGCTAGTTTTAAAACATTTTGACATATCTGTGAAAAAATGAAAGTCAAAACACAAAAAAGATTAACAAATCTGTGTGTGACTGATCTTTATTATAATTACTCTTAAATTAACCAATGAACTACCAGCTATAGTAAGCCCACTGCACAGGAGACGCCTCCCACCAAACCTGCATGCTGCAGTTGAGTTAGCTTTAATAATTGTTAGCAAACAAGTAGAAACTTCAAAAGTAGCTAAAAGTTTTGAATAAATACTTGAATCATCAGCAGTTTCAGGAAAAATATGTTTTGTATGACGTACTGTAAATTTAACAATATTAATTTTATGTCATTAATACTGTTACAGGTGCACTATGTAGTTTTGGAAAAGAAATTGTATTTAAAAATCTTCATTTACTGTTTTTTTGACTGAATAAACTGAAAAAAACAAACGTTGTTTATATGTGGCGGACCCTGCCACCTTCCTAGCTTCAAACAGTGTTCTGGGGACCTTATTTTCATCTGAGAACAGCTTGTTTATTCAGTTATGGAAAAACTAAACATTTCTGTCTGTGTTATTACCTCATTAACATTGTAAATAATGAAATCATTAATTTGAATTCCTTCTCCAAAACTACATATTGCCCCTTTAAATAACATCTGGTTTCAAATCAATTCAAATGAACTCATCTGTAACTGATAGCTGCTGTTGATAAAGGACTAGCTTGAGCTGAAAATAGACAAAACCACAGTTGTATCTCTTGTGAATGTCCTTCTGTGTGTACATGTGATTTTACACCTGTATGTGTCTTTTTGGGGTGTTTTAAACGACTTCCAGATATCGCAGGGCTTTGTCTAACA
Organism: Pagrus major; assembly: GCF_040436345.1. Lineage (NCBI taxonomy): Eukaryota > Metazoa > Chordata > Actinopteri > Spariformes > Sparidae > Pagrus > Pagrus major. The sequence continues at coordinate 24,220,794 of NC_133229.1, forward strand.
ACTGCACCGAGGGAACGCTGTTGCAGTACAGCCCCAGGCGACAAAAGTGCCCCAGTCAGGCCCCCAGGGGCCTCCAGCTCTTCACCAGTGAGGGAACACTGGTGGCAACCCTGGAGAGGAATGTCACTTTCTTGGTCTTTCTGGAAGAGGTGCTGACTTTACTTTAACAAAGCAACAGTGCTGTGTATTACAGGCTGCATGCTTTTTTCTTCAGTGTGATCATGTGTTTATCAAGATGCTGTCGAAGGCGTAGCACAGAGGCTGGAGCACGAGCATATCAAGTAAAAATGCAGTGACAAGGTCTACCACTTGACCTCGTTCTTGTAGATATTATGGAAAATGCACTCTGTTATGTGTCAGCAAGGACACCGACAAACATATGAGGCTACACGGTGAGTGACAGTGTTTTGTTTTCCTTTTGAAGGGTCTCAGCTCCACAACAAGTATCACGGTGGACTTTGGTGACGGGACCGCCATTTCTTATGTTAACATAAGCTCCATCGAGGACGGGGTCAAGCATATCTACAGTAAAGTCGGCATCTACCAGGTTTCTGCTACAGCGACCAACACGCTGGGCTTTGACAGGGTGATACTGTACCTCCACGTCACATGTGAGTCGTGAAAAGCCTTTACTTCACTAACCCCAACAATCGCAATCACACTAAGCGGTCACACGAAGGTGGTTATCAACTCGACAAATCAACTAATGTTTTCTACATCTAGCAGTGAGTGTTTTCACATAAAAGGGGAAGGCTGCTCTGCTGCCAGGGCTTTTAGCAGCATAACAGAATATTTTATAAAAGAAGAGCAAAGTACAATATTACACAAATACAAAGAAGTTAAACACATAGTGCAGGCTAAAACTAACACAGTAACAGCGGCCAATTACATGAAGGACAGCTGAGAAAAAAAACACAGACTGTGTGAATGTGTTAATTAATAGGCTTACAATATCACTGCTCTACCGTTAGGGCATAAGTAGATCATCTGACTATAATTACATTTGTGTATTCCATTAAATTAATATGCTGCTTAGATGTGGGCTATTCTGTCTAATTCTTTCAGCCGCAACCTTTTTTTTATGTCAAACGAACTTGGGAGCAAATAAAAAATATATATAAAACACAATTCAAAGCGGTACTTTCATATCTTATAGCAAGTACAAGGCTTTAGTGCTTCAATCAGTCTCTGTTGTAAAACATCTGTGGGCAAAAGCACAATGAAATGGCTTTGACATCGCCTGCAGCCAACAAGAAAAAAAGATGAATGGAGATGACAAGAGGGGCCCGCCTACACAGGTGTACACCGATCACGATCAGCACACTAAGCTCGACGGCATCTTCTATGAGTGATTATACCATTTTCAAAAAAATTGATTGGTCGGTGCTTTTATATGTGTTGTGCTGTTATCTCGAACGCAACCTGCTCCGGAGCAGGCTAGGTGTGCAGCATAACTTACAATGGCAATGTACCCCCGGTAAGAAATGAACTGTCGTCGTAACACTCAAAACTGAGAGTTAACCGTGGAAGTTACCTCACTAACCACAAATCCTGCGTCGTAGTACAGGCCTAGGAAATACTGAAAAACATAATAACAAACAAAATATACAAGAAACAAAAACAAAACTTTTTTCCATAATGTAAATTGCTCATTTCTAGCCACTGATCTATACTAGGGGGTTCAGTCATGCACCAATTTCTTGTTAAGGAGCCGTGTGGAGTTTTTGACCACCAGTAGCGCCGTTGAGCAATGCTTTTATGAGTGGGTTTGTTGTTGTTGTTTGTTTGCATATGTGCAAAAGTATGTGGGTAGTGGATTATACATTCTCGTCAGTGGTTTCGCGCTATTTCACTGACCTACAGGTGGCTGTAACATATCAAGTAAAAACAGGGAAAGAGAAGATTGTGTGCAGTGAAACACATATTCAAATTATACACATCTGATTAAAAAATGGCTTTTGCAAATGTTTTATGAAGAATCGAATGCATTCAACACATTTCTTATGATTAATATCTTGGGTGAATAACTATCATTACCAATCACACAATCATTTATAATTTCAGGGCACACACGGTGCACTCCTTAAGTCATAATTTGTATAATTTCAATCAGTTCAGTGTGTAAGCCTCCTTTACTTCAAGGGTGGCATGTTTCTAACTTCTTTTCAGTTTGTATCATAAGGTGACTACAATATCAGCTTTTTTCTTTATCCTCCATCACAGCTAATCATAGACGACGAGATCCAACAGACTTGAAATAGGTCAAAACACTTGTGAGCCCTTAGAGAGAAAAGAAATAGTACAAAACACTTGGCAAATACGCTCATGACTCTTCTGTACCTTCAGAATGGCTCATTAAAATGAGACTCAATCCAAAATCCCCGTCCAAGGTTTTGAGTGTTCCTCACCCAGTGTAGGCGTAAAAGACGGCTGTTTGTTGTCTCCTCATTGACAGAGAAGGGCAGCGGCGGTCAGTTTGGATCCGGCTCATTATAATGGATACCGATGGCGACATTTTCACTGCGGCAAAAACACCCACAAACGCTTGTCAAACCACTCCCGCATTGCAATCAACTCCTCTGTCTGTCTGTCTGTCCGTCTGTTCAGTGTGTTCCAGACAGTCATTGTTGTGCAAGAATATGGCTGAATATGTGGCTTGTCTTGGATATTTGAGCATCATGAAAGCAGTAGCTGGCCATTATTGTCGTTTTCATGTTTTCTCTCGAAAAGGTCAACTGGAGCAAGTCCAGCTCTCGGCTCCTTCTGTGGTCGTGAAGAACAAAGCGGTGAACCTCACGACAGTTTTACGCCCCAGCAATGTGGGGACGGTCATCTTTTACTGGTGGTTTGATAACAAAACAGAGGCGAGTCTTATTTTCTCATTTCCCAGCATTGCAGCCTATTAACCAAATGACCTGGTGGATTCACAGTACATCTCTCCGTGTGTCTCTGTTGTCTCTCAGCCTGTTGTGACTCTGGACGGAGCGACGTCCTTCACTTTCTCAAAGGAGGGAAGTCACACTGTCAGCGTCCAGGCTTCAGTGGGAAACATTGTCCTTCAGGATCAAATGACTGTAGCAGTTTATGGTAAATCACATATATATATTTTTACTTTACTTTTTTTTTTTTTACTTAATAAGTTACACTCAAAGCTGCTGTAAGCGTTGTCGTCATTTTAGCTAACTTCCTGTCTGTGGGTAACTGGCCAAACACTCTATGACAGTGATTACTGTTGGAATACAGAGCTATTCAACACGTATTTTAATAAAAACATATCACTTACAGCAGCTTTAAACAGACTTGAAATATAACAATTAAAGGGAAATTCCTGTGTTTTAAACCTGGGACCTATATTTACATGTTTCAGTGTGTAAATGATTCGTACTTACCTCACGTTTTGGATTCGGTCCTGTCGATCGCCTCAGCTGCCAGCCGCAACACAGCCGCCATGGCTGTAGTGTAATCCCTTGGGGCAACTGCAACTGTCAAAGTTACGTCTAATACAAGTGTTAGTTAGTTAGTTCGTTAGTTAGTTCTTAGTCTAAGAGTCTCTCTCTGAAATCTCCCGAGAGGTGAGCTATGAGGAGACGGTCAAGGTGAGGCGACAACTGTAAACAACTCACCACGCTAGATTTCAGAAAGAGACTCGTCCTTGAGCAAGACTCATTCTCAGGACTCATTTCAATAATGTTAAAGGTCATGAGAGGTAGCTGAGGGCTCGAGAAAAGTGGACCTTGTAATTAAAATTGTTTTGTTAAGCGGCTACTTTCAAGGTCAAGAGCTTCATAGTTTGTTTGTATTTCGAATGAAGCTTGTTAAATCACACACAGCTATGAACTCAAACAGCTTATTTTTCAGATGTGACATACAAAAGGTATATTTTTGTCTTTATTATAGACATTCACAACACAGAACTACTAGATAACCAAGGCCAACCCATTATCCACCTTAAAAAGGCATTACATGAAGACATTTTGTAAATGTCCTCTGGCCTCTCTTTGATGTTGGCAAAATAGTGGTGTAGTGAAAAGTAGTGCAATCGTAGCTGCCAGTAGTGTGAGATCAATATACTGTATTTTATCATGGGAACTCCGAGTGTTGCTTCTCTAGTAGCATCTATTATACAAAGTCAAGGATTTAGTGACTGATAATGATGCAGAATTAAGGCAGAAGGTCACAGGACCAAGATGTATCCCTTTGCTTCTTACAACACCAAGATAGAAAAGACAACATTCATCTTATGCATCTTTGCACTAGATGAATCCAATGAATCTTTGCATGTTATGCAAAGATAAATCAGATTCATGTTATGCAAAGATGTGTAAGACGAATGGGTTATAAAATGCAGCATCTTAAAATGAATCAACTGGAGTCGTAAATCATACGAACATTTATGAACTTGAGAATGTTTCCAGCGCTCCTCGTCCTTTTCGATTTGGCAATCACACTGCCAGCCTCCAGATTTTCTGCTGAAGATACAGAATTGCCTCTGTAAAGGCGACCTCACAGTCAGGGTCAGGGCTATTTTAAGTATCTGAGGGAATTTTGACGGAAGAAAAGGTCTGAATTAGATCTCTGTCTGGAATTTCAGATTATTTCCGGTCACATGTTTTGGCCTTTTCTTCTAATTTGGACGAGCTGAACCCCGGGGTGTCTGAGTGGAGGGAGGACGTCGGCAGAGTGGTGAAGAGCTCCATGGTTCAGGTCAGTTGAGCAGCTCCCGGAAAACGTGACACAATCAGGGATGAAGTAAACTCAAGAAGACCTTCTTCAGATTCGGCAATTGGCAGCTTTGTACTAGCCCAGAGAAAAAAAAACCTGAAGTCTCTGTGAAGTGAGCCGGCGATATTTCCAGTCTTGGTTCTGCTGCATTTGTAATGTATGTGTGTGGTTGTGTGTCAAGTGGTGCACTCCGCTGCTTGCAGTGTCTCTGACCCCACTGTGTAATTAGTTGTTAACCTCTACGCACTGCCATGGCACATCACCCAAAATCATTATTACCAGTACAAGCTTTCAACTGAACTTGTCAAAGTGCTAAAGGGCAGTAAAAGCACTGCCACCACAGTTACCGTTTGCTCTTTAAAGAGTTGAAGCCATTACCTCGAAAGAACGACCAAAACCTCAAGTACAGAGAGCCTAACGGTGGTTAAGTGCATCTGGTTTGTCGAGGATGCAGCAGGTTATGTAAAAGACCTGGATACCGAGCTCTATATATATCCTACAGTTGCCCTCAGTATGAAACATTCACTTTGACCTTCTGTCTTGTCAGATAGGGCCACGGTTTACACCAGGAAACTGACAGGAGACCTCTGGTTATGGCGTAAATGCACTAAAAGCCCTGGCATTTACCAAAGACTGTCAAATTGAGCTTGCATGTTTCAGCTGATCCGTGCATTATATCTTGACAGTGACTGGTACTTAGGCAAATGATATATGAAGCAGGAAGCCAACAGTATTTACTCAATGATCATATTTCAGGGCCAGGACACGGACTTTCACCCCCGAACAGTGTCAATTAAAAAACCTTTTTAATGAGTTTCTGTTGTGTTTATTAAAGGTCACAGGAATCAGCGAGGATCAGCTCCTGGTCACAGTGCTCCCAGGTTTACCCACCACAGCCGAGATTTTCATTGTGCCCGAGAAGAGGTCGAGACACGGTGGCATGGATGAAAAGTGGGCGCACCTGGATCAGGTAGCGTCTCCTCAAATCATTTTAATGGTCCCTGGCAGACGCTCAGTGAAATGTGGTTTTCTGTGATAATTAAAACGGCACAAAAGTAAGCAGAGGAAGTCAAGAGAGCGTCTCCAGAGAGAGCATCCTTGGGGAATATGTCCTTTGCTTTAGAGTGTCATACAACGCTATTGAGTCAGTTTAAGCTCTTTTGTTGGATTAACAAGACGGCATATTTCATCGTGTTTTCTCTCACCACAAGGTTATCTTCTTTTGCAGAAATTTTAGTTTTTACATAATTTCAAGGTAAATGAGCAGGTTGACACAAGAACCGCAATACGTGTACAGTAGCACCGTCTACCACGCTGTGAAAACTGACAGAGTGAGTTTACTTAAGAGAGAGAGAGTTTAAGGCTGTTAAAACTTTTTAGCTCGTACAACTTAGATTTAATAATCTACTTTACCTGGTAAATCTGAGGTAATTGGTTTCCTGACTTTTTTTAAAGTAAAGTCAACTTTTTCTTCATCTAATAGGAACCGACTGTGTACGCACATATTGTTCACATCCTCGTCTTAAATGATCAAAAACACTTCATTAGACGACAGTGAGATGTGAAAACATCTGGATGGGAGCGACAGAGAAGGCTGACATAGGGAGGCAACAGGGGGAAAAACAATGTATAGAGTATTTGTATTGTTTGTATGTATTTATCATTTATAATATTTATATTTATAGTAGTTTAGTTCTGGTCTAGTTCCTGTTCGCGGTGACTTTCTGCAAACAAACCGAGAGGAGTAAACACAAGTTATACAGGCTGACAGGTGACTTAATGATTCAACAGTTCTGCAGTCATCCTGCATCATTAGCACATCATCAGTACTCACGTGGGGAAATCAGACTTCACAGCAGTTTATGCAGCACTTTAATGCTTCCGATGTGTATTAATGTTCTTTGGCGTCACAAGAGTTCGCGAAGAAATAACTGATTATTGGACTACCAATCGACCGCATGTTGTGAATAATGACTAACAACACAGAACAAGAAAGGGATCTTATTGTACAGTAATGAATCGCACTGTGAGATAGCTGTCACACACTTTTTAATGGACTGACAAAGTGCATGATTTATTTAATTTAGCTTTTGAGATTGTGCTTAAATCAAATATCTACTATTAAGATCCTTTGGTTGGTCCGCCTGCTTTCACACCACAAATGAACCGCACCAGAGTCCTCTTGGAAGTGGACCTGGACCCACCTTTTCAAGCGGTCCAGGTCTGCAACAACCCCGGAAAATGCACCAGTGTCCATTTTAACCAAACCAAACAGGATAGGTGTGAAAGCCCCTTTAGTTTTTCTGAAGTTTGAGTTCGATACAAAATTACTATTTCTGTAAATGGAGTATGGTGGATTTGGCAAGAGCGACAAAGCTGCTGTTTCTGGTTAAACAGAAAGCTTTTACACTTTAACAGAAAGGCACATCTTTTTAGAGATCATTTCCATGATGTTGTCAGACACAGAACAACAATCTGACGAGCACTGTGAAGCGGCTGCCAGCTGAGGCCATCTACTGGACTGACTCCAAAACTTCTTGTACCGATTAGTCATTTATACACCAAAAATATGTAAACCAAGGGTCCAGGTGTAACAATATCTGAATTCCCCTTTAAGATAAAGGTACATTTCTCTTAACAATTTATTTCATTGATAGTTGGAGTCCAGTCGTCCTTCATTAGAGGACTTACCTGCAGCCATCGCTGTGAGAACTTTCTTGCTCGTAGCCAAAAGCATCCTGTGCCACGAGTTTATCCCGGATTTCACCCTGAGATAATGTGACAAAAGAGCAGTCAGCTTCTATTTCCAGATATTTTCATCAACTCTTTGGAGACTCTTGCCAAACTGAAAATGGTTGTTTTGTCCCTGAGAACCTTTTTGTATACATGTCATTGTCTGGCTTTAATCATATATTACTGCAGTCTTCCTCAATCATCTCCAATTCATCAATGGACAGATTTATTTTTGGACTTTTGTATTCCATCAATTATCTCGATATTAGATGTCTGTTATCTTTAATCTTATATGCATGGAAGAATATGTCAACTACATTAGCTTTGATAACTTCAGATTGTTTGTTTTCTTTACTGAAGCAGTCTCTGACCTGAAGAACAGTCTTCAAAGACATCTTAATGGCGCTGTTATAGAAATGCAGTGAACTTCTTATCTCTGACTACGTGGGAGGTTGTTACCACTGTTTTTTTGTTTTGTTCTGATTGTTTGTTTGTATCCCCTGGCCCAGTTTTTCCTTTTATATATTTGAGATACAAAATCTCTTTTATGAGAGGTTAAAAGTCAAACTTACTTTGCATGATCACGTTTATTATTTATTTTCCACTTCTTAAATAAAGCGTTTAACAGTTTTACATACATTTAAAGCAGTTTCTCTACCCTGCAGGCTGCCTCTGGTTACCGTTCATTTCAGCTGCGGTATGAACTTAAACTTGTTTCGGTGAGAGCAATACATCACAATGAGCATCATGTCCGCATTTATTTTTGTCAAAGTTACATTATCGTTGAATGGTAACACAGTTTTAAGTGCAGCTTTATTCGGGGAGTCTGCACTCCGTTGTCACGCAACAATAAGGTTACCTTTGACAAAAATAAATGTAGACATGATGCTCATGGTGATGGATTACCGAAGTCAGCCAAGTTTAAAGCCTCTGCAAATGTATTTTCATATCACAGTAAAATAAATGGACAGTGCTGGCTGCACGGTAGGAAGCGGGGAACGCTGTGTTATTCCTCGGGAAAGGTCAGCGGTAATGAAGAATGTACATTTTGGTGGTAATTGGGGTAAAAGATGCAGACACGGTGGTGTGGTTCATTAAGTGGCATACAGAAAGAACAAGAGGAATATTTTCTAGAGCTCCACTGTCATTAGCATGCAGACACATAGAGCCCATTTCATCTCCCCCTGCTCCTTTAATTACCAGATTGTAGAGTAAAGCCCTACAATTCCCTGAGTCATTCAATCCAAGAACTGCTTCTAAATTTGACTGTATTTGTGGTTTTATAATAGTTTAATTTTGCAACACGCACTTAAATTGTTAATTTGAGTTTGTTCCTTCGCTGCCGAACAAAAAAACACTCACTGTATCACAGAAGCTCATTTAAAAAAATGGGATTTTGTGTCTCGAGTGCTAAATGATTTAATGCTCCCCACACATGCACTTTGTATTTCAGTCCCTTCTGAAGAGTAATGCGTAATGTCAACACTAGAGGGCAATGTCTTCCCGTGTAAAAGCAGTGAAACGGCACCCGTCAGAGCACTGAATTAATAATACTCACAAAGCATCACCATACATGAAGAAGTTTAGCGTTTTGCATAATCCTTCAGATAATAACAACAACTTCATAATCATTTCAAGCCACCATGCTTCATGGTTGTTATTATTCTCGCACAGCAAAAAATAGTCCTGGATCTTCCAGACAGATCTCTTATCATGTCATAGAAAGCAATTAAACATGTAAACAGTATAATAACAGGGATGTTTTTAAAAAGCACCGGCTAGGAAAACTCATTTATTCATCACAACGGACCGGAGCTCCATGTATCACAAGTAAACATAAATCTGCCGGCTCTCAGTCAGTCTTGAACCAAGTTAATAGGTATTTAATTACATTGATGCATCATATAATTGGCACCAGCGAGAAAAGGAGACAAACTGGGGCAGGCGGCCTGGATTGGGAATTAAAGAGATGTATTTATCTAAAGCCTGTCTGATTACCTGGCAGAACCTCACAGACAATAGGGTAATAAATCTTCAGTTCACTGTTCTCATCTCCAGTGAATGACTTGCGATGTGGATGCATTAAGTGAGCGGGTGCCCGCCCGCACGCACACACACACACGTGCTTGGTTGGCGAGTGTATGTGTGGAGCAGCTTATTAAAATGTGTAATAGATTTACTGACCCTGATATGCCACTAGAACAAAAAGTAATTATTCATACTGTGTAGAGCAGTCTAATTTTAACCAGTGGAAAGATTTTAGAAAGAGCGAGATGGAATTAGTGAGGCATGGCTAAGGACTCAAATGGGCTCTGCGAAGGCATTTTGGTCTCTTGTTAAATGACTGCTTCATCTAGGTGTGAAAAGCAGGGGAACTTGAGGCACTTGGGGGAGAAAAAAATTAAAACCTCAATTTTATGATATTAGAACATTTCCAAAAGTTGCGCCTCACTGAGCCTTTTAAATCGCCAATTTCTTGCTAAAACAAAACAACAGGTGAAAAATCCCCATAAATATCAGGAGATTAATTTTTGTTTTTTTTAAATGTCACTGCCACACCATGAGCAGACCGCCGGTAGATTGCTGATAGGGTTTCCACTGGTATTAAAAAGCCCTGCCAGGTTTTCAGCGCAGCAGGTTTGGTTTTCTGTGTCATATCAACGTTTGCTCCTCTTTAGAAGGAAGCAAAAATTCTGATTCATAATTCAGGCTGTTGGATGAAATGACTGCGGCTGAAATATTGATGACCGTGGAATATTGCTGTGCGGCCAGCGCTAACACAGTCCTCTCTGCTCTGTCACTCCCCCTCATAGCTTTCTCAGGTTCTGCTAAGTGCTTTGAACCAGGACCTCATCCAGTTCACACTCAGACCGGGGGTGCAGGTGAACGTGTACGCCACGCGGCTGTCTCCAGGTGAGTCCGCAGCACAGATGGTGGTCCTCGTGTTCATTATGTAGGAAAGATGAGCATTTCAGGTGGTTGATCAAGGGCTGCGTTATTTTCATTTCATTAATCTGTTAATTATTGTTTCAATTAATCAGAAAATGGTGGAAAAAAAGCTGATCAGTGTTTCCCAAGATCCGAGATGCATCAACACGTCTTGTTTTGTGCACAACCCAAAGATATTCAGTTTACTGTTTTAAAGGATTAAATAAAATAATCCTTAATACTCGCTGGAAGCTGGAATCAGTGAATTTTGACTTTTTTTCTTAAAAAATACACAAAACGATTAAAAGGTGTAATATGTAAGAACTGGCCACCTGCTGAATCCATACTCCAAACAAATAGGGGGCAGCATATCACCATGTAACCACGAACTGCTGCTAACTATAAACGCCATAAGGTTTTTAGCTCAGTTAGCCACGCAGCTAGAGGTCCAGATTAGAGAAGCGGCTGATTGTTGTTGTTTACACCACTAGCACAGGACCTCTGGACTGGGTTAGCATGCTAATCTAGTAGATACATCTGCAATGATACGTAGACGTCATCTATTATTTCGTCACATTCTGTCGCTAATGTCAGTCAACTAAAATTCATACATACTGCACCTTTAGTTGATTATCAAAATAGCTGGGGATTAATTTAACAGTTGACAACTTGGGATGGGATGATCGCATTAAAAAGCACTTAAAATAAATTGATTGTGGTGAATATTCATTATAATAACTATAATGGAATAATACATGGAATAATTGAATTACTTGAAACAGCTGTCTGGCTCAGTGATGTACAGTCTAATATTGGTTTCTTCATTTATTTTGAATTGCCTAAGCCTGTCACCATGGCTGAAGACGTGGCTTTCATATTGTATCTCCCACAAAAACAAGTGAAAACGGATGTGTGTAAATACTACGGCTTCCAACCTAAAAAACGACAGGAAGATGATCACCATCTATTTATTCTTTCTTTGTGATGTGTGTCCTATCTGCGATGCAATAGAAATATTTTGTTTCCTAACAAAATGTAAGGCTAAAGTTTTAAGAATGATTATCGGGTTAATATCTTGAATCACAATTATGTTGGACAGAATAATCGTGGCATGAAATTGTCATATCATCCCATGCCGATTGACGACTAATCAATAAATTGATCAACTGTTGCATCTCTAGTTGTTTCTTATTTCAGGCCAGGGTTTGTGCACTTCTTCCAGTTTGTAAACAGGCTTTGAAATGTAAGCTGAAATCTGGAGAGCACACCTGAGCAACACACTTTTTATGTGTTTTAATTGTCTTATTGGTGTTTGTTTTATTCTGTACTTGGGGGCTCCCTGGAGAGAAGTATTGATAATGAGTGGATTATCCTGGATAAAGAATGAAGAAAAAGATAGTGTTAATTGGGCATTTGCGCGCTGAGTCATTATTCTCAAATATTATCAGCACAACAAGCCAGCGGTGATTCTCCATTGTTTATTAATCGGATTGTGATAGAATTTGAATTCATATAAAGATAGAAAGAAATATGCATTCGTCCCCATTTGGCCTGCGAGTGCACTCAATTTCTGTTTCATTCTGTCTCCTTCAAAGCTCCTCTCGTGGACAGCAGTGATAGCGGCCACAGTGGCACTGCAGTCATCATGCTCGTGTCCGTCGTACTGATGGGCTTGGCCGTCTTTGTAATATATAAATTTAAAAGGTACAGTATGCTGGATGTATTTTTAACTACATATGAGGTCAGGAAGAATGTGGGAGGATTCATTCTCCAAATGTTCAGACTCACATCATGTCAAATGATGGGATAGGTATTATGTTATCTTTGATTGCACAATGTGTGTGTGTGTGTGTGTTTCGCAAGAGTCAGCCCCATTATCTCCAAGCAAGCCGCCTCGCTGCTGCACTCCCAAAACTTTCCACGAGTATTCAGACTCCATATATCTCTGAGTTATGGACGTCGCCGACACAATAATAGCTCCAGGAATAAGACAATTCCCCTCTGTCTCAATCTGCGGAATATTACAGGGAATGACAGTCTAATCAATTCTCCCACAGAGCTGAATGGGTGTCAGAGTCCTGCAGTTATCAATATTCATCTATCTGACAATGTGAGGGTTGACCTTTCAGAAAATGCTAAACACAGCCATTCAAGGTGAGGCATACTCTGTGGAATGGCAGGAAAGGTTGAGGAGATAAGTCCTGAGACAACATATATTATACAGTGAGGGGCATACAGTAAATAGCATCCTCTGCTGCAGGTAATCCCATGCCAATCACCCAGGGGGAAGGCTTAGTTGCTCTGTAGTTTGACGAATTTTGCTCATTATAAAGTAAAACATCGCTTAACTTCAACTTTCAGGATGGTAATTACTACATTAAAAAATTAACTCCGAGTCTCAGAAGCCTCCTGAAATGCCGCAGCTCCAGCTGCAGCACAAAATCACATGGGGAGGATCTGAAATTAGAAATGCAAGATGTTAGTTTTAAGCAGAATTGGGGGTGCATCTGAGGGGATGAAAAATTGATTGAAAAGTGAGGTGAACAATATGAAAGTGAGAGAGCAATGCCCAGTGGAATGCAAAATGCCCTAGTTTCTGGCTTTCAAGCAATCCTCTCCCATCCTTAACAGTTAAAAATAGTGCGCGACACATTATGCATAGTGGAAGCATTAGGGAAACAGACCTGATGGCAGGTTTCCATTAACTTTCCCCTTTTAAAAAATCTTTTTTTATGACCTACAGGAAGATTCCGGGCATCAACACATACACAGCGGAGCAGCCTGACAAAGAACAAGAGGTCATCCCGACGGTGACCTCCATAGCCGTCCCAAACCCTGAGGGGGACAAGCTGACCTCGCTGGATCATGTGGATGTGCAGTTGGACTCAAAAGGCAGAGGTATTCATGTGCCTGTTTCTTCCTCTCAGCTACAGTCGTTACCTCAATAACACAACACAAAGAGTCCAGTTGTTATTCTGGACAAAGAAGGTCTACTCTTTGTGTAGTTTTGTATTTAATCACTTTATGTACAACTGTGTGATTATAATGAGTAAATGTCAAAGTATTCCCAACCTACAATGGTTGTATCAGTTCTCAAAGCAACAGAAAAGGGCAGCTCCAAGATGTTGGCTTAAAAACCACAGAATTACTTTCAGGGTCAATTCACCCAAATGACAAGAAACATTTCCTTCCATCCATTAGCCATTAGCTATACCCCTCAGGGGCTGCAGCCAATCCCAGCTGACGTTTTCCTAATTACATTTAGTGGTATCCTGAGTTTTATTTGCCCAGGTCTGGAGATATCCATCTCTGAGATTTCTTGAATTTCATTTGTTGAGCTAACAGCATTAAAAACCCCACACATTTAGTGATTCAGCACCGTCATCGCTCTCCTTGAACAGTTTCTCCCTTGCTTTGGATAATCCACAAAACACACTTGAATTGATTCTTAAGAATTAGGTTGTTTTGTATAAACACGAATGCTTATGAAGACTTAAGGCGCTATGATACAGTCAAGTTGCACTTCCATCACTTAAATTGAAGCTAAAACTGTACACATGCAGAATTCAAGGATGTTTTTCTGGTTTCGTTGTGATCTCGTGGCCAGCTCCGGGTCAGCTCTTAGGTCAGACTTTACTTTCATTCAGCTTTCCCCTGTGAATTTGCAGAAACAGTGATGCACTGTTCTGAAATGTAGTATTTTCTTCCTGTTAATTAGTACAGTAGGGTTGGCTACTAACACACAACATGTAGGTTTGCCAGGTACTTGTAGACAGCCTGGGAGATGAGGGGAAAAAAGCCTTTTATTTTAGACTTTAATATAGACTTGTAGAAGTTTTGCACCTAAACATGTTATTTGTGAACCTAAACTATGTTTTTTTTCTGCCCATTGACTGTAAAAACTAGATTTTCCAAGTCTAAAAAAAGTGAAGCCAGTGTAGAAGTGCCTTAAACCTGCAGTATTTCCAATGGCCACCAGGGGGCAACTCCACTGGTTTCAAAAAGATGTCCAGTTGTATGTAAGCTTATGAGAGAATGTCCGTACTTCTCACTTGATTTATTAACTCAGCAAACAGCTTCCTAATGAGTGTATGGTCTCAATCACAATCAATCAAAACACAGCATGATGTTCATTTAGTAAATTATGGTCCCAGGGTATGCTGTAGGGCAGTTTTCACCAAATACCACCATTATGACTGACAGTAAAATACGGTAGCATAGGTCTACCCTATTCTTCTTACTGTTTTGCACTGTGGACGCCCAAACAGCGCTGATTAAGTAGCCACTAGGACGTGTGCTCACTGAAGCTCGCTGTTGTCAACTTCAGTTTCAACAGGGCTGCTTGAAATATTCCCCTCTTGTTCCGCTCTTCTCTTTCTGATAGTTCCAGTTTGGAGTAATGTTGAGCCTTTTATTCCACCTGTGTTTATTATTGTGCCACAACGTGCATGAACGTGACTATGTAGCGGGCTAAAACCAAAATAATAAAGGGGGGATAATAATTATTTCAAATTACATTAACATGAAATTCTGCAGTATATTGATAGTGTTATGTGTTTTTTTTAAATTATCTTCATTTATCTTCCAAAAACACAACGTCTTTTACCACCAGTGGTACTCGTACCTTGTGTAATTGAGACGACGTACCTTCAGGTTCATCCAATCAGGATATCCTCCCAAGCTTCACCCTCTGGTCCAAGTACCATCCCCTTTGGGCTCTGAAAAACCAAGATGGCGATGGTCGCACTGCCAAATTTGAAGCTTCAAAGCGGTAGTCCATAGTAGATTTTACCAGAAGATATCTTGACATGGAAATAAAAACTAACAAATGTGGCATCAACTTACTTTGATCAATGTTTCTCTCTCAGACTACAGCAGCGTCGCTCTCGTAAACCACTTGCTTTGTCTATTTGTTCATTATAACAACACATTTGTGACATCCAGGGTTTTCAGTGATGAGGGGACCATAAGGAAGGTTCTGAGCTCCCATTGAAGTATGAAAAATTACACATCCGTGGGGGTCACTAATAAATTACCAACACATTTTGTTTGATATAATTAGGTTAAAAGAAACATGTTTTTCATAAGTACTACGCACCATATTCTCACATGAATGGCAGTGACAATGAACTGCACTTCTTCTTATTATAGACTAGCTGCCATGCTGCTGATAAAAGTCTGCTGCTGGCATCGTCCCTCAATGTTAGCTATTTTAGAGACAAACAGATTATAAATATGGCAAATATTAAAAACCAACAACCAGTGCATCGGTGTATATCACAAGGGTGAAGTGAGAAAATATGCTTTTTGTAAAATGTGTGAACTGACCCTTCAGCACAGCAAAGAAAGTATTAAAAACTTAATTGGCAAAGAGGAACAAGTTGAGGCCCACTGACACAGAAGAGATGCAACATTTTCACTTATTGTTAAGTGCTGGTGCTGTTTCCTCCTGCCTCTGTGTTAGCATGTGAGTTGCCAAGATACAGTTATGTTCTGCCGTGTATATTTATCTATATTGCCAACCTGAGTTTGTCGCGGCAAGGTGTTAGTATTCACAGGTAAGTGAAGCACAATCATGTGCGAGCAAAAGTGATGAGAATGTCGAGGTGAATTATTTGACCCAATAAAATAATTAGTGCATCAGGAAAGTAGCCGAGTGGTGAAAGCATTTTCATCAAGAACTATCTGTGGAGGTTCCAGCTGATTTACCTCCGCCCGCAGATAAACAATCGACCCATCCAAGATAAATGTGTTTGCCTGCAAAAATACACCCGTATGCAAATAGCTACATAAAATTCCCCCTCTGTCTCTTTCCTTTTTTCTCCCTTGCCAGGCTACCTGCCATCTCACACAGACATCAAGCTCTCTGATGAAGCGCCCCATGTGTTTTAATGTTGAGAGTCTATGACCGACTCGAAAGCAATACATCTTCTTTGGCAGTTACTTCCAGCAAGCTATGAAACCACGGTCACAATGAATGGTCTCGAGTGTTTTGCTACCCATGCATGGATGGACCAGTTCACACTGTGCTGCCTAATCCCTCTGAGGAGACTGTACAGATTTATACTCGCTTCTTGAAAAAGGGACACTTTTTGACTGAAAATACTTGTATTTTTGCAAGGACATTGATCTTTTTATGTAAATACTGTACATCCATAATGGAAGATGTAAAAGTTATTTGTCTGAGCTGGTTACAGCTGCGTCTGCTCAAATATGAAAATATCAAAGCAGCGGGACAGAAGTGATGTATAATAATATCTCCAAATATGCTCCAATTTCTGTTCTTTGGGCTTGTGTTTGTGAAGTTTACTTTGTTTAACTGTGTGGAAATAGC
Source organism: Pagrus major (assembly GCF_040436345.1). Taxonomy (NCBI): domain Eukaryota; kingdom Metazoa; phylum Chordata; class Actinopteri; order Spariformes; family Sparidae; genus Pagrus; species Pagrus major. The sequence continues at coordinate 24,237,511 of NC_133229.1, forward strand.
TTATCTGAGTAAGACAGTGAGGGAAGCGGATTCATTAAGCTGTGTACAATCAGTAAATCTTATCACCAGATTCTCATCAAATGAAAGCTTGCAATATCCAGGAGATGAGGGAGGGCTCCTAGTCCCAGATCTGTGTATTCCATCAAGCCTGCCGCTCAAAATGTTATATATGTCATAACAGAAATAAGAACTGAAAATTAAAGTGGCTGAGCTCGATAGGTATACACAAGATGAAGATGAGAAACTGAGCAAATAAGTCCGAATGAATGCTAACATCTTACGACTACTTAAAAAGAGATTATACACAAGTATTCTGTCTAATCTTTATCATGCATATGAGCTATTATTGCAGCAGCAGTCTTGTAATTTCATAGTTTTACAGCCAGTTGAACTGTTAAACAATGCAATGACTTTTAAACTTGTGCTTCTTATTTATTTGTCGCCCTGAGCGTTTCTTGTACATTCTGGTTTCTACAAAGTGAACTACATGTAAATTTTCTGAATAATTCCTGTGTTAACAAAGACGCTCCGACACAGCGGCGAAACGCTCGCTGTGATGCAGTAAAAAAACAGCGCTACAGTGCCACATCTGTATTTTATCTAATGATTAATTGGTGCATTATTTATTTTATTCATTTGTTTTTCTTCTAGATTGAGTTAAAAGACGTGTGCTCCTTGACACAGTTACAAGCTGTTCTCTCATGTTTGTCTTGTTTTTCTTTGAACTGATCTCACTGTGAAGGTTGTGGTGCATTGTCAACACTGAAACTACACCGGGCTTTTCAATGGAAACATGTTCTCTTTTTTTTTTTCTAAGTTTTACATTGTATTCATTCTGGACTGTTTATCTACTATAACGATACCAGCATCTCCACATGGCATTTTCCTCAGTTTACAGTGATACAGAGGAGCCTGCAATCTGTTCCAAGTCTGCCCCCAAGGACTCGGCGGACAAAAGGCTGCAGATTTGTTCATCTCCTTCGCTGCGAGGGACACGGAGATAGAGAAGACGTATCTCCTGTCAACAAGGCTCAGCCTACGCACGGAGCTTTGGTCAGCTGCTGTCTCTTTGGGATAAGTACTGAAGTTCTTCTTCATCAAACTTTTCTTTTTAAGTGTTGTCAGCATCATATGTCAGTAAGACAAATTGACTGGAGGCTTGTCTATACTTCTTCCCCTCCAATCCAGCGATTGAGCCTGAAGCATAAATAAACTGGCCATCACACGGACGCTGTATCTCCACGGTGATCATGGGTATAGTTTTTATTTTGTGCTTGTTATATATTTAACGTCTTTTTTGTTAAGTCCCAATAATCAACCTGTGAATACGATTGTGAACATATTTGCATGATGCTTTTTTTTTTTTTAAATCCTCTTTCAAGATACTTAAAATACGTCTTAATTAGGAAAAAAATGAAATGTGTAACGCAGTATTTTCCGTTTCTCAGAGGCTAGAAAACTCATTAATTACAAGTGATGTGATTATTCAGTGGGTTCTTTCTGTGTTTTTTTCATTTGACCTTGCAGAAGTAACCATGGTTGCGGAATAAAGCAGAGACACAACATGAAATGCAAGCGTGGCTGTTTGTTAAACTCATTCCTAAAAGCATAAATAGCTTATTTTGGCCGCCTTCGATCTGTTTTAAATGTGCTAAAAATCCGTTAATTGTGTGTGACCTTTTGAGTTAGCCGATCAATGGACTTCATGAAGGGCAAAACAACAACTCCTCTCACTGTAAGTCACAAATTGGTAGTTTTGACGGACGGGCGCCCTCACTTTGTTGAATTTCTTCCTTTTTTATACTTCGTCTCTAACAAGTGTTGCTTAGTATGCTCAAAGTTTCAGTGCGGCCATTTGCATGATACAATGGGGCAGAGCGGGAGGACAATGAAAAGCACCAAGTAGCCTGGAGTGATTCTAATGGGCTGGTTCCTTGGCTCTCCCACTGTGCAACAAATTAATTATCCCTCTCTCCAGGAAATCGACACACACACACACACACACACTCGCACACAATCAAGGAAGATTTCCCTGCCTGGGTAGCACCTTGAATGAAAAATGTCCCTCAACAATAACCCACAGCAATATTGTGTTAGCCACAGTGTGAAATTGATGAGCATGTTTCCTTTCATTGAGTGCTACATTACAGTGTCTGGCTGCAGCGAAATCATCCATTAGTGATTGTCACCGTTCAATTTGATTGTGCACCGCCGAACATCCCAGGGCAGTTAGAGAAAGGCCTTGGTGTTAATTCAGACTGAGAGCAGGAGCGAGAATAAGACTCTCGGGGCGTCGATGGCTGGTTGGAGTGATGAAGATTGGTGTGCGATATGAAGCTGTTGAAGTGGCAAACAAAATGCAAAACAGAGGAACAAGGGCCTTGTTGCTGCAGCTTTGTGTGTGAAGGGTCATTTCAGCCAATCAACCACACAGCTCTGTCCTCCAGCCTCTCAAGGCTTTTATTTTTATTCTAAATCTAAGGAAGGAGCGGGAACAATATAATACCACTAGTTCTTCTTCTTCACAAAATCATCCGTTTCTCATCATTCGACTAAGGTCTCAATAATTGTTCTCATTAAACAGGAACCAGTTGTAACCGGAGACCTGCGTAATCGAGTGATAGGTCAGTGCAAGTGTCAGATGGGACTCTCACACGGGCGTTATCGCACTTCTGCCCATTAAAGTTGATTTTAAAGCCGCTGTAGGATCATTAAATGTGGTATGCTGAGACTGATACAGTGGCTGTTACAAGGCACGTGTGTTTCAGATAAGACTGTTGCAAAAAACAAAGCTTCATGAACCCGTTTGCTTTCAGGTTTATGTCATGGCAGCATTTCTAATTCACTGACAGCCAAAAAAGACTGTTTTATCCTCTTTTCTCTGGGGAAAAATAGAGTGCAAGCCCTCTTATGATGTTACATTTTCCATTACTACACATATTCTGTGCATGCATAATAGAAAAAAAAACATAATTCCATATAAAAATACATTTATTTTGAACAATTTTAAAATGGCAATTTGTTCACAGTAAGAAATATGATTCAAAACAAGACGATTTTGTATATCCTCGACAAAAATGGACAATATCATAGATCATGCACAACTTTTGGCAATTGCACAACTAGACTATTAGACAAGGTGTTGAATAATTAGTTTAATGTGTCAAGTAAACTTTAAAACCAACCATGATATATATTTATATATATATATACATACAGCACTCGCTCACCCTAATATAGTCGTAAGTCTTTTATCACAGATAATTAGGGCATGCCACTGTAAAAAAGAAATAAATAAAAAAGAGAACGTACAGCTTCATGTGAGACTTAAGGTCATGGAAACATATTACTTCCTGTTCAGTGGGTCGACAATAAAGTAGGATGAAGCAACTGTATAGATTTACATTCCGTCTTATTCTATATACAAGATTCCAGTATTTCCACTTCTACTGTCCTTATATCACATTTTCGTTGTTTACCATCATCGTCTGAGAAAAAGTCTTTTGAAAGCACCATGTTATCTCACAGAGTAACCACATATTTCATTCTTAAAAGCATCCACAACACATCAGATTTCTACATTTTCATATGTATTCATGTATTTACAACTCAAAGACCTCTAGTTACAGGGCGGAAAACGCAAATGTTTATCAAGAGTGTAAAGCTGAAGTGGTTTATTTAATACAACGAAATGATAACTGAAATGTGAAAATGTGTTCTGCCTTAAAAGGGATAGTTCAGGTTTTTCAAAGTGGGCTTGTATGAGGCATTTATCCTTTCAAAGGAAGATCCTTTGACTTAACTCAAGTAAATGTCACTTTTCTTGTCTTGATAAGCAATTTTGTCTTTATTTGAGTTATTTTTAACCAAATACAAGGCATTTGTCTGTAAAACATCCACTTCAAGGCTAGAAGACTTATTTTAAGCACAAGTAAGTCAAGACAAAAACATGTTTTTTCTAATTTTGTGATATAATGTTATACTTGGATTTGAATGTAGTCTGAGTACAGTTCAGTTTGTTTTTAGGGGCCGTGCTTGGGACAAAACATCTAATTTCAAGTTTTAGCCTTTCATTAAAAAAAAAGTTGTAATATATGGTGTGTTAGATGGTTTACATCCCATTCAGTTAGACCTAACATCCTTCACTGACGTTGACGGTAGTGTCAACCATCAGACATCTATAGCTAGAACACAAGGGCTGAGCACATAAAAAGTGATGAAGCGATAAAAGACTAACTTTGAAGTATTTCAAGTCTTTGATGACCCTCTGACTTTTCATCTAGCACTATCAGGTCAAAACTTCAAAGTTTTTACGATTTATTTTGAGGGGAACATGAATGTCTGAACCAAATGTTCCAATCCAACCAGTAAATTGTATCTTTCACTGACTACGCTTACATGCACACAATGTGTTTTTGCCCTTATTCCGAAATAGACGATACTCCGACTAAGATGTTTAAATGACAAATGAAAATGAATATTCCATAAATATTCCCGTTTACATGCAGCCGTGCATACTCTGATTACATATAAATATATGAATACATTATGGATCATAGCGGACTTGTTGGACCGTGCAAACACAGCCTCAGTCTTTCATTTGTTCAACCACTTTTTTGAAGAGGTGGTTGTTGTGAAGAGCAGGGCTGAGGGAGGAGCTGTCTGAAGAGGAGCAGGACCTGAACAGAGTTTATATACAGGATCGAGTTCAGGTGCAGGACTTTCCAACACCTGCAGCAGAGCCATGGTCTCCCATGCTGGCAGCAACTGTTTGGCTGCGTGAGAATGTGAGTTGCCTGTTCTTTGTTCATCTATGTTTGACCTATTTAAGTTAAAATGAATGTTCGTACATACAGATATTTGCTCCTGTATTAGGTTTGTATGCTGATAGTTTATTGTCTGGTTCTGTTTAGACAAACCAGCTACGATTGGTGCCAGTCTCCTTTGTCCATCATCCTGTTCAATCTACAATAAACCTCAATTGCCGTGGATCCTCCCGGTGTTTCATTGTGTCTGACCACACACCCACAGTGTTTATCAAAACTCCTGGAAATCAGCCTACCTGTTGATATCCGCGGCTTAATTATGAATATGCAAACTGAGTATGCTGTTTACGTGATCTGTGTCAAATTCTGAATATTGTCACATTCGGAATAATAGTGGAAAATTGGTGTGCATGTTAATGTAGCCACTGAAAACATGAGCATTTTAATCTGGTGGTGGCGCAAGAGGGAATAGTCAGGGGATCATCAAAGTCACTGAGTTTCCTCCACCGTACATGTCTGTACAGAATTTCTTTACAGTCAACCTATAGTTGAGATATTTCTGCTTGACCAAGCTGTTAGACCCTGTGAATTGTATTTTTCTCACTGAAGTGGTGGCACACTGTTTGGAGTGTATGACTTCTGACTTAAATGTTGTAAGTTCAAATCCTGGTCTGCACACATGCTGATCCCATTTTCAAGATGTCTGTTCTGAGGTTGTGCTAAAACTGAGAATGCAAAAATACTTGAATTAAGAATTATTTATATTTTACTTATTACTGTGGTGTAAGAAATATGACCTTTATTAACCTGATCTAAAAACAAACAAAAAATAAAACCCCAGCATTTTCTACTTACTTCAAGCCTGTCAATAAACGCTAACTAGCCTACAACCTGGTAAGATAGCACTCAATACCTACAAATAAATAAAACGACTCATGAAATAACAATAAAGAAATGCAGTTTCCACAGATGTTTCCCCTCTATTTCAAGCTCAGTCTGCAAAAGTTCTTCTTCTGTGTACTTTGGTTTATGAAGTTATATTCCCTTTCATAAACCGATGAAAGTCCGACCCAAACAGTTAATCTGCAGTGAACAGGTATACAGAAGTTCTGCGGTTGAGAATATTTTGTGCTGGGAAGGGCTGTCTGATGGCAAAGTGATGCATGAAAATATTCAAAATCCAGCACACAATAAATAAACGTTTATTTTTTTTTTTAATATTGGACTACTTTTAGGTGGCTCAAATACCTTTTTTGCTACTGACCCCGTGCAGAGCAGCACATTGCTTTGCTTCCCTGCAGGGATTTTTCTCTGCTTTGCTAAAATGAGGCTCGCCGAACGCCACTTACTGTCGGTAGTTGGTTTGTCGTTTTTATTTTTGTTTGAATGATCGGTGATGATTGATTTAAAATTGTCAGATGTAACACCCTCTGGCACCCCTAAAACTTATGGTCAATCACACATCATCATACCCCAAAAAAACCCAGACTATCCCTTTAAATAGAGACCTTTACAGTATGTTGTTTGGGTTGTATCATCCATCGAGGATGTCTTTAAAGAAAATACATAAAATGATAAATAAAATAAAATGAAAAGGTAACACTTGACAAATTTTATAGCCTGTTGGTTCAATTTATGAGCAAACATTATACAAAGAGGGAAACATTATCACCAAATACTGTAAGATTATAAAACATTTTTATTACATTAAATTAGTTTGTCACTTCAGGCCCTGTATGATATTATTATAATGTCTCCTAAGGGTCTAAATATCCTGATTGTAAGATAATCCTCCATCAGTCAGTGCTGGAGTTAAAGTTTATCAAACTTATACAGCCACCTACACATTCTTTCTCTTGTGCTGACCTTTGAGCTAATGGTACTTTTCTTATGAGGTATTTTATTTCAGAAACTCTTGTTTTTTCCTCTCTCGGCATCCAAATTAAGAACAATGACGTCTCACAGCCAGTAAAGCATTAGTCAAATTTCCACAATGGTATCTGAATATTCATGAAATATCAGCAATAGATCCATGGTGTCTATGTAGAGCTATGGAGTCTTGATGCTAATTAGACATTTTGTGCTTGATGATGTACTTACGAGCCAATTTCAGCAATTTACCGCCCTCAAACTAGAGGCCCCAGGAGTCTGGCTCGCTGGATTGGTCTTCATCAGGTATTGTAAAGTAGATACTAACTCTATCCATGTGAGTTAAAAACATGACTTTGAATGATAGCAGCGTGAAATAAATTAAAAACAAAAAAACAATGCCAACAGAGCAAACAATTTCAGCACAATTGTAACACTACAATCTGTACTTACTCAGAAACAGAGAGCTTGTTTTTAGACATTAGTACAGTTTGGAAATTCCCTTGTAACAATTCTCTCCATATTTCTTCCGATTCCTCCTGAAAACAGGCAAAACAAATAATAAAATACAATAAATACAGAGGCAGTTAACTGCTTTGACATCACATGCACATCAAAGGTAGCTTGTTTAGAGAATTCGATAAAAGAATAATGAGAGATAATCCTTGAAAGCACAACTTTGAGCTGGAAACAGCGATACATGACATTGATTTTGGGGGTGAAGTAATGACCTTTAACATCAACCGAACAACTCAAAATTCAATCTTGCTTCCTCTCATCTTTTCGACTTGAAGATCAAATGGTTTGCATGAGCTTTTACACTTAATTATAAAGTCATCAGCCGTGCATTTTTGTTGAAAAGCCCCCTGTTGTCTCAAAGGAACGTGGCCTACCCAAGCAGGGCTGAGCTGGTGATGAAGGTCTGATAAGATAGGATCGCTGTGACAAGTGGGGTCGTTCAGATTGTGCAGACACCGGCTCTTTCAAAAGGTGCCACTTTTATCCACCAACTGTGTCAGTAGTTTAATGCAGTCATTTGTACCAAGCAGTGTGAAGCCAATTTCGTGTTCGCCTGTATGGCTAATAACCTGACAGTGACTTCATCAAGGTAGAGATCTGGCAGTCAATTCGGATTTGCTAAAGAATATTTGATTTATGAGACATAAATTGCTTTCACATGAAGTATATTTTAAGACTAAAATGAAGTCTGCAGTACAGTTTTAATTGCCCCATGAGCCTCAACAGAAGTTATAATATCACAATATGCCAGGGAGGATGGTTTGCCATTTCCAAAATGCTGTTAAATTTAAAGCAGCTACAAGGGACTTTCATATTTATTGATTCTGGCAGCCTCTGTGGACAGAGGCGGTCTGAGCACCAACACCTTCTGTCGAAAGAGCTTTGTCTGGCTAGCATGAGCATTTGTTTTGAAAGTGAGTGAAAGATGCAACATATTTTTTAAACCCTTTTTTCTCTTTATAAACACAGCTGTTTGCAGAATGTATGATGAGGTAATGTATTAGTTGTTGCCGTTTAAGATTAATAACTGTGATATGATTTTCATCCTCAGCTCTATGTCATAGACAATAGTTTTACTTTTATGACTTATCCAATCCAGAGACCCAGGGACACTCTGACAGTGAAAAGAGGCTCCAGAGGAGAATCATAACCCAAGAAGAGCAGCTGCTGGTTGGTCAGGGGGGAATACAACAGCTGAAGAGGGAGGTGTGTTTACTGGGGAAACTACAGGTCACAATCCCTGGTATTAGCACCGTTGCTAAGCACCAGAGGAGTGGACCGATCAGTCGTTGTGGTCTGTGTCATTGACATGCAGTTACATTTCTGGGGAGGTGCACATCAGGCTACGGCATAGGGCACGCATCTACGCAGAGGTTATGCCGTAGGTAGCGTAGATTGAACGCAGAAGCATAAACCAAGCCTAAAGTCTTAATTCTGAAAAAAGCTGCCTGCTGTTTGTTGTGAGAGTGAACCAAAACAACAAAGTTGTAAGAAAATCAAAAGAATGATCTTAAACTTTAAAAAAGTGGAGCTGCAGATTCAGATAATTCCCTGCAGGTTCATCTGAATGTAAAATTTTGCTCAGTTACAAATGTTTGGAATAAAATACCACTGGGTAAAATGTAAGGAAAGTAAGCTATAAATCTATGTCTCTAATTAGTTGTTCTTTGATTAATCATGTTATTACTTGAGATTTGCTCTTAAAGGTTATACTCTTACACTTTACTGCAAGTAGGAGTAAGTTACTTGATTAGTGATTATTTTTCCACAGTCAGCTAAGAATGTTTTTACATTTTCTTAAGTGTAATTCTTCAGGGTTTGATAAATATGGGCTGGACCTCCTACAATATATTCTTGGCTTACATCGCACCAACTTTTGTTAAAAAAAAAGTTAACTTCTCCCTCACAGTGTGTGGGCATCTCAATGGTCTAGCAAAAGACGATTCACGTCTATCAGACTGTGTTTATGAAAATACCACTTCTTTTCTACAATATTTATTTTGCATTGGGAAATACCGACTTGACTGTAAGGTAGATCTATTCTGACAACCTCCTGTCTTGTGCAATGCATCATACAGGAAAATCTTGAATTTCTTTTTACAGCTTGATACATTCACATTTCTACTGAACCGCAAACTTCTACTTATTATGAAACATGAGGCCACGTGAGCTGTCGTATTAATCATTCAGAACCGATTTGTATTACCATAAATCAAATCAAGACCCTTAATTAAACATGTACTCAAATTTTCATTTTAATCTGTCAAATCCTGTTTTTTTAATGTTCCAATCTTTGTTTCAACCTTCATGAATTCTGACTGGGATTTTTCTTCATAGCTTTCGCTGCACTGTGACCACTATCAATGAATAGCAGATTATTCTTCTTTTAAGAGCTTTTAAAGCCATTTAGATTAAAATGAGAACACATAAAATCACTGAACACCCACATTAATTAAATTAAGACTGGTTAATGTTTTTCCCTCTGGTAGGGGGCTTGTTTCCCACTGCCTGGAGCAAGATTTAACTTGCAAGCATTGGGAAATGCTGTTCTGTTTATACCGAGAGTTTTAAACACAATTAAATCTACATGTAAGTGTAGCATTCACAGAGTATTCACAATGTAAGAGCTAGGAAAAAGATGAAAAACAACTATTAGTCCTGCAGCTGGACAGTGATCTGCACTAGCAGATGATAGATATATTTTTATTATATTCTCATGAACTGGAATGAAGCTGGATACAACAGACTCAGCTTTATGTGTATATCTCGGCCAGACTGTTTAAGAAACAAACCAAGCCTCAGATTATTAATGAAATCTTTGAACAGCAGGTTGTAAATTAATTTAATCAGGCCCCAAATCAAAAGGTCCCTTGCTGCTCTGCCCTTTGGTAAATAAACACTTTTCCAAAGTAACCGAAAAAGAGTTCATTTGTCTCAGATCAGCAAGGACTCGGAAAGGTAGAAACAGCTGAGAAATGAAGAATAGCAGAAACTGCTGAGTGACCAGAAAAAAGGCCTGCAGCCCACATGTCTGTGTCAGGAGCACTGCAATGCTACTTTTGTCAAATCTTCCACACTGTCTGCAGGGACCAAATAGTTCTCATCTAAAAGACATCACAGTAGATGTCAGCCATGGCAATCAAAAAGTTAACTTGTCACTGGGATATCTGGTTACTGCGCGGCAGTTGTGCTTGCGCCATGCACTTTGTTAAAATATGACACATTGCATCAATAACCACACTCCAGCTCCTCAGATGTTGGCTGCTCTTCAACATACAGTCACCTCACACATAGAAGAAACATGCTTTTAAATGAAACTAAAACAATGTGTTGTGTTGTTGTGTTTTGTGTCTACAGTGACTACGTGTTACAATTTATTCCAAACGGATGCTCAGTGATGTGTTTTTATGGTAATAAAATGTTAATTAGTATCAGTTTCTCCCAGTGACAGTTATCCTTTAAATCCTGTATTAATGTGTCTGAGTAGTACACAGATTTTAATATTCTGAATTTAATTTATTCTTGGGGGAAAAAAAATCATGCATCACAGCTGTTGTATCCTGCAGCTTTGACTCTACATCTTAAAAAACATCCACTTGAAATAAGCGTCGGGAGGCTGGGTAACTATAGTTACTTTGCAGTTGAACATGCGTTTCATATATACTTTCTTTGTTTGAAAGGTGGTGCATAAGACTGACATACTGTATATCTGTCACGAACATGAGGGACTCTTTATAAATATTTAGACTATCGTCATTAAGTGTCATTTCGTCAATTATGTCATTTTTGATGGGGCTAGGGTCAATTGATTGAATGACAAGTGTCTCCCACTGTGACGTCACCTATTGGTTTGTGGGCTAACGGTTTTAGTCCTCGGGTTTGACATAATGCCTGTAATGAGCCAGATGTGACCATAATTGGACAAGAGGTTTACTGAGGAAATAAATCAAGTGAAAAGCAGGGTCATTTTTTCATAAGCTTACATACAACCAACTGTCTTTTAGAAACCAGTGGAGATGCCCCCTACAGGTTATTATAAATAATGCAGATTTCAGGCACCTCCACACTGGTTTCTCTTTTCAGACCTGAAAGCTCCGTCCATATTTTACACTGTCAATGATGACGACAGCTATAAATACTCATAGAAGATTCATGTTCATGAGTTATGTCAGTTGTACGCACACCCTTTCAAATAAAGAGTCTGAGTAAAATAAATCACTCGACAGTAGAAGCCTTCTTTAAATCAGCTCTATATTAAATTGGTAATGTCGTAATGTAACAACAGAGCTAATGTTAGCTGCATAGTAAGTACTTTTACTTTTATACTAAAGTACATTTTATTGATAACTACATACTACTTATACTCATTCTTATGGTTTTGAATGAGGAACTTGTTTAAATGTTTAAACTGTTGTATCTCCACCTTCAGTAATGGATCTCAAAACGCCTTCCACCGGTGCTTAACATATGTGTTCAACACATAATCATTGTTAATTTACTTCTGTTAATGATGATTTATTATGACCTTTTTAAGTAGAAAAGCCTAACCAGGGACAGTAGTTGGAAATTAGCCTTGGCTAGGAACCCTATAGCAACACACTGACCATGTTATTGTGGCCTGTTACGGTGTTTCTTACATTGTCCCTGAGAAATTAACAAATAAAGAAATATATAAAGGTGGTAAAATAATAAATCTATAGCCAACGTACCTCTGCTCCTGGCCTCCAGCTCCTTCTCCATTAATTCTTTCTGAGAGGGAAACTCACTGAGCTTGACCTTAGTCATGGTGTCGTTCTGACCGACTGTACTGATCACTTCCGGGTCCTTCTCATGACTGTCCTCAGTCTGAACATGGATCCAAGGGATTTTCCTAACGACGAGGAGATGAGCAGAGCAACTGTGTAAGGTTTTCACCGACAACAAAGATACAGTTTGAGATTTACAGGTGAATTAAAATGCAATCGAAGTGAACAAACCTTTTGAACTTGTAGATGAAGAATGCCGCTAAGCCAACAAACACCACAGTGACCAGCACCAGCATGGCCGACCCACTACTGTGGATGGAGTTTGAATCCACACGTGGTGCTGAAAGACAAACGCATAAAATGGCCAAGATGAATGAGTTAAACCCTTTCTCTTTTTTTTCTCCCTAAACCCTGTCTTGTTTCAAGGAGATTACTTTCATTACCCCGTGTCATGTAACAACTGCAGGTAGTTTTTGAAGAGCTGCTCTCTGCATGTTATCCCCTCAGGATAATAAAAGGAACCTTTAGGAGGTCTCCTTTCTCTCCCCGGGGTCCGTCATGCAGGTAGCTTATGCATAGTCATGGCTTTTTAAATGCTGAGATGCAATATTCAAAGTATTTCCCTGCGCCGCCCATCTTTCTCTCCTTCAGAGAGATGCCTATGAAGTCCATGACCTTTCAGGATCATTTTAAAAGGCAACCCAGACCTTTGTATGCAGACACAAATGAAGACAGATCCGTTGGTGGATGAAAAGGGTAAAGCCACGCAGGGTTGATCGACACGTTTTTGCGATATGCTAATGACCCGGTGACCCTGCCGATTTCCTCAGTGCATACCAAATGCCTTCTTTGTCAATCATGTCATTGATCGACTGATTTCAAAGAGTACTACTGTCTCATAGCCTCAGGTGCAGAACTGATGCGCCGTGAAAGATATTTAAATCCTATGATATACTAAATCATATAAGTCTCACTCAGGGAATACTGTTTTACTACTTTATTCAGGACTCAATGTCAAATCATTCCAAGAAAGACGCGCGGCTTATCTTTTGCATATCAGCAAGCAGAACAAATGCACTGCAGATGTGAAGGCATACTGTAGTAAACTGGAATAAATTAACTAAGAGTTGAATGCTTTGTTTTTATTTATTTACCTGCTAAAGGTTTTATAATGCAACAATGACTTTGATCCAGGTGTGCAGAGATAATAGTCTAAGGCATTGCTTTTGCAACCCTGGTCCTGGGGGGCCCGTGTTTTAAAAGTCTCTGCCCCAACACATCGGATTCAGATGAATGGGTTTGAATCAGGCGTGTTGGAGGTTTGGTTTGTGGGAAATATTCAATTCTTAGGCTGCATTCCATCGGACTTCACGGACATAAACACACATGACATCACAGCGATATGGTAGCGCACATAGTTACCTTTTCATTACTTTTACTTTTTACACTATGTAGTGTTTGTGTTGGAAAACATGCCTTAACAACACCTTTGTAGTCGACCATTCAAGTATCGTTGTTTACCGGAGCAAATGCACAGGGACGCATTTAGATTGGAAATTGGGAATATTGACTCGGAAATATCGACTTCCGATTTGCAATGGATTGCAGCCTTACATGCATCAATATTCTAACTTGAAAGATTATGTCTGGATGCAGAAAAGTCAATCGAGATCTAAAACCCAATTCTTGACATTTTGATTGCCTGTAACAATTTTGTTAATCTGGGCTGTAAATGGCAAGTGGATGGTAAAACACATGCTAAGCTAGGTTACCGCTTGAGTTTTGGTGAGGATGGCTGAGCGTGAGCAAAGATGATAGACGTAAATTAATCTTTTCATTTGATGAATCGTTAGAAATAGTGGTCAGACAGTGAAAAGAAACAAATCCAACATTTTGATGCATCAGTATGTCTTAATAATTGTATTGTAGCTTTCTGAATCAGAATCAAATCTTGTTATGAGGAGCCTAGAGATCCAGAAGATTACAAACACTTACCCGAAGTTTGCTGAGTCATGTACACAATAATGCGAATATCAGCTTTCAGCTCAAACTGGATCATGCCTTCCTTCAGGTAAGTGACACAAATATCTGATGCCTGTTTGAGGAGAAACCGATGTCAGATATGTTATGCCACAAAAAATAAAAAAAGTGCTGTGCTACTGTAGAAACATGGCGGTGCAACACGGCGGACCTGTCCCCTCTGTAAATATACAAATCTCATTCTCAGACAAAACAACAAAAACACAACATCTCAGTTCAGGTGATTATAAACTAATGAAATCAAACCCTGAATCCTACATGCTGGACCTTTTTTAAATATTATTATATCATGAACTGGCAATTTTCTTAAAGGAGTAGCTCAAAAAAAATGATTCATTCAAGATTAAGATGAGAAAATTGACTCTACTCTTGAGCATGGAGCTGGAACCAGGAGGCGCTTAGCTTAGCTTAGCATAATGACTGGAAGTAGGGGGGAAAGTTAGCCTGGCTGTCTCTCTCTATATATAATATATAATTTAATTTAACATATCAGTAGAAGTGATAGAGATGTTTTTTTTACTAAAAGTCAACATGATAATTAACACTACATTTCCACGTATCAGGGTTCGTACCATCTCTAGATCCTCCTTGCTGCCTGTCTTGGATGCATGCTCATCAGGTAGGATAAAGAGCTCTGCTGTACTTGGAAGTCCGGGGTACAAAGCCACCAGCATCTCTTCCTCAGGAACCCCAGTCACCTGCAGGGACAGGACAACACAACAGGCAGGCATAACTCCACTGAGGAGGTAAAAGTTTGAGCTGCTACTTCTAAACTTTGGACAATAAAGTCAAAATCTATAAAGTGACACTGTCCCATGACAAACATTTTGACATCAGCTTGAAGTCAAATTCACACCAGACGATCTTGTCTGGTTACTGCCATCAAAGGTAAACTAAAAAAAAAAAAGACACCTTCCCTCACACGGACCATAAAACATCATGAGTGCTGTATCAGTACTGCGCACGGGTATAAAATAGTAATGACCCTGAAAGCCACTGGTAGCTGATGTTGGCTCCAGGGAAGGTCTCAGAGTAGTGAGGACTGGATGTACCTGTGACAGAGATGTCCGCACCACACGCCCTATGTCCTCCCTCCACTCGGGGATGTCAGGATTGTGCTCATCAAGGGCTGGCGAGAAAGATAGCAGCATCGACCTGAAGAACTCTGGAGGAAAGATGAAGTGATGTCTGTTAGAATATGAACGCTACCTCTGGTTTCGTTGTTGATTAATCTGATGTGTAGTTTTGTCTTTTTTCATTTGGCAACATGCGCCTTGAAGTTAATTGCTCCTCAAGATTTCGTGTTCGCCTACCGTGACATTTTATTCATTAGACAAGTCCACGTTGACATCAACGTGGCGCATCTTACACAGTGGACTGAGAGGCATTACACTTTCCCCTGGATAGCATATTGCATATTCATGTAACGTGCATCGCACCAATTAAAGTGCTTTGAAGACTGTCTCCCTCACTCACCTTTAACAGTTATAACTTTTGAATCCTGCATTATGGTGCTCCCAGAAGCAACCTGGACCGTGACCTTGTTTTTTCCCTCCCTCTGAAATGTGTAAGAGATACTTCCCTCCAAGGTTATAATGGGCTGGATATCAAAAGGAAAAACACAGAGAATTTCAGAGGAAAACCCGCATCCTCCCAGCCGAATATAGAATACTCCGTACATGCAGCCCTTGACATACTGTATAATGAGGGTGTGCTGCAGTGAAAACAATCAACATGATAAATAAATACGACCAGCCATCCTAGCAGGATCCTCCACAAAGACACAGACCAGTCACGTGCAGTCACATTTTATATGATTTGTGCGAATGGCTTGGTAGATTTACACTTTGTAAACAACAACACAAGGATGTCAGGAGAGGAGGGGGAGAATGGAAAAGACTGCAGTAAACAGGACAAAAAAAAAAAAAAGCGTGTGGTGAAAAACAGTGGGAGTGGGAGGAGAAGTTTCTCACCTCAGAGCTGTTGTCAAACCACCAGAAGAAGGTCAATGTTCTGGTATGACTCGGCCAAACCACCACACTGAGATTAGCCTCCTTCCCCCGGACGGCTACAATAGGAGCGGAGAGATATATACGCTCCACTGGACCTGAGGCAGAGACACATACACCACCGCACACACATGTGTGCATACAAATCAATGCACCCACACACAAAAGACACACATATTTAGCAAACATGGAGAATTATTGTGAACACAGCTGATGTACATTTAACTCCACATTTGTGTTTTTGCATTTTCCGTTGTATTAAAGTAACACAACCATGTCTGAGATGAAATTCAGCAGAATGGGAACGTGACTATCCATGAAAGAGAAGGGGTTCATGCTGTATGCGCTTCCACGGGAATGAATAATGACATTTCTTATCCACATACTGGTGATGTGTAAAAACAGTGCGATGCTGTCAGATCCCTGGCCGTTTTCAGCCGAAGCTGTCACTCGGTAAATCCCAGTCGTTCTGTAGATGTGCTTGATGCCGTCGTCAGTCCTGCTCAGGTTAGAATATGTGATCTTGATGCCGTCCCCGAAGTCGAGCTGGATGCTGGTCCTCTGCGAGTCTCCCTGCGGACAGGCGGAAAGACACGGCCTCTGTCACCACGGCTTAGGTCGGGAGGCTTCAATTAGACCACATACAAGTGAAGCATAGCACAGTCCACTACTAAAGTGCTTGAGCTGAGATGTCTTATAAGCTGTGTCACAAACACTTTGGAGGTGAATATGAATAGATAGAGACAGATATTCAGCTGAGAAAAGAAGAGGAAAAGTAAAAGAAAGAGCTGCCGAGGTAAAAGAGGTCACGAAATCCTCACAAAGTACGAAGGATCAGTTTATAATCTTTGTAACCTTGCCGACTGATAAAATCATCCAAAACAAACAAACACACTCCCATTATTAAAGTCTTTTTTCACACAAATTACAAAAAAAAAACATTCTCACTAACCCCAAGTGGCATCGGGCCATCAATATACCCCCTGGTTTTATTTGCCCACACTTTGAGGTATCTGTTCTGTACGATTTCTGGCACCACACTGATATACCGGGTCAATAGGGCTTCTTTTTTGCTGCTCACGATATTAAAAAAAACACACTTAAAGAATCAATAACAACGTGTCTTTCCAGAGACAGCGTTCCTGTCGGTACAAGTGTACCCAACACCTTGACAACAGTTCTTCTTACAGAGATTATTTCTTCTGTAGAAAGCAGTTTCAATGAAAACTGCTCACAGAGAGATCTGAGGGTTCTCCAGATTGATGATACTGATAACCCAATACTATTCACCCACAGTGTACCTGGATTTCTCAAAGCCCGGTTTAATAAAAAAATATCTGCATGTGTACTCAAGAGGTTATTGAGAACTAATGTTTCTAGCCATGCTAGTGGTATCGGTGTTGGTCTGTTGCTCTGTTGTTAGGTCAGTCAGTTCACCAGACTGTAATATCTCTACAACTATTTTGATGCACACATTCATGGTTCCAAGAGGAATCTCAAATCAAATCTGGCCACATCTGCTTTGTAAATCAGCATAAAATCTGGCATTATTCCCAGAGGATCCATCTGACAAAATTTTCCTCCAGCAGGTCTACGTTAGTTGTTTTAAGTAAAATATCTCAACAAATATTGAACTGATTACTACGTAAGTTGTTACACATATTTATGCCCCCTAATAACTTTGGTGAAAATGGTCACATTTTAATTATTTAAAATACTTTTGTAGCCAAACAAATGAAAAAAACAATGATCCTCTGCTGTATTGTATTGTGTTAAGTGCTAAGGAGTACATATAAGCATGCTAACACCATGGTGAACATGGCAAACAATATATGCCAAATATCAGCATTATCATTGTGTGCATATTAGCGTCAGCATTTAGTCTCACAGAGCCTACAACCGTGCTTTTACTTACACTACAGCTATACTGCTAACACTACAGATGCCTTAGTCTTACCTCATCGAGGTAAACCATGAAAGTAACGTTGCTTCCGACAGCGGCACTGAGCTCTCCATGACCGGTGGACAGCCGGAGGCCTCGGGGTGGTCTGTGACGGCACGCCGGCTTCCTGGGCTGCTGGCCTGTTGCCGTCTTCCATACAGTGCCCCCTACCTCCTTACAGTTATTGGACAAAACCTTCCGATACCTTTAAAGAATAAAGCAAAGAAAACAAAACAAGTATCAGGTCATAATTCCATATTGCATAATTAATGGATACAGAATTAGCTATTTATTATGCACCAATTTTTATCGTATACAACTTTGCATACAACTATGAGGGGCCGTACTAGCCATAATTCATTCTTGTCCTTTTACATATATACATTCTCTTCACAAGTTTTTAAACATTATTCACAGGGCGGCCATTAACCTCCAGCTCATGGTGGGAAACTTGAATGCTGGGATAATGTAATGCTACTGTGTTCCAGCTTGCAAGTCATATAAATGTAGGTAATCTGACAAACTGTTGTCATTTTACAGCTTCTCAGGTAATCAGCAACTGAAAAGATGACGGATGGTGAAAAACTAGAGGCACATTCGGCCATATTTCAATGTAAAACAACATGTTTGATAACTCATTAGCTGATGTTGGCATTCAACAACTTCCTAGCTAACATTACCGTTTGATTACAACCAGCGTGTTTCACCTCCAGATTTAGATAAATGTCTCTAAGATGTGTGTTGCTATTTATGTATGTATGTGTCATGTAAACTGCGAGACCTCTCACACATACATAGATAGTTCTTTCATATAGTTTTATTTTTTTTCCAAAAATACATCGGATACATTTTCTTCTTACATACATATATTATTTATCATATTAAATGTGTACAGGGAATGCATGTGCATGAGTGCAAAATGTATTAATGTGTAAATTAAAATATATGAATATCAGAGTGAAGATACATTAATTTGTAAGTGAAAATATATAAATATGAGAGTGAAACATGAATTTGTGTTAAAAATATATGAATATGGGAGCAAAATGCATAAAAGGTGTAAAATTATATATAAAAGAGTTTATAATGTATGAATGTGCGAGTTGAAATATATTTAAAATGAGACTAAAAATGTGTTCATGCACAAATTAAATAACTTAAAGTGAGAGTGAAAGTGTGTGAATGTGAGTGGGACAGAATGAATTCTGGCTTGTCCTGCCCCCACATCAATATGTACTTCAGTGTTTTGTCTGCACATTATTATATATTATGGAATGAGGACTCCAGGTTACTTTTTTTCAGCTATACTCAGACTCTTTTTTTTCTGAACCATCGAGAAAGCGAGGCATTATTTTCTGTTTGTGTTCCAGACAACATGACAAACGAGCTGAAATGGAATAATATTGTTCCGTGATGGATTGAACATTGGGGCCCACTTACCCTGTCCTGTTAAGGAAGCTTTGGCTGCTGCTGCAGCTTTTAGCCGCACCATTTGGATTAAACCAAAAAGCAGGGGAGCACTTCCCATCCGCCTGGCGTTCCCACCCGTAATCACTGCCAAAAAAACACGGCACTTCATAAAATGATAAACACAGCTACTCAAATAGTCGGGCTTCTACAAGCTTTTGTAGTGGGGAGCTTCGTGGCATATTTTAAGACCATAACTAGAGACATGATTGTCAGACAAGTGGGATCAAACAGAATTTCAGACGGATGGATAAAAGTTATTCAAAATTCATTTAGTGATTCATTATTAATTGAATTCTAATAAGTCACTTGACATTATGCAAATTACAGTGGCACAAAGAAAAGTTCCCAACTCCCATCTACAATTTCAAAAGTGTAATTAGTTTCGATGAATGCAGTCGTATTGGTTATCCAGTAAATATGCGATGCAAGAAGGATATTAAGGCATATGAAGTTCTGCAAACTGATACTTCTGTTTTCGATTACAAATGTCTACACACGGCTGTAATTAAGTGCAATTGAATTAGATGTTCAAAGGAGGGGGGGCTGTTTGGTAAACATGTAATGAAAGAAATTAAGGATCACTGAGGATAAAAGTTTAGAGTTACAGTAAAGTCCAAGCAGAGAGGGGAATTCATTACCATTCAAAATCGTAGTCAGTGCACACACACGGCTCTGACGAATAGATCCTCGAATAGTCCTGGGCCAGCATGCAACGGTTTCCTGGCCGGCGCTTCATGTAGATCTGCTTCTCGCCCATCACGCACAGCTCTCCCTGTAACACAAAGAAAAACATGATGTAGCTTTTCACAAGACTGACAGAAACTCTGGGAAAGAAAAGAGAAGAGGCAGAGAGAAAGATTTTTTTGCTCATGCATCAAGCTGGTGTACTGTGTTTACAGTGACAATGGGCAAACATGCATCGGTCGACAACAAATCAATGATGTTTAATATTCCTGTTACCTTGTTGTGCAGGTGCCATGTCTGATAATCTCCATCCATGCATCTCCTGCTAAAGAGGCCCTTGTAGTCGATCTTGATCAGCTGCCACTCCGACCGATGGCTGAAGTGTCCGAAGAAACTGGAAGATGATTCACCAAAATGCTAATTCAGATGAGATTAAGTTGAGATACAGATATGAGTCTGCCATTTGTGCTGCCAGATAAGATGAAAAGTTGTCAGGTGAACCTTTCTCTTATTACAGCCAATTCCTCAAGCCTGAAATGTGTTTTGTTCCTGCTGGATTGTACTTTGTGCGTCTCTGCTTACGTGATAATGTGATTGTCAGATTCCGGCTCCATTAAAACTCCATCCACATACAGAGGAGCCAAGGAGAAACTGTGACGGTCCCATTTCTTTCCTTCGTCTAGACTGATCCTGCATGACAAAAAACAACAACAACAGCTGTCAGTGCATGAACATCTGTCTGTCTGCCCGCCCGTCTATCCAGCCGTGTTTATCTGTAGCAGCTAAATATATTGTTTTCTCTTTGTATACGACATTAAACAAAACAAGCACACAGGTTAAGCAGCAAAGAAATATGATGAAAGATTTCAGGTCATTTAGCTCTTGCCTCTGTTGAAAAATGAAGCACCTTGAATCCACTGCGATGTGAAAAATTATCTTGACAGCGAGCTGAACAACAGAACAAATGTTCCCCGGCGCAGGTAAATTTTTAAAAGGTGACAAAACAACAGAAAAGAGAGATACGACTCAGGTTATAACATTAGAAATAGATCTGGGGGGTTTCAAATCACCTTTCTCGGAGCTTAATCACTTTTGACAGGGCTGTAGTGAGCGGGGACATCAAAGTAGATAGTGTTACAAAGCTCCCACAATATGGGGCACTTATGAGGGCATTCTCAGCCTCATATTTCCGCCCTGCTCTACTTTTCATTTACATAAAAGCACTCAAACCATCACATCCAACCACGAGTACAAAGCTGTAACAGACTCTTCTGTTGGAAATGATTCTGACAGTTCTGAAGCTGCAGTGCCGATACAATAATCATGCAAACTCAGCCCATCAGCATTTCACAACATTAAATGTAATCATACGCTGCATCAAAACCAGAGAAATGAAATTATACTCGCAATTTTCCCCACTACAACTCCACAACGCCTACACTTCCTCCCTACAGTAATTATGACATTGGTCACCTACCATAAGTGTCGAATAGGCGTCGCTGCGTGTAAGACTGCCAGCATGGCGCCTCCATTGTCAAGAAACCACACGTTGTGCTCTTCATCAAAAATCTGCATTGAAAAACACACTCATGAAAGCATATGAATACATAATCTGTTTAAGGTAAATGCGTGCATTGTGTAGACACAGATGGGTCTCACCTGTCTCCAGCTATTCCCTGCATCAGATGTTATAAACATCCCAAGGTTGGTGGAGGACAGCTCTGTTCCGATATTCCCTGAGCACAAAAAGATGAATAATTTCACTCCGTGTGTATTTACATAGCAAAGACTCCACAACTCACCTATATGCACAATCACCTGATAAAATCGTTAGTTATTTTGCAAAATCTGTGCATGTCCTCATTTTTCCACCAGAGGACACGTTTATGAGTTACTGCAACCTAATAATCTCGCCCAAAATATGAGATGTAGGCAATGAAGTTTCAGTATCTGATTTCAATGACAGAAAGAGGGCACTGTGTGATTAGTTTTGTGTGTTTTTGTGGTTGCACTGCTACAATGAAGTCTTCTGAGAAAGTCCTCAAAATAGCAAATTCTCACCACTTATGTCAGGTCTAATCTGATCACACATCAAATCGCACATCCTTTTACGTAGCTATACCTGTTGCCACAATGATGCCAGGCACGGACTTTTTGCTGGTGACGGGTCCGGACGTGTAGGGATTCTCCGACATCTCCAGATGAAGATGCAGCGAACAAAATGGCTGTCAACACAAACGTATTCCGATACAGCGCAGGTTGAAACAATATGTATCAGACAGATCTTCACAGAAGGCAATTATAATTAGCTTTGCATTCACACTATTCTTCCCAATTGAGAGAAAACTGCTAACATGTTCAGAGACCATTTATAAAACAAAGATACTTTGTTCCTCTCATCTCCTCTGCCAGGAAAAAAAAAAGACAGAAAATGGCTGAGAGGACACAGAGGGCATTTGAATTGTTTCATTCTAAAGCAAACAAGGCATGTAATTAAAATTCCCCAAGATGCACTGATAAAACTGGCAAAATTGATTCAAATCATTTTCACTCATCTCTCAGACTAAAGCACGCTGCAAAACATCAATAAGGCTTTTCAAAGGGCTGAGGTCGGAGGGGGGTCAGAAAGCTGGCAGGAGCATAATGGTCATTTGGGTGACACAGAGAGACATGCATAACCTGCTATTAACTGGACAATATACATTATTACTAAAGAACATACTGACTGGATTAGGTGGATATCATACCGGCCGAATAACAACATGACTACATAATGTAATTCAGTGTAATCTAACATTCATTAGTCCGGCGTGACTACAGGTAGTAAATTGAAATCACAGAGGTTAATGGAAAGTCTGGACCCCTGTAACTGAAAGCGGTGACACTCTGTGCCTCACACCGATAATAAGAATATTCCAGCCAAGCATCTCCTCGACCATTTAGGAGACTAAAAAGGCGAGCTGATGCCGAGGCTGGCACCTGGCCCCGTGCAAATATGGCTCCAAATCAAAGAACATCCAAAGCACAAGCTGATGAGGTTGAAACATTTGATGAATGATACATGTCATAAGCTTCATTTCACATGAATAAGAGCATTGATTCTCTGCTGCCCAAAGGGCTCGAAGCTCACCAGGATGCAGTGGAGGTTATTTCCAGCCACATCAGTGGCAGGAGCTGGCAGCAGGGCCCACGTCTGTCCCTTGTTGTATGTGATGAAACTCTTGATGTGATTGTCCACCAGTTTGTTGGCGAGGTACATGCCGTTTATCCCCTCCACCTGCGAAGGAAAACAGCAAAAAAATGCATTAATTGCCTTTCAAGATGTATCAATCACAATGCAGCAGAGGCTAAAAGGATTCGTCAATTAATTGATCAACAGAAAATGAACCGATAATAACCGATTGATTGTTTGAGCAGTGGTGGAATATATATTCAGACCATTTGCTTACAGAGAACATTTGCCGTATTGACGGTAAATGTAGTCAATTAAAGCAATAAAATCCTGTGCATGCTATATTGACCGCTGCAAAATCTGTTCTCGTTCTGACACCAGTCAAGTAATTGGTGTTTGAGAAGAACTACAAGATATTTCAGCTTGGATTTTGCCTCTGGGGGTGTTCTGCTGCTCATAAACAAAACTTGTTCTCTTGCTTGTAAACTACCTTAATTCCCAACAGTTAAAATGGAAAACCAGGGACGTTACGGACAAGGATCGCAATGCATCCTGGTACACGTAGGCACTGAGGAATTTATTGCTTCAAAACTACATTTACTATCAAGTCTGATTGGACATCAAGTACCTTTTCCCATTAAAAGGGGCACTGTGAAAGACAAGGGCTGCAATCACTTAAAGACTAAATGTCGACAACGTTTTTTGCTTTTTTAATCAGATCTCACAAGAACACCAAGCTTCCACAATCTCCCTTTTTGCGATATCCATGACTTCAAATGCAATTAAACATCTCTATTCCCTCAAATACCACAAGAATCCATTCTAGATGAGATTTTACACATAAAACCAAATAATAAGGGAGTTATCTCTAGATTATATGACATAATCTCAGCTATTAATTGATCTTCTTTTGATATAATTAAGTCTAAAATGACTGAAAATGTTGAATTCTCTGAGAATGATTGGAAGTCTATTTTAAAGCGAGCAAAATTAAAAGATTTCTAAGATCTTTCCTGATTTAGATCCAAACTGTAACACATGTAAATCCCACATAGGATCTCTTATGGACCGTCTGGACTTGTCTCTCCTCCTACTGGTTCTCTGCTTTTGAGACATTTATATAGGCATTTGGAAAACCATTTGAACCCTCCCGCCTGACAGCAATCTTCATTTGTTGTTATCTTTATCCAAACAACAGGCTAATTTAGTGGCTTTCGCTTCTTTTGTAGCTAGACGCCTAATTTTGTTAAAGTGGAAGCGAGAATCACCAGCATCACATATTCAGTGGATGAGAGAAAAATAAAGTTTACTCTTAGAGGCTCCATCAGTGGCGGACTCAGGATGTTTGAGGGACAGGGGTGAAAAAAAGGAAAAAGGGCACCAGCTATATGTCGTGGGGCACCAACAGGGGCAGAAAGTCATGATACATTTTTAGTGAAGAGAGGGCACTTCACCATGTTTTGTCTGCAGGAAGGGCACCCTAGAGGGCACTTTACTTTATTTTCTTCACTTTTCATGACTCTCTGCAGTTACGCTATCCGAAAAGGTACATTTTCCTCTTTCTGTCTGTTAGCTGGAACAGCACTGTTTCTGTGCACAAGTTTGTATCACAAGCAAAAGCAATAAATAACCTCTGTGGGAACTTCTGTGTCCTGCTGGAAGCCGCTAGTTAGTTTATGTTAGCGGACTCCATTTCTAAACTAATATTAGCTACTGTTGCTCTCTGTTAGCAGAGTGGAGAGAGGCTCTGACACGAGGAACTCCAGACGGTGCACATCTTTTGGACTGACACCAAAAATCCGACCCGAGTCTTTCACATAGAAATCCACAGTTCAATAGCGTCCAACAACATAAACAAATCATCCAAAGGCTTTTAGTGGCAACTGAGAGAGATGGCAAAGGTCTTGTTTATCATGTCACGTTACAATCCGCTCACATATGACCAATAAAAGTGATTAACACATGTAAATGACTACAAATTGTGACAAAGAGCCCCTTTAAGTAGAATCAGCAACACCACAATATAAAAATACTTGTTGGAAGTGAAAGTCGTGCATTCAAAATGTTATTTAAAGCAACATTATGTAACTTTTTCACCGTAAATAACAGCTTCAAAATCATGTTGATGGTACAGTGTCAGTGTAATAGGGTGAATGGTGTCTCTGTCTCAGCCACTACGCCCCCATCACTTGTTTCTGCACTATGTAGCGTTACATACATGTTTACTTCAACATATAAGTTTCAAACACATAACATTGATATGACGTAATGAGTTTTGTTTTGTAGTTAGCACCTACAAATTAGCAAGTAAGCATCTGACAAATTGTGACAGACCTGGGATTTGTATTTACGACAGTGGTGTCGCGCTTGGAGACTGTGGGGAGCACCAAATCACACAACTACGGCAATTTCTACATAATGTTGCTTCAATACCAATGTAACAATGGCCCGTGATTCATATTCATCCCTATTTTATGTCTTAGTAAAATCTTAATCTGAAAAGTTACTTGTGAGACTAACTGGAATAATTAGTTTAAAAAGTAGGAGGTATAAAGTAGCATTAAATGGAAGAAAAGGAAATTGGACTTCCTACACTGCGCTGCTTCTACCAGCTTCTTAAATGTGATTTGCTGCTTTTCGCTGTTTCCTATTATTCCAAAATGAATGTCTTCACACCGTTGGTCAGACAAAGCAGCAATATGAATATGACCACCTCAGGCTCTGAAAGCCATTTTTTGGCAACTCCTGCTACTATTGTGTGAAATACCTGGAAGGGGAATTAGTGGTGCTGTGACAGCAGCAGCCCATGAGGGAGACAAACTACGCACCTTATAAAAGTCAACCAGTAGGTTACCGACAGGTCCTCTGCTGGTCCTCAGGTTCTCTAATGAGAGGGTAAAGTAGACCCCGGGGGAGTCTGAGATATAAAGGCTGTAAGTGTTGTTCTGATTCCACTCCTGGACCGCAGCAAACACCTGCTTCTCATCCGTGCTGATGATATGCATGTCCTGTAGGAAGGTGTGAGTTAGAGAGAGGTGAGACTGACAGGTGCAGGTGAGAAGAAGAGAGGTCGTGGAGCTTTTTTAATAAAATGTGACATTTATTCACAAACAAACACTGTTGTGCGACTTTTATCCGACCAAGAAAAGGAAACAATATCCATGTTTGTTTGAGATAATACATCTTTTGTTATTTGACAGCTATTGTCTTACCTTTGGGAGACAATATTTAGGTAATTCCATCTGCTTGAAGGATTCTCTCATGTAGGAGACAAAGTAGCTGGCTCGTCCTGACTTCGTTACCTTTGCAATGAAGTCAAAGAGGCTTTGTCACAATTTAAACGGATACATATTTTAGTGTCACTTCACCTAACATCTCGTTTTACTATGCTTTAGGTCAGAGTCTCTTTAATTTGCCCATTTCCCTATGAAAACAACAAAATAGGAACGGGAGGCTTTCATGAGAGAGTTTGCAAACAGCCACGACTGTGACTCTGTTGAGAAATGAGGACGTGAAGCTGCAGCGTCTCCTGAAGGACGTGTATTAATTCACAACGCATGACTGACTTGATAAAACGCTTGCGCTTTCACTTCACTTTCACTCTGCCTTTCGCAGCGTCGAAAGCAAACTTAAAATTACAAGCACAACAGATATTATTATCATTATCTCTATTAGTCTGAAGCTAAGAGGACTGAAAATTGCGTTGGCTTTATCTACAGAGTGTGTCTTGAAGATCTTAATGCACTACCACTTTCCCACCCACTTACAGGCAGGGCAACACTACTTGATTGCTTATTTTCTAATCAACTAGAAGGATGGCGTTTGTCCCCTAACACACTACATTAGGACTCTAATGGAATAATCTATCGAAAATCAATGAGCTGCTTTTTCCCAGGCCACATTTTTGAGGATGTTGCACTTGGCTGTTCCTCCTCTCCCATGAGACTTTGGAGGTGTTGAAGACTGCTTATTTCGTTGTAGCCCAATCGATAACCTCATTACTCTTTGTCAAGTTAAATCCAAATGCCCCGAGCAATGAAAGTCACGAGAAAGTCATCTGTGCCACCGCGGCGGCTCGGTGCAGACACTCTGTGTCCAGTTATTTTCGCCAGCATCTTCCTCATGTCTGCCTCGGCGGTCAATCTCATCTCAGCTAAATGCAATTTGGGGCATTTTATTGAATCACCATTTCTGCATCACGCTGTGATTTTTTTTTTTTTTTCATACATTGTCATTCTTGTGTCGCAGCCGTTCCAATCGAGACTGTGGATTAAGTGTGTTGAAAGTGAAACTGGGTCACCGCTAAAGTGTTGCTGCTGCAACATCATATCATATCAAAAGATTAAATCTGTGGATAAATAAATTAAAAAAGCAAACATTTAGAGGCGTTTATTAAAAAAACGAGGGAGTGCAGAATGACTCACTGCGAACACAGAGCCTCAGAAAACTACTATCATTTGATTTTTATGTTCCTGAAACTTCGGGTGGAGTCCAACAAGGATGACCGAATGCATCAAGGCTGACCAGCAGAGAGAAAATTACTTAGCTGAGGATGGAAATCAATGACAGCGGAGGGCATTTGAAAATTAAATTTCTGATAATGACCCTGACTGCTGCTGTCTAATTGGAGTCAAAGTCAGAGTGAATGGTAATAAGGACACCAACCTGTCTATTCAGAGTGCTCTCTGCTAGCAAATGGAGAGCGTCTGTGCAAACACCGAACATGCCTTGACATGAACGAGACAAAACATAATGAAAACACACACTGGGCTGGTGGGGAACAGGTGTGTGTTGGAGAAAGTCATTACGTGGGTTTTGATGGAAAGGGAGACCATAAATAAAATAACCCAAAAAAGCCCAAGAAAATCAAAGCTCACACACGGGAGCCTTTGCATGAAAAGATGAAGAAATTACATTGAGCTTAATCAAGAAAAAAGTAATCTATTACTGTGCAAACCTGTGTGAAAACATATTCATCCTGCACAACCAGTGAGTTGGTATCCACATGCCCGGGAAAGAGGTACTGTCTGTTGGCTTCTGTGCATCGTGGGGCTCTGCACTTCACGTACTGGGCGCCTGGAGCGAGGCGAAAGGAAATCAATCAGAAGTAAATTACAACCATTTACCTTCAAACAGTACTTTGTATGCACTGGAGATGCTATACAGTATGCACATGCTAAAATATACAAGTTCTGAAACAGCTTCAAGCTTGGCTAACTATTAATAATGAAGAAAATATTCAACCACTATCACAACAGCAGACAGTCTGCCCTTTGCAATCCAAATGAGCTAAGACTAGTTCAGGAGAAGCTCTTGCAGCGTGTCACACGGCTAAAAAAGTTCAGAATGTTTTTGTTTGAGACTCGAGGAGTTTGCATGCAAATTCAGACTCTCTCACCACAGGAGCGATATGAGTACCTTTACAGATGCAGGAAAACCCTGTAATTGGTTGACAGAATATACCATGCTGTTTAGAAGGAGGGGAGTTGAGGTTTGTGTATGAGACACAGGGGATAGATTAAGAAGAAGAAACATCCATCAACCCAGTAAAAGTGTGCGTTTTTGTCAGGAGACACCTATTCTGCTTTACTAGGCTCCAGGGACCAATCTGACGAGCAGATCGGGTCTCATCTTCCCCTTGACCTCGCTCTAAATGAGAGGCAAAGGGTCCTGTGGGTCTTGCTACTGCGGTGGACTGGAGAGTGCAGCACTCACGGCCTTTCGCGATGCGCGTCTCGATGTGGACCACATCAGATTCTCTGTCCAGCCCCATTACCGCCCTTGAAAAGAGCAGAAGGAGGAGACGATATAGAGGTGCAGAAAGATTGGAAAGAAAAGGAAAGATGAGGAAGAGATAAGAGAGACAGAGAGAGGGAGGGCAGGTTGAGTATCACAGCTGCGGATGGACAACCTGAATGTGTGAGAGCCGCAGCAGGATGTTTTTATCTTAATCAGTCAGTGTAGAATCTGCGCCACCAGCGGCAATAAATCTCAATTCAGCGAAGAATCAACAGAGGATACAACAGGAGGGAGGGGTGACGAAGCATCAGCCAGTCACATAAATATGTAACCAAAGGAAATGTGCGCAGTTATGAAATTGTGTGTGGCTGCAACACCATTTTGAAAAATAACTATTTGACATAATGTGCATGAAGGCACGGTTTTCAAGAGCACAAATAACGTATTGTCTCGGGTGCCAGGATACACGCTGAGCTTTTCTTATTTATGAAACGTCTCGCTGCTCATGCATGTGGAGAGGACGTCCTCCAACCAATGTCCTTTTTCTCTACCGGCTATAAAGAAAAAAGAAAAACACCTATTGGGTTTGACAAATACCATGACAAACAGGGATAAACGGGCTCAACATCAATATTCACTGCCTTGTGCCCGAGCAGTGGAGATTACTAAATGACAGCGACAACAAAAACAGCATGTCATGTTTGTGCTATGGAAAAAGAAGCAATATGCCTTCAGGTCTACGTGACGTGACTGTGATCGGCTCGGTGCTCAAACTGCCATGCGAGAGATCCGTTTTTGACGAGTGGTCACTGGATCCTTCTGACAGCACAGGGGTCACGAACACTATCATTATGCAAATTACAATCAATCAAAACAGTTCAGAAATAGGAGCCGCATAATCATACCAGTAGAATCTGCCTGGCATCACGTTGTCGTGAACGAGCTGCCATTTCCTCCCAAAGTCCATTGAACTGTACAGCTGCAAGACAAAATTAGGCCGATCTTCATCACACTTAAAGTTTTAGGGAGGAAGATATTGTTAATGAGCAGCACAGAGATCATTACATCACATACAAGCTACATTTAAAGGGTACCTCCACCAGTGTTACACATTAAAGTGTGTTTACAGGTCTTGGGGAGCACAACTGCTTATGTGAAATAAATAGTATAAAGCCTTTTGTGGCTCCAGAGGAAGATGCATGTAATCTAATAAGCTGCCTCCAGTGATGTCACTCAATATGCATTGTGGGTAATGTAGGTTTTTTTTAAAAGCAGTCCGCTGGTCTAGCATTCCACTCCTATAACAATCTTTGGCTCACTGAGGATGGTTTGAAAACTAGAGATTATTCCACGCATTCTTCCTCCTTTACAAAAACTTGTCGCCTACATTACCCATGATGCAACTCAGCCACTGACTGACATCACTGAAGGCAATTTATCAGGTTGCATGCAGCTTCCTCTGGAGCCACATAAAGCTTTGTTTTACTTTTGCAGATTTGCAGTAGTACTCCCCAAGACCTGTAAACACACTTCAATGTGTAGAATTGGAGGAGTTGCCCTTTAAAAACAGGTTATGGGTTAGGGCTGCACAATTAGTAGAAATATTATCAATATTGCAATTTTTTGATAAAATATGTGACAAAACAGCATCTGGTCTGATCTACAAATCTTGTTCTCCAGATGTAAGAAAAGCATGTTGCACATTGTTTGGTACGGACCTCAACAAATCACGATTTTATATAGTTTTTCAGCCAAAATGAAAATGATGATGCAAAAATTATCATTCCCACTAATCATCAATCATATCGCAATTGCATTATCTGTAATATCTTGCGAAGGGATGCAGCGCTAAACTGAGTTTACTATTAACCGTGATTTGAAATGTCACCACTAAATTTTAAAGTTAATGCTGCTGTTAGCGTCGTTGTCATTTTCGCTTACTTTCTGTCTGTTTTGCAGTTCCCCTCCCTCCTCTCTATGTCACCACACTTTCAAGACTACTTTCTTTTTTTATTGAGACAGCTCTCTTTGCCTCATTCTTTTCTTCAAGTGTTTTTCATCGCTTGGCCTTTTTGGTGGTTTGAGCCGTCACCAGGAGCGCTGGAATTGGCAGCTCTCCCTTTTCCGCGATTGCTGGTGTAGGTATCAGAACAGAAGGACGCTGCTCTCTGCCTGTTTGCAGAGCACACAGGATCGCCTCTGACTGCTTATTCTATATGAAAATAACGCTAACAGCAGCTTTAAGAGACGGGCTGTAACGGTAACAAAGCAGGAAAAGGAGCATTGCACTGTCTATAAATTAGTGCTCAGCAAAACAGCATAAGAGTGTTCTCAATTTATTTATGTCATTTTAACTAAAACTGCACATTAACCTGACTTTATTTTTATTTTTAATTATTGTTCATATTGTATTATTTGTTTCAAAAGGCAGAAACTGTTCAAATAAAAGCTAAAATAAATGTTGTGGGAACAAAATACAATCAAACCTTAATGCATTATAATCATGAAGCCATCAGGGCTGGGTATCAAGCTTCGGTACTTTTATGGCACCGACTGAATCGCCTCGATACCATTGAGGATCGAAAAACATCTTTTCATTTGACACCAGATTTCACTACCTATGGAATACATCTAATCAGTGTCAGTGAGCCAATGAGCATGCAGCCAATGTATCGGTACCATTACAATTTTTTTTAAATGATACCCAGCCCTAGAAACCACAGAGCTGAGATTTCTCCTCAGACAATAATTGTACCATCAAAATCTGTAATCACTACTAATAGAGCAGCCCTATTATACATTTAGCATCTTACAGTATATCATCTAATTTCCACTCAAAAGTTCGTTGACTCAGAAGCTACCTTGCTGTCGTGACTGTAAGCCAGTATCCAGTTCTCCTGTGCAGGGTGGAAGAGCAGGCTCAGGATATTGAAGTTAATGGGATGCTTCTCAAAGCTTGCCCCTTCATCTGAGCTGATGAGAACAGCGCTCTCTACCTCTGGGTCGCTAAGCATCATTATCTTAAGTACAGAGGGCCAGACGAGGGATATGGCATTAGAAGAGGGGTAGAGACAGAGATGCAGTCATTTGGCAGCAATTTAAAAAAAAAAAAGTATAATTTGATGTCAAGCTCGTAGGCGATCAGACAGAGAGATAAAAGCAACAGAGAGACGCTGACCTTCTGTTTGTTGGTCGGGCACACATACAGGTAACTCAAAACTGTCCTTGAGCCCACTTTGTCGTTGAGTTTGGTGTAGGTGCTTCCGTAATCGCTGGATCTGGACACAAATATCAAACATGTTGGATGTTTGATGCAAAAAATATCCATTAAACATATTTTAAAGCACCATAATAGCAGTTTGGTATGTTTTACCCCATTAACTGCAAATCAGGTATTCTTTAGGTGACTGCGTCTCCACAGCGCATCATATGTTTTCAGATTGATTTCCTACCGTCCAGGCAGCCTGTTGATTTATGGAATGAGAATGAACTTGCAGAGAGAGACTAGCTTCATGCTAATGTGTTTATTTTCGTTTTTGTTTCTCTTGTAAAAAGGACTTTTTTTTTTTTGCAAGTCCTGCATATAAATGTGCTTCACCAAAAAAAAAAGCGTGCTGTCATTACTCCACCGGTTTTCTAATGTAGGTGCTTAAATTATAAATAGGACCAAATGTGGGGAGAAAAAAAAAATACTCGGAAACTCACTTATGAGAAGCGTCTGCTCTTTATTCAACCAACATGTTTCAGCACATGGTGCACTGAATAAAAAGCACTTTTCAAGTAGTCAGTTAGTGTTGCAGAGATGTTTTTACAGAAATGTGCTGTAAACAGACGGCTGTTTTGAGGAGCCCCGTGGAGCTTTTGACCACTGGCGAGATGTTTTGATGAGTGGGTCCCCATTTTGTTTATATCTTGCACTCCAATGGAATGTAGCTCAAAGTCATTACATGTCTATAGTTTATGTCACATGCTGATTTCATATGTGATATCATTACGCAAGTATTTGCTTATATAGAAGATTTTGAAAAATCTAAGGGAAAAAGTCAAGCTAAATTGAAAAATGGAAATAGCTAATGTTAAAGCTAGTTACTGTGGAGTCTGTTATCATATATCAATATGCATTTAAATCTAACTCTATTACCTCTAGTAGGATGTTGTACAGTATCATTAACAGATCTACAATAAACACTGGAGAGTTCCCTGGGCAAACACTGGAGATCAGGTATAGTGATACGCACATTAACAGCTCATTCATGTCAATGTCTCGCTGAAGGATGGTCAGTGCACTCAAGCAGCTTTGCAAGCAACCAATTACTGCACACAAGTAGAAGTTAAGTGACAGCAAAGTAACACAAGGGAGAAATTTAGTTTGGTTAACTAAAGCTTCTTCGACATTAGTAATTCAAACTACTTTGTTAAATTAAAAAGATCAAATTGTCAATTGTGGTAAATTAACTTAAGTACAGCGATTTGATTCAATGAATAACCAACTCTCAAATTCCAACAAGAAGAATTTCCCTTTCACACCGACAGGTGATACAAAAGTGCCCACTTGTATACAGGTCAAACATAAAACACAATACTCCACTATACGTGTAAGGAATATCAGCCTTTAATCACAAATCAAAAACCAAAAAATCATTGCTTTTCTTTTATAGCCCCAAACTGTTTGGCATGTCAAACTTACAAATATTTAACTTGAATCACATGAGTTATATGAATGTAGCTAAACCACCAGCAGGTTACTGCACTACTGGTTTAATTACATAAAGTTTAATATTCCCCAACACTTAGATTGGTAAACTGCATATTCACTCAGAAACATGGGGACTGTTTAAGTCAGAGGCAATGGTCTGGGTTTCAAGTTGCTAGTAGTTTGTTGAGCCCGACTGATACTCAAATTTTGGGGCCGTTGAGGAATTAAAAGATTCTGATATCACTCAGTGTACACACATTTTTGCAATGATCCCTCAAATGTGATTAACAAAGAGTTTGTAACAAAGACATGTAAAGGAGGCAGGACATTTTTCAGTTTAACAATAAACCCCAAGCATCTTTTTAAAATCTACAACATATACGGTAATACCTATAAATCTGTGATAAGCTGATATTGGATGATAACATCTGGCAACCGATTCATCGGTCAGATGCTAGTCACTAGGCTAGTTAGCAACACAAACTGTAAAATAATAACAACAAGATGATCAGGTCAAATACTGTAAAATATAGAGCTGACGAACCGCAGTCAAACCAAATAAATACCATGACTATCAAATGAGAAGGAGGCTACTTTACAACTTTACACGTCTTTTAGTTTATTCCACTGATCAACAATTAGTGGCAACAATGCAGCAAGAAATGTAGCCGTGCACCAGGAAACTACAGGAAGTAAAAGAATGCTCACCAACGTAAAGACATTGTAGATTTAATAATGCAGGGTTTTTTTTAAAATCAGCTTTGCAAATGTTTTATGAGGAAGGGAACACAACACATAATTGTCTTTATAACAATTCTCCACAGGGCACCTTTAGCATACTGTAACATCCTATTCTCAGAAATGTATGTTGTCATTGTGTTGTAATGTATTAGCGAGCGGGGGATAATCTGAAAACTCCTCCTCGGTACTACATTAAAGAAAGCTCTAATAAAAAGAGCGCTGCAATCACATTTTGACAACAAAGAGGAAAAATATGGATATCAAGAGAAGCATAATGCAAGCTTTCTGCATTAAAAATCTTGACATATTCATTAGGGCGTTTATTTCCTACTCACAACTCCAGCACTGTTCAGCAATAATGCAGCTTTGACAAGCACATTATGCAGACTAAACATTCACTTTTTTACACGTCAAGCCACGGTCTTTGTAAGCTGAATTTCATGCAACACTGACATGTAATGAAACCCAGCGGCTGCCTGCGAGGTAGGAAATCAATTCATGAACTTCAGGTGTGCTTCGGAAAATGGTCAGCAGGAAGGTGAAGTGCGTACAGTAAAGGCAATTTGCAGTGAAAGGGCTGAAACATCCGACACAAACGTAGTCCTTGAATATAACAAGTTCCTGAGTGATGAACATTGTAATCCTGCAGGATGTAGTGACTCATTACCATCCTTTCATGCTGGTAGATGTTGGTGCATTGAAGACATTGAGGAAGGTACTTAAATGCATCCTGGTAAAATCCCCTTTCATACAGTTTTTATCTTAAAACCGGTGCTTGAATGTCCTTCTTCTCTCTTTCATTGTCTTTCAATCAGCTGTCTTTTCAGCAGTGTAAGCTTAATTGAAGCATTCTGTTGCTATCGTGCCTCACATTAGCAGCACAACTGTGATAATACAAGTTTAAGTGAGATATGCTATAAAAAGCAGATGAAAAGAGAAAAACAAATGAGAATACATTGCCCAGTTAGAATAAGACATTTAGCTGTACTTGCTATTCACAGGACTGCCTGTTCCCTTCAACTCCATGCATCCCATGACAAGAAGGCTAGATGTGTTTGTCATCCCAATCTTCATATTTCTCCTCGCCACAAACAGCCAATCCACGCTCTCAGTTCTACCTGAGTGCCTCCGAATGTAATTTCACTGCATAATTGGATAGATACCCGGTGTCTGCTATCATTGTCTGTGCATTAATCTGAATCGTCCCATTTGCTGTTGACATTGTTTTCAAAGACTTACCCCTAAACACATTTGTGTTTGTGCTCAAGTACTCCTTTCAGTTGGCATATCATTCTTTGACTGTGGCAGTGGAAGAAAAGCCTCTTAAATGATGTAATTACGTAGTGAAGTTTCTTTAGCGGAGAAGGCAGCCGTCTCAAAACACAAAGGGACTTGATGCGCGTTTAGATGGGGTTCTGCGAGTCGCCCATTGATCTGCACATTGCATTTTGCCACCAACAGTGGCCGGGAGCTGTAGTCATAAATCAGTTATTGTGTTATCACAGAAATCATTTTCTCCTGTTTCTTTTCATAACATTCAAATCTCTGCTTTTCTAATACTCCCTACTAAAAGCCTCCGTGCACCCCCTGAGGTACACTCTAATTTACTCGTGGTGCCATTGTTAAGCAGACACCTTGATGATGGAAGACCTCCTGTACACAATATGGGATTTCAAAACGTGTCAAGTCGGGTGTAAATCTTAGCGGCGCCTCTGGTGAAACAGATATTAATTTGAAACTCTGTGCTCGGCGGACTGATGGTCTCTTTTTCATGTGCATTTCAGAATGAAATGAGTTCTCTGCAGGCTATGGGAGAGGTGAGAAAAAAGGCATATCACGGGGCTGGATTGGGCTCTATGGTATAATCCTTAATGAATTCCATTCTTATTTATGACCTGACAGGGCACTGTAACTCACCCCTCAACACTGACTGAATGGAATTACTACAGCTATACAGTAGCAATTGCATGTCAATTGCCTCTGAAACAAAAGGTTACGGATGACGATCAATCATAAACTCCATCAGGAAGTTTCTAGGTCAGAGGAAAAGAGCCACAGATCCAAACAAAGAATCCCTCGGATAAGTCTTCCGGTTTATCTTTCTTAAAAAAAAAATAGCCTTTCAAAAAGTTTTTTTTTTGCCGATGATGGACAGGAGATAGGTTGGGCCATTTTTCGAAAAAAAAACACTGCTCCACTCTCAGTCGTGTTATTTATGGGACTGCAGTAAGCAAAGAGGAGGATGCTTCATTCTCAACTACTTCACAATGCTTTATTAAAACATACTTTATATTGGCTTCCACTGTAACTTGATTGTTCATATCCGAGCACGGCAGAACACTATAAATCATACTCGTGTGTACTGCACTCTCTATGAATATATTAGTCTTATTGTTTTTTAGGACCGTGCTTTTGCATTTTTATAAAATTCCTGCAACGATGCCGTAACCTTCCTGGTTAGACGGGAGAGGAAAAATAGCAGCGATTAAAAAACAAACTCACCTCCAGAGTGAGCTCTCAGTAACAGCCCCCAGGTTGAAGTCGTACAGCTTAGTCAGGATCAGGATCACCTGTAACAGCAACAGACATATGTAATTACATGCCAACGTCTGCACTAAAAAGCCTTTGCATAAGTGCTTCACCAGCATATATTACCTGTCTACTCGTAATGAATGAATACAACATGTCTGCTACATCCCTTTACTAATAAATATCAACCTCATACAGTATGTTATCCCCG
The DNA here is from genome assembly GCF_040436345.1 of Pagrus major. Classification (NCBI taxonomy): domain Eukaryota; kingdom Metazoa; phylum Chordata; class Actinopteri; order Spariformes; family Sparidae; genus Pagrus; species Pagrus major. Next base: position 24,274,643 of record NC_133229.1, read on the forward strand.
TGACAAGGGATCCTCATGTTGTCAAGAGATGTCAGTCTGCTCGTGGCAAAAAAAAAAAAATCCATGCAGGGCTGTCAGGAATCGTGTCTGTATCTCATGTGGAATGATACCTACATGACAGCAAAATCTGAACATAATTGTTCACTGAACAATGAAAAGAAATGGAGTCAGTGGCTGCAGCCTCCCTCATTCCCCCCATTTCCTTTTTGTGTCTTTCTTTTTACCTTCAAAATAGTGAAGTCGCTTAGCTGGAAAAAAAAGCACCTGAAATGGTGACGCTGGACGGTGTGTCACTTATTTTACTCATTGGAAGACGTCCAGTTCCAGTTTCGGGCTAAATGCTTTTGCGTGTTCTCAGAGGATGGTTGGACAATGTGTTTCTGGGCAAACAAAAATGTAGCCCATAAAAGCCTGCCAAGGCACAGAGGGCAGAGTGAAATGGTGTGCAAACGAATTATTGTCACTCCAATGGCATTATAAATGACTTCCCATGGGGATGCTCATAACTCAGGATAGAAAGGGGGGTGTGCGTGGAGGGGTTTAGGGCAGGGCATGGAGGGAGGGGGAAGGAATTGTAGATAATAACAATCAAGGAGCAGAAACATGGCATAATATGAGGAATATTTTAAAAAGCCTGAAAGATAGGTCAAAAGCTCAATTACAGTCAGTTTAAACACATTAACCTCGTGGGACCCACGGAACGAGTCATTAAACCGAGAAAAGCCACACAAGACTGGGTAGAACAAAGACATGCCTCTAAGTCTGCTTTGAAAATGTTAAAAACCCAATTGACCCACAATTTAGCCATCAAATGGCCACTGTGCATGGCTGGGACTATCTGCGTTACAGGTTAATTAACCAATCACACAGAGAGATAAGCATTTGCATAACTAAATGCACCATGTCTGCAAGGTCCAACGCTGGAGTCTGAATCAATTTGGAGCACAGACTTAGTTAAATGGCTGTGATGTTCGGCCTAATTGCCTGCTTTGAAAAATAGATAGGGGAGAAAAACTCTGCCAAACTGTTGATCGTTTGTCTCTTCGGTTCTCTCTCGCTATCAACAATGGCTCCGTGTCATGGGACGTTATAAATACTACGAGGTAAATTGAATCTGGGATTGATTTTTATCCGCGTCAAAACGAGAGGCAGTTCGTTCCCAAACCAAAGGGATTCAAATATCCAGCCTGGCAAATTAATTGAGTGAACATCGAATAAATGTTCACAGATTCAAGGGGTTTCAATCACTCGCACCGTTTTGCACATGGATCCAATTTAATCAAATGTTCAACAATTCAGTTGAGGATGTAAAACAGCGTCTAAAAATAACCCCCAAAATGACAAAACTTGATCACGTAAAAGCCTCTCAGGACCCCACGCTGTAATTGCCATTAGGAGCTGTGTCTTAACTGTTGTCAACGTGTTTGTGCGGCTGGCTCATTAACAAAAGCTGACCCGCCGAATTGGGTCATTGACGATCTACCTCAGGGACCCACAGACTAGTGAGGCAGATGACTGTTTGGATGATTTGTCCCTAAGTGGATACATCAAGAGTACATCACTGAAGACTGTGTGTTCCCACGTCTCCAACATTATTGATAGGCTGTGCATCTGTGGCTCCGTTCAATAGGGAGCGACTGCTATACATGCAAACGCCGAGACGAGCGGGGGACAGCACATGACGTGCACGGCAGAACTCGACAAATGAAGGCGCATTAGACACATTTTTAAGAGTTCATGATGCAGCCTTGCATTTATGTAAATACTGGGAACAAACAAACACAAAATGGCTTCCAGAATTATTTTGAGCCTTCCAGGTAAATACAATTTTCCATGCATATCATCGCTCACTTGCATACATGAAATTAAGTAAGGACCCTGGAAGGCCCAAAGCAGTGCATTTATTCATGTTTATGTTTTATTGATGTGAGCAAAGAGAGCTTTGCCCCGGGAAAGTCAACCAATCATTTTTCAGATTGGCTCTCACCCTCCGAGGAGTTGGGTTTAGTCATCCTTTTATCCTAACATTCTATTCTTGTCGCTTTCTTTCCCTACTTTGCCTTCCCCTTTTTTCCGTTTCTTTCCTTTTCCCTTTTTCTCTCTCGTTCGTTCATCTTTTCAATCTGTCCGTCTTCGTTTACTGTTTGTTTTTTCTTCTAAAACAGGCTCTCCAGGTACTTCCTCGCGCTGTACCTTACACAAGATTAAAAAACAAGAAGGCATTTGTAATAAAAGTCACTTATTAGCATGCAAAGATTTGGACTCGAAGGTGTTACAGCCATAATGTCACTCTGATATACTGCACCAGTGTCTTATCCACACTCAGATGTATACACTCCACTTGCACAAGCGTTCAAGCATGCAGCGTATGCATGTACGGCACAATCACAGACACAGACCGTTGGACCAAATCAAATCTTTAGAAAAATTCCATATCAATCTTTTCTCTTTTTTTTTCCCAAGCTAAAACGCTCAGATTGCTCAAATTTTTTGAGTGCTTCAGTGGGACGTGAGAGGCATCTCAACACCACGATGGTGGGCAGAAGATTTTCTACACGGTTCGCAATTTAGATGTGAATCATCTCTGTGTACTGTACTGCAATATGGCTATTAATAAAATGAAATGCATCAGTTTTTACTGTGCTTTCTAACACCACGCTCCACATGGAACCTGTTGCTTATTTATCCCAGGGTAAAGCACCATTAAGGCTGCACCCCTCGAACATTATTCCTGTTTAATTGGGTAGTCGAGGGAAAAAACGGGGATCCTCGTTCTAAACATCACACCTGCAGATTGTTGTTTTCTTTCCTTCAGGAGTAACACAACATGAGAAGAAGGAACAATCTTTAGAAACGTTAGATATACAGACACTTTCATGTAGATCTGGTACTGTTTTTGAACCTAACCGGAGGGTACAACTGAAGATCTAAATTAATTTCCAAGGGACCCCCAAAGTTGATAACAGTGAATGATGTAAGGCTCTTTGTAATAACACGGCTAATGGCTCATGCTCCTGGAAGCGCTGACGCATATCTGTTTTTTTGTACCTTTAGCATCCTGTGAGAGGTTCACCGCTACAATGATACACATTTACATTCTCATGAATACACATAAGGCTTTTGTATTTTGTACTGTAGGGTAAACGCATCCACACACAGAGACGTCTCCCGAGAGTCAACCTTGTCTATTTACCAACTACAACATCAAAATGCCTGAAAACTCGCCAAAATGTGTCAACAGTAATTAAATCACTTCTTAAATATGAGCTCTCAAAAGACGATTCTTTATCCAAATGTGCTTCTTTTTTCTCCGTCAGCTGTCTCAAGGTCAGTTTTTGTGGCCTTGTCAGATTTTGTAAACAGTAAAACATGGTTTTGAATTCATTAAGTGACCGGAGTTAAACACAACCTGACATGCTTCTAGTGTACTTGTTCTTTTATTTACATCGACAGTAGGTGTATATTTTATCTACTTTTGTGTTTTTCATGCATCACATCATGATTTTGTCATTTAAAATAATAACACCACCACCACAACTTTTTATCAGAAAGTGAACTTATTTTGCTTGTTTCTTCTTTTTTCCCTTGAAATGTACGAACTGGTTTTATTTGTGTTTTTTTTTAATTGTCCTCATATTCATATATTGATGCTTTGGCAAAACTGTGTTCTTGAAATGTTCATGTCAATAAAGCCTTTAAATTAAATTGAATTGTTCGATAGGAGTCCTGACAAGTTTTTTTTTTAAAGCGGCTATAACTGATATCTTTACGATAATAATGTATCAAATGACGACGTAAAGTAAACATGAAAAGGTTAGCTGCTAACGATAAACTTTCAGAGACGTATAACCAAAAACTGCAGCTTCCCTCGACTTTACGCAGCATGAGAAGGTTTCAGCTCATTGCGTTACTATAATTTTACCGGTTTGGTTCCCTCTCACCATCCTCATATTGTTTTTGGATGCAGCAGCCAGTTTATTTATGATGAAAAAGCCGACTGTACACTGCTAACTCTGCTCCAAACCCAACCCGGCACAGTAAGCGACTAGCTGGTGAACACAGGAGCACTTTGCGGCTATACAACCAGATATTTTAAGAAGTTAGTAGAGCCAGAGAATAGAGCTCAAAGAGAGCTAATATTTAATTCATGTTAACCAAGTGAATGATTATGTTACTGCATAACTGCTGAATGTGTAATTAAGCAGCTGTTTGCTTAAAAGTTTGCCATTTAAAATGTTGCTTTGGATTTCTCCCTTGTGAAATAACAACTGTTCATGAAAACAAGCTGCCGTGTTCATGATGTTTCTTCAGTCTCAGTATGTGATATTTGTACATATGTACGTGACAATAAAGTGTTTTCTGGTTCTCACAGATTTATGTTAAGCATGTGAAATATTTCCAATTTTGAAGCACATAATAAATATGCAGCAGAGACGATGAGGCTTCAGCTACTTAAGGCGCAGCCATGTTTTTATATATTTCCAGTGGTTTTGAAAATGTGCACATCACATAGAGGGGACCACCCTGGTGGAGTTCTGCACTCCCCTAGTGCCCTTCTAGCTTGTATGTGTGCCTAAATCTGTATCAACAGCAGCCTCCGAGGTCAGACTGTAACACAGGGATGCAGTATAATGATGTGAAATAGATCAAATGTGAAGAGAGCGATCAACAAAACAGATCAAAAGAAAGAAATGTAAAATCGACTGATTAACAGCCGTCTACATGCCAGTACAAGGGATAGACAAAAAGGTAAGCAACAAATATATTACTAGAGCTGCTCAGTTATTCAAAATATGATTTAAATCGCAATCGCAGAAGCTGCAATTTCTTGATAAAGGTAAAATAATTTACAAAAAAGCATTATGATAAAAGGTACTGTAGTGCTGCAGAGATGCCCTGCTCTAGAAATCTTGTCTCCAGATGTTAAAGAACATGTTTGTTGGTACAGACTCAACAAACGTCACATCATTATCATTTTAATATGTTTTTTTTTTTTTGTGAAAATGAAGATTGTGATGCAAAAATGATCATTCCAACTAGTGTGAATCATATCACAATCATAATATCTGTCAAAAAAATGCAGTATGACTTTTTTACCATATCACCATTAGTGCTTTGAATGAGAAGCAGAAGAAGTGGTTTGGAAGAGGAAGCGGGGTGAAAACGTAGAATACAGTGTGAAGAGCCAAGTCTACCAAATAATGCAGATCCATGGAGCCCCCCTAATGCATCCTGACCATTAAGAGACACCAAAAGCTGGCATATCAGTGTGACAAGTGCAAGCTGGGACACCATTGTTCACCTGACTACACCGCATTTTTACTGGCCTGTTCGTGCGAATGCAATTCTGGAGACACAAAAATAAAAACCTGTTTCATTTGGTGTTGAGCTCATTACATTCTCGACTTCATTAAGAGAAGGAAGACAAGACGCCAAGGGCAAGAACGAGTCACTCGAGTAATTTGACAAACACTGTTTTCTTTAAGTCAACTAGCTAATTAATGCCCGAGATTTCCAGCCCACAATGAAAACATTTCAGGTCAGTTGTAGACTATCACTTTTAATTTCATTTTCTTGTGATATGAGGGACAGAGATCATCAGCCAAGCACGAGAAAAAAAAAGATTGTCTTGTGTCCTTTGTTGAGCCAAGTATAATTTGGAAAAAACGCACCAGCGAAGATGTGGAAATGAAAATGAGCTTTTAACTCGAGTGTCACAGCACATCCGACACTTCTTTTTGTTTTCCTCGTAAGATTAAAGATTAATATATTCATGCATCCATTAGAAATTATCTGATGCAAACACCTGCAGAGAAAAGAAATACAGTATTGGTTTGCAAAATTTGCATAAATATCTTTAAGGCTTCGACAAGCAGCGAGGGCAAAATCAAGAAGTGGGTGGAGGGCTGAAAACACAACATCTTGATTATGGCTCTGTGAGGACGTCGCCTAAGTAGAGCACTTAGTAGAGGAGACAAACTGCTTTTAAGAGAAATGGCACGGTCGAAGAGAGGCCTTACTCTGTCCTCATCTTATCTGTGGACCAAATTGATTGTTTGTACTTTTGTGGGTGAAAACATACTCCGGGGATGCTGCTTTCATCAACTAAACCTCGGCGAAACGTCCCTTGTGCATTAGTCTGCTGTCTGTCTGTTTGCTTATCCTCCTGACTCTGGAGCTTTGGTCATATAGCCCTGATGCATTGCTCTTCAGAGGTCTCAGCAATCAATTCAGGCCATTATGGAGGGGGAAATTAATGAAATGGTCCGACCAGGAAAAGGGCTTCACTCCAAATAGAGCTCTATTGTGAGGAGGTTTTGTGGGCATGTTATGTCTCTCTGCTGCTAACAACAGTGCACAATAAACCGTACTGTTTGCCATTAGTGGAGGGGAAAAGATTGCTTCATTTCTTTTACGAAAGCTTGGGGTAAAAAAAGTCAATGAAATATGTTTAATGGACTGGGAATAGGAATATACACCGCACTTGGTCCATATTTTCCCCATCTGTGTTTTGACGTCACGGCACAATGCGCTGCGGTTCGCACTAAAAGGTGAAAAACAAGGAACGCAGCATTCAAGGACAAATCTGATGGAAGTCATTTAAATCTTTTGACACATTCGACAAACTTTTAGTCACATCCCGTGCAATTTAAAATTAATTTGATGCATTGGAAGCAGTGTGGAGAGCCAAAAATACAACATTAGCATTTTACTCTTAGAGGTTTATTTGTTCTGTTGCCACCCTCGTTCGCTCATATTTAGTGTTCGGAGGTTGAAGGTACAGCAGCATGACTACTTTTACTTTTTGCATGTAATTCTCTTATTCACCGAGGCATGGAACACGACAGAGATTGGAAATTTACCTGGGTGAAATATGATAATGTATCAGCAGGTTTTTGGTAGGTTTGAACACTTGTTAATGTTTTTTTGGAGAACATTGAGCAGGAACACGGTTCAGACTTTTCTTCCAGTCTCCTCTGTTCCTTCGCAGCTTTGGCTGCTAATGGCTTGCCTTCTGCCCAAGGGGGTCTGAGCTGGAGCCAAAGGCGTTAGTGGGTCCAAATTGAGACTTTGGAAGAGAAAAACCCTCCACCTAAAATTACCCACTTGACTGCCAGAAGTGCTGTGAGACTCGGAGATCATGATGTGCGTGTGTCACACATAGCCCCATTTTGCAATTTTCCCACATCATTCAATTTTCCCACATCACGCATTTGCATTTGACATAATGTGTAGAGGAAGAGACTGGCTACCCTTTTAAGGTTTAGTCAACCGTTTAGGTTGAAATTGCGTTTCTACTGTAAACCATGCCTACTCTGTCTTGCCGGTTAGATGGAAACAAAGACTGCCAGGATTATGTTCAGTGGGAACTTTTAGAGGGAACAAAGATCTACAATCTTGGATGCATGAGTGAGTCCTAGAACCTGGAAATAAGTTCACATTTTTGCAGTTCCCCAATCTCAAAGTTTAAAAGTTTAATGTATTGAATTTTTTGTTCTTCAACATAGAGTCGATCAGTAAATAACCCATGTCTGATTCTTAAAGGGAGTACGCATCTTTAAAGTAGACCTTTTATGCTTTTTTTATTTCATTCCCTTTCCTTCAGCGTTTTATATCTTATATATTCTTGTGCCTATAAAAACATAAAAGTCTGCACCAACAGAAGCTCCTCTCTCCCATAGAAAACACTGCTCCTGAAATGCCTCATCAGTAGTCCCGCCTTTAATTCTCTGACTGTTTGACTATGTCACCACGTCACACATTTGCATAATTTATGCCCAGCGGCTCGTTTGGAACGTAGGAGTTGATTCAGCACAGCTGCGATGTTGTTGTTCGTAGTGCTGGCTCAGGCATGTGTGAACTAACCAATCAGAGGAGACCTGGTATTAGGGAGGGGGGCCTTAAAGAGACAGGAGCTAAAACACAGCGTTTCAGACGGAGGGGGAATACTGTGCTGCTGCACTGGACAGTATGAGAGCACTCATACGAGCAGTAAAGCATGTAAACCTATTCTAGTAGTAACCAAACAAGATTCTTCTGGTCAGGATTGCCAGATTCAATGATTTTCAGACTGGTCTGTTAAAAATTGTTTTGACTACTTTCTGTATCATGCAGGTGGTTTCCCCCCTGACAAAAAGGTATAGACACACTCCATCGAAATGTCCCATTCTCCTCTCCAGGTATTTGAGTCAGACTGACAGGGCACTGAGTTCAACTGGAATGACATCCAGTGACTTATATCTGATGATCCACAAAACCAAATGTCACCTCAATTCATTACAATGAGGCTGAACTTCTCTTGCAAAGTGATAAAAGCCTTGTGAAAACTTACATCTGTTCATATAAGCGATGACCTTTTACGTTTACCGTTACGTGATCTGAAAGACCTCGTTCACATCATTTTTCATTAATTCAAAGGTCTCATATGAGGCTAATTTTTAGGTTCATACTTTTATTTTGGGCGTCCGCAAGAAAGTGTTTCCATGTTTCAATTTCCCACTGCTGCAGAACCGTCTTTTTGCCCTCTGTCCGAAAGCTCTGTTTCAGTGCCTGTTTCTTTAAGGACCCCCTCCTGAAAAGCCCAGTCTGCTCTGATTGGTCAGCTCTCACGGGCCTGAGCAGGCACCGTTCCACCATGTTTCACCACCTCTGTTGGTGTTTTTGCAACCACTGCTATGCTGGGGGCGTGGCTGAGGACTCCAACTGTGTAGTTGTGACATCACAATGTTACGGAGGTCCTGACTGCTCATTTGAGGGCACTGTTTCTTAAAACACGCTCTGTGCATTTCTGCATGGATTAAGCATTTTAAATCAATTCGAAGTATTTATACAGCACCTGCATCATAATAAAAACAACATATGGAAATCTCATCTTCTATGATATAAGACCTTTGAGTTCACCTAATTAAAATAATAAAACAGAAAACCAGCCAAACTTTGTTTCTCATCTTGATTTGTGTGCAGCCTCAGAGCATAACAGAGTTCTGAGCAGCAGAAATCCTTCCCACCACGGGAAAAACCCCTGAACTACGTTACATATGGCAACACACGTTGGGTGTTCAAAGTGCTGACTTTCACCAGACTCCCACATGTGGTTCGGTTTAGACAACAAAAGCCTTTTTGTTAGGGTTTGGAAGGATCACGTCTTTCATAAATATTAATAAAAACAACATATTTCAAATCACTGATGTCTTTTCCGATACTTACCCGAGATAATTACCTCTCTAAAGTTAGAGGACGCATGCCTGAGCCAGCACCGCTAACAACATCAGAGCAGCTGTGCTAAATCAATTCTTGCGTGCCAAACTATCTGCAAGCTCATAAATAAGGCAAAGGTGTGACATGGTGACGTATTGTGACGTCACAAAGTCACGGAATTAAAGGCGGGACTACTGACGAGGCGTTTCAGGAGCAGTGTTTTCTGTGGGAGAGAGGAGCTCCTGTTGGTGCGGACTTTTACCTTGAATTAAAAAATCTTTTACGTGCACAAGACCCAATATAAAACACCAAAAAGATATTAGATATAATACGAAAAGAAAAAACATTGTCAGTTAACACGTTGATGAAGGTTCTCAGTCATCCAGGTCATGGTAAATCTAAGTGCTGTATCGTAGGCAACTGGACATGTTTCAGTTTCCTGAAGATGTTTCACATCTAATCCAAGAGGCTTCTTCAGCTCTAACTAAGTGGAGGGGAGTTGGCTGGCTTTTAAACTCTGTGTGGGAGTGTCCTTGCAGAGGCGTTAGGGGCACTTGTGGGTCGTTGACTCAACCGGCCTTCATGTGGGTTGCTAAGGCTAGGTGAGCCCAGGTGTGAGTAGCTGTTTAGCTGCCTGGGGAGGGAACTCACTACTACATTGTAGGCGGGTGATAAGTATTGTCTCAGGCCTCTGTTCAAAGACGGTCGTTCCAGTTGTTTGTCCTCAGAGGAATGATTTTTCTCCTCCAGTTTACATTTCACAGGTGCGTTTAGTATGATCACTGTGCAACTTACCAGATACACTAATTAACAATGTCTCCTTTAAATATTAGGTTTCCTTCTAAATGTATTTGCAGCGGCAGATACGTTGTATATATACCATTTCTATGAGACAGGGTTGATCATGTTGGTCACACTAGGTCAGTATTGGCTTATTGGTAATCATAAAGGGTTTATTTAATTAAATGGTCATTGGAAAAAAATATGCTATGTATCCTTTTAATAGTTTTGTTGTATTAGCAGGTACTAATAAAGTCAGAAAGGATATGTGGAACAAAGGACTGATAGTTTGGCATTATGAGAGAATGGGAACAGAAAACTAAGGCTTAGGAAAGATATTCAGTGGAGCCTAGAAAGTAATTATGCTATAATAATCTTTCACAGTTTTAATATGCTCCCAATACTGCGAGGGTCAGTAAGATAACTGTTTCCTAGTACTGTACCCCAAAGGTACCCATTATTTAGCAAAATGTATATTAGAGTAGAGCTGCAACCATTAATGGATTAGTTGTCAACACTTAAATTAAATCGGCAACTATTTCGGTGATTAATGATGATTGAAATGTGATTTTTCTTTTTACTCTTCTATGACAGCAAACAGAAAATCTTTGGGTTGTGGACAGAATAAGACATTTGAGTATGTCAGCTTGGGATTTGGGAAAGACTGATCGACATTTTGCACCATTTTCTGACAACAACTAATTGATTAATTGAGAATGTAATCAGCAAATGATTATTATCCGACTGATTCGCCCTTGATTACCACAGTAGTTGTTTACTTTCTCTGTTCAATTAAGTATGAGGAGTATTTTTGCTGTTTTTCTTGGTTTCTCGGTCTGTTTGGTTATGAAAAGTTGTTAATATCATCTTAAAGTTACCAATTTTCAATCATATTACATTCACAGACTGGCTGAATCTTGTTTTGCCACACCCGGTTTATTTTATTTGACAGCTGCAGAAGTCTAACTACACTTTTCTATAATGTTTCCAGAACATCGTGTAATATGAATTTCTACTACCTCTTTGTGGAAAATCGAACCTCTGAAAGGAACGGCGAGAATATACAGCGAAGAAGAATCAACATGAATTGGGATTCAATCAAAGGTGGTGATGAACAGCACAATTTTACCATCGGAGAGTGTCAGGTAGAGAAGAACGCCAGGAAATCAGGAAATTAAAGCCTACAGAGGGTGTGTGAGATGGTAGCAAATAAAGCCAGAACACAATTAGATGTTATTTCAAAAATCGATATTCGGTTGTTTAAATAATTTGTCGTCTCGTGACATTCTTATTGATGTCAATTCACATCCGCTCCAATACAATCATTAACTCATGTTAATGATGTGTGGTTTCCGCCAGGTCTTGAGCCTGCAAAGGTTTTGATGAATCTGTTGTCATTATTTCTGAATAACTGCCATCATTTTGTCCATATTTATGTGTCAATTTATGTTGCTTCTGATTTCGACTATAACTCAGCTTTATTTGCTCAAAGCAAAAAGCGACCAGTCATTTTAAAAGGATTTGTTCCAGGATACCCATTGAGTGAGTATTCTGTATGTGTCATTTTGTGTTTGGAAGTTTTCCATCATCGCCATTGATTGCACAGTGTGTGCGTGTGGTGCTTTGGTTGGGGTTTTTTTCTATCTCGCTAGATAGGAAAAACCATTTCCTACCGCTACTAATACATTCCTGTCACTGTAAACTGCCAAGTCCAACCATTATTTAAGCCGACTGCCACCTGAGCAATCCCAGCCATCTTTAAACATGATAGTAACTGCTGTGTTGCTTGAGGCAATATGATGCTTCAAGGCCCAGCGAGGCTCAACGCATAACGTTTCCAAACCGCGGTCACTTGGTTTGCCTGAGATTAGGAGTGAAGAAACTAAAGAATTAAACAAAATCAGCCGTGACCTTTGGGCATTAAAAAAAACTTCTTGTGTTAACTCTACCTCCATGATGATTAATTAAGAAGTCGTCTCCCAATTTGAATTTCAATTTTTTTGATTTTCCTAATCAGAAAACGCATAAATTTATTTCTGTAACCAAATCACAACTAAAGTATGTGTCCCGCACACTGCGACGGTTATTAAACTAATTAATCACATGCAAACCTGTCAAATATGATTCTGCACCCGCTTTGTCACTTTGATTAAAATTGAAACATGAGCGTGTATGAGCGTGCGTGTGTTTAAAAGACAAAGTGATAGCAGGCAGAGAGGAACAAAGGCAGCGACTGCGTGCTTGCAACATACAAGTGATGGCAGGCCTTTACTTGCTGCTCAAAATGCACTTTGTGAGGCAAAAACTGCAGCGCAACTGCTGAGGAAGTGCCGTGAGCCTATGTTGATGTGATGCATTATGGTCCCCGAGCACAAATGATTCATGAAAAAAAGGGCACATGTGTCATTTGAGGAGTAAGAACTGGGATTTCACTGAATTATTACTACAGAGAGGGTGAAACTTGTATCCGGTGCGCCATAAAATAAAACTGAAGCATAAAATAAGAGAAGTAACAATGGGGAATGCTGCTTTTTATTCTCAAAGAAAGCCTTTAAAAATTGCCAGGCTCCTGAGCAATTGTTTTTTTTTCTTTGCTTGCACATACAGGATGGCTGCGCTTTCTATCAGCATCTAACAATCACGTCAATGGACAGTGCACCCCTTAAGGCTCGAGACAGGCCGGATTAATGGACAGACTTATGGTGCTGACACCCCGGGGGGACGAGCACATAAAGGACGGAAAGTGTCTGGGAGAAAGAAAATAACCTTCATGTTTGTTTTTTCATTGACGACAGCTTTAAAATCAATTTTTAGTCAAAAATCTGGATCTTAACTGACCATAAATTGAATAAGATGGAGAGTAGGGCTTTAAAATAGTATCGCAATATTTTAAGTCTGTATCATGATACACAATATATAGTGATATTTTGAAATCTCCTCAAAAGCAAAATATAAGGATATTTTTGACCTAATACTTAAATATTGTGACAATACTATAGGGATGATCCCAACTTTTGATGAATAAAGAAGTGGAACAGTCTGGTAAGTTCAGAAAATGACATCACTTTACTGTAATGCAGCCTTTAAAACCAAGACAACACTTATCACAACAGAAAGATATCCAAAATCTAAGATGATAAACAGTCTCATAACACCAAAGCGATAAACAGTATATGGTATATATTGCCCAACCCTAATGGAGTGTCGCTAATTATATACACAAAAACTCCAGACAAGGCTCATCTGAATTAAATGTTTCCAAATGTTGATGTGCAGCAGAGTATCCTAACACAAACTGTGCCACAGGAGAGACGCAATTTGTACTGAAATGTTAAAACATGAACCGCTTTTGATTTTCATCAAATGTAGTGTGGATCAAAATCCCCTTAGTTAGCAGCCAGGGGCCGGAGGATGATGAAAAGTGCACGGATAAAAGGTTTTAACAAGGTCACACGTCGGCCTCTTTGACTGAGCACCGTGTGACTTTTTTTTTTTTAAAAGGGTGCCTACCCCAAATTATAAGAGCAAGTGCAGCTGTGTGTGTGTGTATGTGTGTGTGTGTGTGTATGTGTGTGGAATATGAAAGACAAATGTGGGAAATGATCAGAAAAACAAAACCACACTGAAACTTTCTCCTGTTTTATATCTGAACGTCTCGACAGAGGCAGCTTTTTAATGCACTTTTTCATCATCCGGTGACACCCTCAAACTCCGGTCGAACACCTCCGTGTATTGGGAAACCATTCCATTTGATTTTATGGATCAAGGAGTTTGTATGCAACCAGCTCTGGCATGTTAAATGGAATGGCTGTCTATCTAATGAACCGGTTTTAAACACAAGTGTCCCCCAGGGCCGTGCCATTTCCTCTTTTATATTGTCTATTTATGCCGATGAGATTATGTGCAACAATAACTGCCTCGTTCAGATTAGGCATGCGGACAACGCGGCCCAGGAGGCCAGTCTGATTCCCTGTCAGTGGCAGCAGAAAAAGACGACGTTACCGAGCTGACAGATTGGTTTTGACTCTCGCCACCTCAGACAAAACAAAAAACCAATGAGTTTTTTACTCCTTGGCCAAGAAGAGCAGCTGGCCTCATCAATGTCCAGCTCCTCCCCGAGCGAGCTCCTAACAGCAGGCCAGTGGAGAAGAACAGACCTTTATTCTCAGGGTACAGTAGGTGGACATTATTCACACCGACATACAGCATCATTCCTGCAGCAGCAGCTCAAGGGATGAGATGTCAATAACGACACTCATTAATTGTCCTCGCCTTCAACACACTGTCCTAGTTTGGTCAACTATCTGTGAGGAGCTTGCAAAAATGGTCAATCGGGAGCCTAAATTCATTCTGCTGCCAATAACTCCCTGGTCACCAGCTGGCTTGCACACTAAGACTTTTGCCTTCAGGGGGGTTGGAGGGAGGAAGAGGGGGGATCTGCATCCCATGAGTGTATGATGTGCTGCTATGACTGTTTAAAAAGATCACCAACACAGCACAAACACAGCTTGAACACCCATGTGAGGCAAAAGACTGAAATATTGATTTGCCATAGAGGACGTCCCCAGCCAAGTGTGTTTATCAGTATTTTTAATGAGTCTCGTTTCTATTTTTTGCTCATATTTATCGCCTACATCATTACAAATCATGAACCTGTGTTCAAATCCCCATTCACATTCAGGACAGTCTTAAGAAGCCCGAAACATGCACAGCCAATCAATACTACATGTAGTTAAGAAGCATGAATTTGAAAGGAATTCATGCAGTATATGTTTTATTCCCATGGTCGACTCCAATCAATGTTATCTCTCTTAAAGTCAGAGACCAGAGAGCTATGACTCCAGGCTTTGATGTCTCAGACAATCGCAGAAATCAAATAATAGTTGGGAGACTGATTTGTGGACAGATTTGAGGTTTTATACACGATGAAATTCTTTTATCACATCTGAACTCTGGAGATCCCCTGCTGGCGCTTGCACCATCACCTTCTACATCTCCCTCATTTCATTCACTATGAGGTTTTACATCTTGGCCAGATCACAGGCAAAGTCTCGAAGTGAATATTTGATAGAACTACTCTCGACCACAGGAATGAAGTAATTTTCCTTCAAACGTCCCCTTTAGATTGGATTTATTATCAGTCATTTACATCTGATATCGCCTGAGCTCTAACACCCAGTCATAAAATGCCATCAATTTAGACTCTGCAGTCCCAGTCGTACTTTTGGGACGGCAGACGGGGGGCTCAGACTGTATAAATCTCAGATGTTGACTGGCTGCAGTGACAAGCCCATCAGTGATGATCCAGTGAACAGTGTCCTGCAGTACAAAAGGCCATCGTTGCTGAAGACGTCTCGAACCAACATCATATTTCACGATACATCCCACAAATCAGATTTTATTAGGTGCATTCCCGCTTTATTTCCGTCCACCGCTGTGCATCGAGACTGTGATGCCTTTAACGTTGTGACACATTTCACCAAACAAAAGATGAGAGAATACAAGTCGAGGTTGAATCATGTTACCCATCCTGTGAAACGTATCTGGATTTTTTTGGATAATGTATGAATGTTTGCAGTGTTTCTGGGACACAGAAATCTTCTGATGTGGTCCCAGATTAATGTTGCTGCCACACACCCTTTTTGCTCAGCATACTGAGGTGATCTGAATTACCTGAAGTAAGAAAAAAAAAAGAAAAGGCAGAGCAGCTCCCTTTTCTTCTGCGCAAGGTTGTTTGTAGTTTTTTCAGATCTTTGTGTCTGATAAACACCTTTTGCATGCTGCATATGTAAAGTAAGAGATAAAATCTCCACGGCTTTGTCTTTGTGGTGGTAAAACAGTGTTCAGCCACAAAGTGTGCTTGCAGCTGTGGTGCGTGTGTGTGTCTCTCTCTCTCTGTGTGTGTGTGTGTGTGTGTGAGGGGTGGGCTGCTGCAATCCCTTGCCATCCATTTAAGTTGTGCACATCCCCATCAACCTGCTCTGGCAACATTTTAACAACAAACACATGGCAGTGTTGTATTCATGCAGGCAATTAGACAAGTACCAACAAAAAGTGAGTCAAATGTCAAAGATAAAAGGGGTTGTTCGTTTGCCAAAAGGTCACACAGTGTCTCATCAGCGTCACATTAAGGGTCAGGTTGGACACATTCCCTTTTAATTGTAGCTACTGCACCTTCCTCGGAGACATCGCTTGATTGTTTCATAAATAATTAATGTGTTGTGATTGCTGCCAAAATGTCTGCACCTTCCCATATCTCAATTGTCAAATAAATTTACCTGCGGGAATAATTGCTAATTTCAAGTTCAGGTGGCAAACACTCAGCTGAAATAAATGACTGTACTCTAGTTTGAAAGAGCGAAGAGGGGAAATCCTGCGAGTGCACAATCAAACATCCATCAGGCGTCCGCGCGAGCAGCCGCGCATGCAGTCCGCATGCAGTCACAACCTCTGTGTGGCCAACAACGACAAACACAATCACGCATCTGAGAAGAGGGAAACGCATTTTGTTCAATTGAAGACTGTGTCGGTGATGAGATAATTAGTTTGTAGGAGAGGATCCCTCTCCTGCGCGCTGACACAGCTGTGCGTAAAAATGAGACTGATTCATGTAAATCTATTTAAAAATGCTCAAAAATATGCATTTCACACAGAAAATAAATCATGTGCATTGTAATCAGTGTGAGGGGAAATATTTAAAATAAACGATGTAGTGTTTTTGTGAAACTGTAAACTCACGCTGCTGTTGTGTCCGGACCAGTGCACCATCGCCTGGTTGTGTGCCGAGTCTCCCGACAGAGCAAAAGTGGAAGTGTCCAGGTGCGGCTCACTCTGCCTCGGGCTGGACCCTCTGGCTTCCTCCCCAGCGCGCCGGTACTCGGCTCTGGAGTTGGAAACACCTTGGACAGTCTCCACAAACCTCTCTCTCGACTGCGCTTCTCCACTTGTACTCCTATCCACGTTTTCGGCGTGTGTTGCGCCCGCGCTCCTTTTCGCCCTCTTCCTCGTGTCGGGAAAGGTGTTGTCAAACATTGTACGTCGCCTTTGGTCGTCCTCGAACATGTTACTATACTTTTCAGCAGGTATTTTTGGGTAGTTTGGTGCCGTTTTGACGCTGATCGGTGCCTGATTCCCAAGCCCACTCTCTGGTGCATGCTTGCCATTGCTCGGTTTCAGAGCACCTGCTTCTTCCGTCTCAAAAGCGCTAAAAACTTTTGTGCCATTGTCGACTTTTGATTTTCGGGTTACACCTGCCTCCAGCGGGGTTACCTCCAGGCGATAAAATCTGTCGTTCGCTCCGAGGGAACTTATTTCCGCTTGAGCCACAAACTTGGGTTGAAAGGGGTGCAGCAGCGACACGAAAGCCAAAAGAGAAAAACTCCAAAATGACCACAGTCCCATTGTGTTCCTCCAAACTGAAAAAAAAAAGGAAAAGATGTGGCAGAGCTATTCAACTTCTAAAAAAAATATTCAAGGTATCATCTTTACGAGCAAGAAGCCATTCAGCAGACCCGCTCACGTCCAGGAATTTGTCAAAGTGAGGGACCAGTTGGGGAGGCGCTGCGCATCAGGCGAACGCGCCGACGGAGAGTGACTGCAGGAACGGCTCGAGCTCATTGCTCATGAGAAAAATAAATAAAAAAAAACACCTAAAAAAAAAACGCTGAAATCGGTTTTGAAATTATTCTGTTATGCCTCACCTGTGAAGGCAGAGCTTTTATTCAGTTTATTCTCAGGTTATTTGTGTTCACCTGTAAAAGTCCCCCCCCCCCCCAAAAAAAATAAAATAAAATAAAACAGAGTCGGAGAGGTTGACAGCTGAAGTAATTTGTGCTTTTGCAGAACAGTGTTGTGTTCACACTGTGGCAACATCTTGTTTTTTTTAAACATCATTTGGTCGCATCAATCAACACCGGATTCACCTGTCAGCTGGCGTGCACGCGCGTGCGCATGCGTGTGAGTTGATTTGTTGGGGGGAATTCAGTTGGACTTCTGGATAAAGATCCAGGCGTGTTGCTGGTTAGGTTTTGATGTGCAGGGGAACAGAGGTGAAGTGTTTTTTTTCTCTCTCCAGTGACTGTTTCTGGTGACACTGAGACTTTTTTTTTTTTTTTTTTAATTAGGCCACTGTGCACCTCGCCTCAGGCCTTCTGCGGCACAACAGCCCAGGATACATGGAGAGCTTTGAACTCACACTATGATATGTTTGCTTGTAATCTTCATGACTTCTGACTCCACACAGGCAACACGCCTCCAACATCTCTGTGTTTAATCTTGCCACCTTCACCTTCTCTGTTGTTCATTCATTTTTTTTTTTTACTGTGAACGTGTGAAAAATCCAACTTTCCCCCGAATCAATATGCTATTTGAAAAGGTATTAGTCTCAATTAGTGGAGCTGAATGAATCCTGGAAGGTGATTCCTGCTTCCTGCTGACAGAGCTCTCGGTACAAATTGTATTTCTTTACACAAAATCTTATTTTTTTTTACTTAGAGAAGTTATCATGCTGCCTGGTGATAAGAAGCTAAAACACATATTAGATGTGTTTGTATCAGCTGCCAGAGGGAGAAGCATAAAGAGAAGGACTTCCATCTTCTTCAGGGACGAAAAAGGACATCAGGGTCACAAGAACTGGACACAGAATGAAACCAGATATTTTCTTAAAGGTGCAGTACGTAGTTTTGGGACAAAGGTTTTCATCGACTGATCTTTTTAATGCCGAAACAAACTAAATAAGCAAACTCTCTTTGTTTTCATGACTGAATAAACAAACTGACCTTAAAGGACAACTCATACTGTTTCACTTTGTTTATATGTGGCGGACCCTGCCACCTTTCTAGCTTTAAACAGTGTTCTGGGGACCTTTTTTCTACCTTAGTTTATTCACTTATTCAGCAATTACTGTTTTTTCTGCAAACCAATCCAGACCCCTGTGTCGAGTGTGAGACAAACTGTAAAAGTGAAGAGGGGGATATTACTTCGCTGCCGACCGTCCTGTCTCTTCATTTGATCGTAAACATCTGAAAACAGATACAATTTCAAAATTCATCTTCAGGACTTCAGCCTGTCACTGAGCTGTGGATGAACTATTCGCTTCAAAATGACACATCAGCTGAGCTGTAAAACATTGTGAAGCAGGGGGAATAAGAAAATTCATCGTCCTTGAAAGCTGCACAGCAAGATTTCAACGCGTACAGTGCAACAATCCAGTGGAAGGATTGACATTGATGTGAGTTCATTGCTGAGAACAGCACCCTCTGATCTTGCAGACTACCTCAGAAAGTGCAGTTGGAAAAAAAACAGCAATCAGAAGGTCAGCCAATGGTGCCATCCTCCTCAGAGAGCTCACTTCTCAGTCCCCTGTTTTTTATTCTGGCACAGCTGTACAAACAAATTCAGATTCATACAAGTGAGGGCTCCAGGCAGCAGGTGCTAGTGTTGCTACTCCGCCGCACGCCAGACAGCTCAGTCTCTCTACAGGCCATTCCCGCCAGAACGCCTCTGCAATGAGGGGGTAATTGGACTGATCACACTCTGTTTACCCATTATGCTGCTAAAATGAAGTGGGTTGTTCCCAAACACACTGTGACAGGCCGGGGAGGGAGGAGGAGCCTCTTCCATCAATGACACATCTTTTAATCTGTACTAACCTTGGGCCCCGGAGAGCATTGTGAGGATTTCTCGCTGTGTTCGTGCTCGTGCTTTGTGTTTGCGAGACGGAAATAAAAGGGAAAGAGACGTGTGTTTATATGTAAAGAAGTATCTGAGGGGGGAGAGTTTTAATGTGACTGCGCCTCACATCCTGCATGCGCTTAAACTATGACAGGGAATATTGCATATCTTCCTGGGTGGAGAACATCTCCGATTCTGCATAAATCTGAGCCCCAGTGAAAGAGAATAAGAGAAGAAGAGAGATGAGAGGACCAGACTGGAAAAGTGTGTACATCGGTGTAGCTCATTCAATTTTATGCGCTCTCCTCCCCAGTGTAGATCATTAGCAAGATTATCAGATGTAATCATCTCATTCTGGTGGCGCATAACTCAGACAGTCCCTGCAAACGGCACCATCGGCTCTCCTGTCTCTGCTGAAGACACGGAGCAAAACTCTAAAGCTTTCAGGACAAAATCCCATTTGTGCATCCGCTGTCTGCATCCCAAGCTTGTTAGTTCCAACACTTCAGTGATCCCGGCGGAGCGGACGCATAGGCAGTAGCAGGAACCATAATGGCCATCACCCAGACAGCTCACACTCGCACGCAGGAGATGAACAGCAAGGTGCACTCCCCGCTCAGCTATACCCATGCCATTAAAAAGAGAAACTTTCTTTTATTGCAGGTGGCAAAACACTTATTTTGTACCTCCTTCATCGTCTGGATGAAATAAAGGCATTTTAAAATCACAGTGGGAGGAGTAGTTTAGGACAGTTTACCGCCGCAATAAACTGGCCCTGTCGCTGAAAATACTGCTCTCCTCATTGGTGAGTCGCTGTGCTACTATTATCTCTTTGGTGCCTTTGTTCCTGAGCCTCTTCCTGCACATGATGAGCGCAGGGACGAGCCTGTCAAGATATCAATACAATTTGCTCGATGTCCCACAGCTGTAGCTCATGTTTCACACACAGATGTAACGTATCAGTCTGCAGGTTTCTCAGATGTGCTGGGTCAATTCTACATTCTGTTCTTTCATCCATCTTCTTCAACATGATTTGTATTATCTGAAGGATATTTCCAGTTCATTACAGCTTGATTTATCATAGTTTGTGTGTCTCTTTTTGTAATATTGTGCTCATCGACTCGCAGGCCTGCCGATGTGCCCTGTGGGAATTTGTTTCAGATAAAGAATTGTACAGTATTCAGCAGGGAGGGACAAATAAATAGTGGATCCCATTTGAATTTTGCATGAAATACACGTTTGTCGAATTTAAAAGATAACTTTGCAAGTCAGGAAAGTCAGTTTGTCATAAAGGGAGTGAAATAATAGTTTTGTGTAGAGCTGCTCAGTGAAGTACATTGTCTCGCTTCATAGACGTCACCAACACCGACATGGTTGTCATCTCTGCAAAGGAAGTATTAAGAAAAAGGTGAAAATCACAACAAGTCTGCTCATATTGACGACTGCAGTTATGTGAGAGGAGAGTTAATCAGACAAAATGACTTAATGACATACTTTCAAAGCCCTTTACTTCGACAGTTTTACGACGGTCTGTGACTTTCTTCTTCAAATCGACAAACATCCTATGTGTAATTTATGGCACAATTCAAACAGGATCCAAAAATGGTCCCATGGTGGTCCACCGGAAGGGGCGTGTCATCGCCTCTCTATATGGGAACACGGACATGTTCCTACTACAAAGTAAGATGGGATAAAAAACACAAGCACTCGTGATCAGACAACAGTTTGGGTAAAATATCCAAACCATTCTTTGGAGGTAAAATAACCTAGATTGTCCCTCTTTCCTAAGTATAATAGGCACAGAATAAAATGAACATATCAGTTTAAAACATTATATTGTAAACATTTCACTTGTTTTCCCTCCAGTGCAATCGCTGCTATTGAGCAGTTAGGCATTAATATAGTGACACGCAGATGAACTGACAAATGAACAAACTACTATTCAAATCAAGACCTTGTACATCTGTGGAACGACGTACTGTAGCTGCTCGTAAGTGAATCAGTATCTTTTGCTGCCTGTGACTTAGCTGCTTGACCTCTTGTGTGCTACCATAAATAAGAAGCATCTCGCATCCAGGAAATTATTTTCTTTCATTAACAGTGTACAACATGTCTGTGTGTGTGTGTGTGAGAGAGAGAGAGAGAGGGAGAGAGAGAGAGAGGCAATAGAAGAAAATGACAACTATAACTAAGGTAATGGCACAAAACACATCACTGACAAAAACTGGACTAAAATGTCTTCAGTTTTGATCAGATGAAAATCTAAATTTGTCTAAAACTTACCTGTCTTAATTTTTCTTAACTAGAGTAAATTTTTCATCAGACGACAAACTAAATCATTACATTTCCTGTCAAAGTACAGAAGCCCTAAAGGGCCATGCATTCATACATTTTATTTCCTCCATTTTCCCGTGATAACAAGTTAATTTCATTTGTTTTCTCGAGATTTCGAGTTATTATCTTGAAATAACAACTGCAGTTTTCCCGAGATAACGGGATAATTTTCTCGAGATCTCGAGATAACGAAACTTTGTTTTCCCGAGATAACGATATAATTAATTCAAGATCTCGAGATAATGACTGTGATATGATAGGCCTGAGATTATGGAGACGCCCGGGACCTCGTAGCTGGTCAGCTATGTAGTTAACGACGACATCAGGCTCACTTAGATTGCGCCGCTGATGTAGCTGAAGCCTTGCTAACCGTCTTTTTAGATTACGCACACTAATGTGTATATTATCTGTAATAGCAAGGCATAATGCTATTTCAGCCTGTGTCAGGCCTTGATGAAAAGATATGTGATGCGGTGATCGATATGCTCCTGCTCCTCTGACATTGCTACACTGAATGATGTTTCCTGCAATGATTTAATATACTACACTATCGTTTTGTTTTCTCAAGATCTCGAATTAATTATATCGTTATCTCGGGAAAACAAAGTTTCGTTATCTCGAGATCTCGAGAAAATTATCCCGTTATCTCGGGAAAACGGCAGTTGTTTTTTCGAGATAATAACTCGAGATCTCGAGATAACAAATGAAATTAACTCGTTATCACGGGAAAACGGAGGAAATAAAATGTATGAATGCATGGCCCTTTGGGGCTTCCGTATCAAAGCACACTTAGCAAAACAAATTATTCTTACGTTCAACAGCTTGTGCGATACGTTCTGCACTTCCAAGTAACTGTTTGCAGTTCACTTTAACACCATCGCAGACATTCACTAAAGGTTAAATATACAACATTCACTGCCACTACTCGAAGAAAGCAGCGTTTGAACACACGCTGCTCACCAAACTCAGACCACACTGTAACATTAGGCAGATATCTCAAATATGAATCAAGAGTTTGATACTACATAGCCTCGCTATACTGCATTTCTTACTTCAAATGATTTGAATCATATTTTCGTGTACTGTTCAGCTGTAAAGAGCTGAATGTTTGATCCGACGGCTGCTTTGTAACTTTCTTGAGCTTGTTGTTCAGGGGCGGATTATTGAAATGTGAGCCCCGGGCAAATGTCTGTTCAAGGTGGAGCTTTAATTCTACAGTAGCTAAATGAATAATAATGTGTCTTATGTTATATCTTTGAAGAGCACGTTTTGATTGGGCACTGTACTAGTTAATGAAATAATGATTGAACCAACAGACAAGGGTAGCAACGTTTAATCGACTAGTCAACTGATCGTGCACGTGCCGAGTAATCACCATTAGGATGAAAACTAATAAATCATGATCCTTCACAGGGCTGGTTTCTGAGCCGTTGTGAGTTTGCATATTCTCTCAGCATTACTCTCACATGTAAGTTGGGTGAAATTCATCCCTGAAATTGATCTACCCTCGGCAGGAATGTGTGTGATTATCTGTGTCTGTCAAAAATGTGCTGGACTGACAACCCTCACTGGCTGTTTTCCCTTCTTGTGCCGAACATATGCTGAAAAAAGGCAACAAATCCTAGGTAAGGCTGAGACGTAGGGGGAAAATGAGTCTTCAATTAAACCAAATCCGACAGAAAATATGCGAGAACATATGTGGCTCCAGATTATGTTTTTGAACACGTTTAATATGTCACCCCACACTCCGGCCAGCAATTACAACCAACAGATATATTATTGTACACAATTAAAAAGCTTGCCTGTTCATTTTCTAATGAACATGTTTGTTTAGTGCCACCAGAGAGCAAACACCATCTGTTATCAAACAGAAAATTCTTTGACCCACTTTGAGAAGATCTGTCTCTTAAAGGGAAATACCACTAATTTTATGCAGAAGGACATTGTGACTTGCATGCATAAATATTTAAACTCAAACCTCAGCCCAGTTGTTAGAATATGACACTATCTGTGTTTATCTTTATTTCCCCTCCTCGGGCCAAATCCAAGCTAAAGACACTCGTGTTCACACGTCATCTACTGAATGGAAACTATTTTTAATGTCAGACAGACAAAGTGAGCCTCTCTCCCATAGAAAGGGAAGCCAGGATTCAACCCAAAGAAATCTCAGATTTGATGCAGGGTAACAGTACATTTCATTTGTTTGCCTGTCGCTGTAACTTCCAGGAGAGAGTCAGAGCAAAAGAAGTCAGCCAATGTGACTAAATGCAACATGAATAAAACTACATTTCATCGTCACTCTCTGTCTGAGTCCGATGGATAATCATCAGCAACGGAGGCTGTTGAGAGGTCATCTTTTGTTTTCATTGTTTTTGATTGACAGATCTGCTGAAAGAAATTACACACTGAGCGTTTAAGAAGGAATTGCCCGTTCTCGATCCCAACATGTCAAATACAGCAGCCTGGAGTTTGGCCCAAAGCTTTTAAAATTTGACACCGCAGTTACCTCTTTAGCATTGCTTCCTAAAATGCCCCTCTAGTGCAGTAGTACAAAGAGTGAGAGAAGTTTTTTTGAATTTTTACTAGTTGCAAAGTTTTTCATCGTGGCAGTCGACTAGTCATTATGCAAAGAGAAGAGATCGACTGAACAATGAAAATGATATTTTGTGATGCAGAAGTTCAAGCATCCCACCGTGACACGTCACACGATGTAGGATCACATTTAAAAACACAACAAGAACTAAATCAATAGCAATTTGGTTATTTTCTCGCAAACAAAAGAATAAAATAACCAGTTGTCATCAAAGACATGCGGTCAGCCAGCGGCCAGGTAACCATGACGACAGACTATAGTCTCGCACTGCATATTTTGGCACCTTATATCTTTGTCTGGCACTAAAGTTATATTAAACAAAGAACAGAATTTTACATAATATATAATTTAATAATATAAATATCCTTGATAACAAAGTTTGATGAGCGAGTCTGTCATCTGCTGTGTTCCTCTGAGAGGGCGTTTGGAAACTAATGCTCGTCTGCCTGTGTGCAGCGCACTGCTCGCTGGTGCTAACGTTACTGCTAGTGCTAGCTGTGGGCGTTTCATCTTTGGATGGTTATGCATAGCAGACATGTTATTGCTGTACTTCAGGACAGCCGTACACAACACACACTTCATCGTAATAAGGGTCATCATCAGTGAAGTACCGCCATACATCCATATATAGAGTCCTCTGCTGCGGTAGCCGTCATTTTGTCCACGACTAGTTGGCTGCCGTCTGCAGCAGCGACCAGTGCTGATATTAATCGACCGTGGTCGGATGAGTCGTACACTTGACTTTCCCTCCGGACGCCAGGGTTTGCATCTTGTTTGTGATAAAGAATCAAGACGGGTTTTTTGTTTTTGAGGTATGTCACATAAGTTCACGTACGTAAAAAACTGACATACCATACTGTCGATTACATCACGAGATGTAGCGTCACTTACTTAGGTTTCAAGAATGAACGTAGTTATAATGATTGAAAGTATGATCTTTTCCTAAACCTAACCAAAAATTGTTTGTGCCCTGTTTGTAAGCAGGATTTGTTTTTAAAGTCGAACTGGACGATGCATATTCTGTATTAATGGCATCTTGACTGTGAGGCGTTCAAAACTGATGCTAGAGGGACAGGTGAAGTGTTATAGTTTGAATCTTAAGTCCACTGACCAAGCTCTCATATTTGACGAACAGGGAGCGAGAATGAGTTGGAATTGGTGAGGATGAACAAGCTACATCTGCTCATCTGATGCCAGCTCCTACAGTATGAGGATGTTTTCCTGTCTATGAATTGTTACACCACAATACTGGTGCAGCTCATTTACAGTTCATACATTTCTCATTTTGTAAATGTTAAAGTTGAGGCAAACATTCCCTGAATCTCCAAAGTGACCTCTGTTTTCACCGGAACAGAGAGATCATCACATTGACATATTCTTGACTCTCTGCTCTCTAGCTTTAGGACATCTCTCTGTTCTCAAATCCTGCTGAGGATGTCAGAACATATTGTGGGAGTAATATATGCACGTAAAAAATCGAAATGATATTCTTATTTAAGTTAGTTCCAGTCGGATTGGATGGCAAACAACAACAGGAATAGATTAGATTAGAAAAGTGATAAAAAGCAGCACGACGCAGAGTTCATCCAAATCCCTTCTCTCCTTGTTAGCATTAGTATGATGCTGGGGCAGATTTATAGGAGTATAACATGGCAAATTAAAAGGAACCAGTACGTGTTGGGAATGACAACTGATTAAAAAAAAAAACAGCCCATCCTTTCCATCTCCCCTTGCTCCAACATCATAAACAAGTAATGGTTGTATCAGTTTACTGTCGTGTTATATTTTATGCTGACAAGAGAGAAGCCAGAGGAGAGAAGCGTCTTTCCCACTATGGATTTTGTCCCACATTTACACATCGGCTAACTTGGACTTTCACTGGGTTTCCTTTAGGCTTTCCTCGCAGACTGACGGGAAAGTCGATAGAGCTTTAAACCCTCTGCAACTTTTCAGAGATTTTTTTAAATGAGCACATTAGAACTTGGCCAAAGGTGATTTGTTTTCTGCACCCTAACCTTTTTCTTTTTTTTTTGCCTCTATTGGCAGCAATTGCTTACCACCAACAGCCCTTTTTTCCCTCCCAGCACACACACACACACGAACACACACTTCTCCTTTTTGTCTCCCTCCCTTTTTCTTGGTTTCTCTGTCTTCCTTTCAAGTACATTCCCACCACCCTACCCCACCCCATCCTCCCTCCATCTATGTGTCTCCACTTGCACTTCCTCGCCTCTTTCCCATCTCGCCCCCTTTTGAAGTCTGAGACAGCTCGAAATCCAACGTGGTTCTTTTTTGGACAGCCGAGGGGAAATGGCTCAGAAAGAGAGGCTCAAGTTCGATTACAGCTGTTAATCAAAAATCTACACTGCCCAGCGTGGTGTGATGTGAGAAATGATTTCGGGTTTTTCGATCTGTCAAGGCCACTATATGTTGCATGCACGGGCCGATATGAAGATGTATTGTTCTGTGCATTTGCACACACTCGCAAGAAATGAAAACACGCTAGGACTATATAAAAACACACACGCGTGAAGATATGCAAGAGAGGGCAAATGAAACTGAAAACAGAAAAACACCACCGAATATCCATGTTCAAGCTGCTGTATCGTCTCTGGCTCAGTGCAACTCATCACCCAGATATAAAAAAACACTCTGCAAACCCTGGATTCTGTTCTGTGGCGATGTTATTGAACGTGCTGGGAATTTTTTATGTGATTTTACATATTTTAAATCATCCTGATGGCAATTTTTGTTTTAGAAAAGTGAAACAATCCTGGAAGCAGCTTGTGTTTTTGTCTGCCACATTGCTGCTTTAAGAAAAAGAAGGCAAAAGATTAGGGATGATTGATTCACCATCTGGATCTGTTTGACTAACCAAATTTTCGTTATCCGTTCTCAGAGTGGGTCGGAACCGAAAGTGGGTGGAGCTTAAACTGAAATGGATTGGACTAGTCAGATGTTGTTAATTTGAGCCTGAAATTGATATGGGTTGATGAGAAGTTGCTGTATTCATTATTTATTTGAAAACAATTTGCAGAGCGGCTTAGAATTGAGCTTTAGATCAATGTTTTTGATCACAAGAGTAAGAAATACTTACACAACAAGCTTTTAATAAACTTAAATGTTAGTCAGCTACCCAATGAGGATATGAATATTGACACATTTTAATCAGATGATACTCGTAAAAAGTACATTGTCTGTATCGGACGCTGGTTTTAGCGGAGGATTGTTTTTGTTTTGTCACAAGTTGGTGATACTTTTGCAGTTTTGTTAAATAATCATTTCAAGTGTTGGGCGAGTCGCTTCAAAAATGAGATCAGTTACAAATTAGTGAGGTTATTGAAAAAGAAAATTGCAAGAAACTAGAATACATTTGTCTATTTCTTATTATCTTTTCTCTCTTTATATTTCCTTTTTATCCCTTTATACCATGGCATCTGTCATGTAAAACCCAATTTCCCTCTCTGGGATCAATAAAGTATTTGCGATTCTGATTTCTATTCTTATATCATCAATCCTCTACATTCACACATCACTTAACTTGTACTCAACAACGGGAAAAAATGGGGGTTTAGCATGCACCTCGTCAAAAAAATTGGGAGGTATCTACTGAAGATACTCTGATCCAGGACGAAGTATATGTGGAGGCGACTGGACTTGCTTGAGTTTCTCGAGGACGTTTTATCTCTCATCCAAAAGGCTTCTTCAGTTCTTCTGAAGAAGCCTCTTGGATGAGAGGTGAATCGTACCACCGCACAGCACTTAGATATACTCAGTGCTCATTACTATATTATGAGAACTAATGAGTACATCTCTGACCGTACCCATCTCCGAACTCAGCCTACATTTTCTCAGCTACACACCTGTAAGGTTTTGTGACGTTAGCGGTGCTATCAAACGTGTCATACAAATGCAGGGCAAAATACCCAGCACTGCTTCTGTGGTAGTTCCCGCTCCAGTAGGTGCCGCCAGGACCACAAATGTGGGCCAGGTCCGTAAAGTGGAGGGGGCTACCCTCTACATCCAGCCCCATCGCTAGGACTATGCTCGTCTTCAAACATGGCTTTCATTTTTATCTTAGCAACACACCTGTAAAATGTCATGACTGCATGTTTCAAGGTTGTGATGCCATTGTGCCGACAAAAATCTGTCCAGACTCACCTGGCTAAGTACTCAAAATTGCTTTCTGTGTTAGTTTGCACTACAAAAGCTGCTTCCAGGACCCACATGGCCATGATGACACACATAAACAGACTCACAAGGTGAAAACAGAAGACAACTTCTAAATTACGAGGAGTCACACTGTCAACTGAGCACAGAGTCCAAACTAATATCAACTAACATCCATCATCCATTAAACTCCCAGTAAGAATAAGGAGGAAGTTTTTCTTGTGATTAGTAGGTTAAATGTTTAAAAAGAAAAAGGGAAATTCAAACTGTGAGCCCTGACACTATGTCACAAAAAAGAAAAGTCTAAAGTGTCAAGAAACAAAAGCAGTCAAATCAAAAATCAGAGAAACATGAGACACTATGAAGAATGCATTGGGTATGTAACAAGGGTGTAAAAATGAGTTTGTATAACAAGGAAACTGGTTCACAGAAATTCACACTGTCCAATTAGGTGAGGGTCTGTCAAGCCAGGAGAAGTCATCAGAGAAGGATCCAGATTAAAGCGAGACTATGTACATTTTTCAGGAAGAAATAAATCTTCCCTTCGCAAATGAATAGTTAAATTCTTGAGCACTGAAGACACCCTTGCAGTAGCTTATGGGTGGATATTGTTATTAACGTTAGCATATTTCAGATAGATTGCTATGAAACTGATTCGGTTGGCACACATAATGACCTTTTCTAATTGTGCTGCTGTTTTATTATTCACTATTATTTCATAATTCCCACACGGTCAAGTCTCTATTTTAATTCACATAGAAAGTAGAACTTGTAAAAGCTTACATCTGTTCATATGAGTGAACACTTTGAATGTTTAATGTAGGCTAACATTATCTAAAAGACATTCATTTCAATTAATGACTGATGCTATAAATTTTTCATTATTGTGAACATGGGTTTGGCTAATTATGATGATAAAACAGAAGACCAGAGGCGGGAGAGATTATTTTCCTTTTTTTCCTACATTTTCTCTCTCTGTCACAGACACAGACATAAAAATTAAATTAAATTAAAATTAAAAACTACTGTTCTGACAATTGAGCAGGTTGTAGGCCATGATTGGCTGAGCCTACTTTTTGTCAGTCATATACAATAATTCATTTTGTAAACAAACATTATAAAGTCCACAAGAGTAAAAGTAAAAAAGAGTAAAACAAGTTACCTTCAATTAGCCACATCTAGCCTCAGACAGCTAGCATAAGGGCTAGCTTGCAGTAGTGAGCTGATAGCAGAAAAACTTAATTACCAAATTATAAATCAACAACCAACAGCTGTAATATTAGAGTACCGACAAACAATCCTAGGGCGAGATATCCGAGGACGAAAGGTGAGTGCTGTGGGGATGATGTATTTTTGTAGGCTAACCCAGAAGTTAGCATCGCCCTTGTTCCCTCCACAAAATGCCAATATGATTTTTGAACTGGATTTTGGATTATTACAGAAAATAAACACTGTGTCAAACATACGTTTATGATACTTACATGTTTTGTTCTGCAAGATAATCTTCACAGATGACTTTTTGAAGCGTAAATAAAATCGCTAGAAGTAAAAAGCTAATATTAGGCTTTAGACGGACTACATTGCGGTCTCATGACTGAAACGTCACTGCGTCTTACTACACAATTACTATACATGTTTTCTGTAAATTGATCAAGCTACAAGTTGTAAAGCTAGTTAGCAACTAAAGTCGGCCTGTAAAGATGCACTAGTGAGCAGATGAGTATGTTTGGTGTGATGACGTTTAACAAGCCACTTATTAGCCACCGCCAAGACACGTAAGCGCTTTATAATTAAAATGTTATAGCGCTCTATATTTGCTTGGTCAAAGATCTGACAAAAAGACATATCTGGTGCGCTAACTTTCAATCCAAATGAAGTGGTATTTTTTAGATAATCTGATTAAACTGTTAGCCTGTGATGATGTTGCCATGTTTCCTGATATCAGCCATTTCTTTGGTGAGAACGATGTCAAAGAAAGCAGCAGAAAGGAGGTCCAAACTGTCCTGCTTAGAAATAAAATATGTCTCGTGTTTCTTCGTCATATCGGACTGTCATGGGAATAAACGCGAATAATTCACAGTGTCGGCATTCTTCCACTCGTCACCACCTGTACTTGTTGCATCTGCATCATTATCCCATCTGGCATCGTCCCACTATCTTTCATAATCATGCAGAGGAACAGACTGATCCAGATGAATTACATGCCATGAGACTCGCTTAATAGTCACAGTAACATTTTTATTTTTTTTTATACTTTCCAATTGGAATACCAAGCTGTCACATTTACAGGCTCCACTGTAAATCTCATAATAAAGCGGTGCAGATAAAGAAAGGGAGAAGGTTGTATTAAACTTTCTCACTTCTCACAGCACTTTTCACAGAGAATATGCACACTGTACCTTGAAGACTAGAGCAGAGCAGGACAACTAATTATAAAGCCAGGGTCAACTGAGGAGAAAATACGGAGACAAATACAATGGAAGAAGCGCGAGAGAGTCTGGAGGATGATGTTAGGTGGAGAGATTGAGTTGGGATACAGGAGGATATGCAACAGTATAAACAATAACAAACTGAATCATCCCTAAGAACACTTTGATTTTATTATATTGCATGAAACAGGTTCAAACAAACATGTTGAATAGTATATTGCTTTATCTGTGTGACTGTACAACAAAAATAGGATGTCAGGATGTTATTTAAAGGCCCAATCAGTATTTTTTAGCATCATTCTGTGATGGGATTTTTACATAATTTGGACCAGGCCTCTGCATTTTACATTGCCAGTGCTGTTTGGCAGAGATGATCTGGTAAGGGGAGGGGGTTACAGATCCAGTCTTAAATGGGCTCTCTGTAACAATTTGCAGCAATTTACATGTATTAATTACATTTTTATTGGCCATCTGTGGACGGTCTGTAACATGATGTGAAAACTGAGACCTTCCCACATCTCTATTGGTTGCTGATTTGTTTGTTGCCGATTTGTTTAAGTTGCTTAATGCTGCTGGACTGTGGATTTCTTTGTGAAGGACTAACAGAGGGCAACAGTAGCTAGCTTTAGTTTAGAAATGGAGACGGCTAACAGAAACTTACGACCAGCTTCCAACACAAAATGTTCCACAGAGCGTCTTTAAGCATCCCGAACTGCTCAGAGACTCAATGGGGCCGACCAGATGATTAAAATCTGGGTGATTACATTGATACTCTCCAAGCCAGATCACAACAACCATTCTAGCACTTGAGGCTAACGTTAGCTAGCATACTACTGTTGACTGAAACCTAAAATTTCACCTCCAGTTCTCATTGAAGAATAGAAAACCTGTGTTGAATACTCCTCTTCTTTTCTTTTTTTCTCACTGCAACACATTTCTATGGCAGATTGTTGCACCAAGCTAATCTCCATTTTGTTTAAGTCTGCTTCCCCATGAGATCACATCAGAGGGATCATGTGAGGTGGTGTATCGCTCCCTCTGGTGCGACAACCTTATCTGTCGTGTGTGATTTGACAAGACCTTGACTGGCCTACACAGTCCTGACTTCAGCCCCATTCAACACCTTTGGGATGAATTGGATCGTCACCTGGGAGCCAGCGCTCATCACCCAACATCAGCACCAACCTCACTCATGCTTTCATCGATGAATGGGAGAAAATTCCTGCAGCCAGGTTGAAAAACCTTGTGGAAAGACTTCCCAGAGGAGTCGTGGCGGTAAGAACAGCATATAGATAGATAGATAGATAGATAGATAGATAGATAGATAGATAGATAGACAGACAGGTTTGTTTCTCAATGTGTTCACGTTCAAAAGTCATACTTGAAACTCAGGTATTGTGACTCTTCATAGCTAACTACTGGTATTTACCATTCAAGGACAACCTAGTGATAAACTTCACTTAACAGCTTGATGAGGACCGCCTGAATGCACCATTAGTTTTGTCTCTGAGAGGCGAGTCCGTCACATTTCTGAGTTGCCGGCGGTTCAGTCTAGCCTTTAGGTCTTTTGAAGGACACGGCTTTGTGGGCCGTGTCCTTCAAAAGATGCAAGCATCTGAATTGGGAAGCAGCGAGAGACAGAGTCTCTTTCCTGCAGCTGTGCAGCCGAAGTTAATATAACACTGTAGAAAATATTTCTTAAACTTTTTTTTTAAACTACTGACATGAACCCCACGGAAAGCTCAAGAGACCAAATCAGTGTTGGGCTTCTCATTGTGCGGCTCACTAACCTTTAATTGGTGGCTTGCAGCTATTCATTACATATACATATACATATATATATAATGTATTAAACTGAGGGCTGTGTTTCATCATTGCAGCAGGTGATACCACGGATGTTGCTCACCTTGTGTTTGGGCAAAGTTTTCCTAAAAAACTCCCTTGGAGAAGATACTGGATGTCATGCTTACTTCCACTCCTTGGCCAAACGACAGGTGAGGAATTTCTGAATGTACTTCTGACATTTTTTGGTGAAAATTAACTCGGTCAAGTCTTGACAGTGTACGATTGGATTGCGCCCCAAGCATGCAGAGACAAGAGACTTTTCGTCTTGTGAAATAACAGAAGAAATGCCAGACTTTGTCAGTTTTCGCAGCATCACACACCAGAACTCAGAAATAATACATAGTAAAATGATGCAAAGGGTTGTGCGTGTGGTGTCATTGTCTCCGGAGCGTTACATTTCCAGCAGTTCATTGAAGACTATGACATGGGGGCCAACGATTTAGTGATGCGTTTAAAGGAGAGATTGTTGTCACGTGGAAAAAAGTGCTTCCTAAGAACCTCCTCGACGAGATTCACTTTCCTGGACAGCAAACAGAAACACCAGTGAGAGTCGGACGCCCCACACTGGATCAAACAGCTGGCCCTTCAGACATCACCTGCCACAGGATCGCTCTGAACTCACAGCTTCAAGGAAGAGAGATAAACTTCCAAGCAACACGCTGAATGACATATAGCGTCCGAGAAACAAAACAAAATGCCCTGAATCTATTTCTTATCTATCTATTAGTCGATTTAATTCGCCTCCCAAAAGGAGATTTTCAGCTTCACTAAAAAAACCCTCTACTCTCCAACCATCACTCAGCTCTGCCCTTACAATCGAGCTGCTCTGGAAAGTGAGACAGTTGAGTCACAGACGAATCAAATTCTCAGAGTTGAACTCACAGCAAGCGTTGGCCACTTCTGGAGTTTTGCTGTAAACCGCTTGTAAAATAAATGATGTCCTTCTTCGACAGCGGAGACACATCTGAGTTCTCAACCATCAATGCTATCAGGAGGAAACAGAAACTGGCGCCATGCACAGCTTGAATGCCTCACAAGGATTCCTACAAACTGTAACAATAGCAATCATAACTTGAGTGCCACTCAGTAGAGTGCATACCAACGCCAAGGCCAGACAGTCGCCTTTAATTTAAGCAAACCAAGTCCAAATAAAAGATATTTAAACCCACTAGATCTGGATTGTTCTTTGGATCCACATCAAATTGGAGGTAACAAATCAGCACAAACTCAACAGGGCTTTACCTCTGTATATAACATGAAGAAAGTCAAGGACACGTCTGCTTCCGTTCATCCTTGTAGTGAGGTAATCCTGTTTTAATTAGGATAGTATTGGCTGCGTTACATACTGTATGTCATCGGATGACAAATGAGGCCGATGTGCTGAATGGCAAGGGCAGCTTTTGGTGTTTTATGGTAGATTGGTCTTTGTTTGAGGTGACAAATCCAGTATAATAACATCTAATCTATGGAATAAATACAAGTCTGATGAAAATCACGTTTTTATCCCTTTTTGATGTAAAAACGATTATGTCACTATGTTTCTTTTAATCTATTGTTAATATTTTCTTATAATGATAAAAGAAGAACAAATGTATTATCAGGGGAAATATCAGTTTTGTCTCAGCTACACGGAGGTGCATGTAGCTGTCTGTGTTTGATCGACAGCAGCTGACACCCTGTGAGGGTGTCGGTGTTACAGCATATTGTAGAGAACAAGAGGCAAAGTAAACAATCTTGTGCTGTGGCTCACATGTCATGGACAGACAGCATGTTGTTAGTGGTTTTAGAAAATAAGGACCCCAACCAGCTTTTAACTGGACCAAGGTGACATTTGCAGGTATGTTAATATGCTGTTTATTGTGCCGCGGTTGAGACGCTAATTAGTTACCTAGGCTGCAAAATGATGTTTGCAATGCACTCATTCCCCAGTGGATGTATGTTTGGACACAACAAGCTTAGGTGCAAGACAAGATGTGGGTCCATGTTTTTAAAGTTAGATAAGAAGGAGACTTTAACAGTAAAGCTATGTGTGTTGTTCAGAGTCTGTGGGTAGATCACTGACATCACTGCTTTAAACAGGATTTGTAGACGGACGGTATTAACTCAAATTAATGCAAAACGATCGATTTTAATGGACTAAATCAGTGCATTTAATTTATACTCATATTTTTTACGTTTAACAAAATATGCCAAAACCAACTTTATTAAAAATCTGTTTATTTGCATTGTTATCAAAGCCCAATTCGGATTTCTTCCTGTATAACAAAAAATAATTGTGCTTACTTACATAGTCTTGAACCAACCAATTTCAACCAATATTTTCATGACCTATCGATCTTTAACGTTTAGCTGAACAGAGTTAACGTTCATTTGTTTCTCTCTCGCAGTTCTTACTGCATTAAAAAGCAGGCAGCTGTTTTCAGTTTTAAAAACAAGGGCTCTAAAAGCCCACCGCTCTGCCCCAAACAGTATATGGAAAATGTTAGCTACTAACTTGTGAACATAGTGGAGCATTTAGCAGCTCAAAAGCCAGATATTTCCCTCAGGAGCTGGTGGAGAGCAAAACATGGCTGCAAGGAGAGAGAGTATTGAACTTGAATTTGCAGATGGCCTCAAACACAACTCCAAATGAATACTAATGCCGCTCCGTATCGGCTGGATGTGGAGAAAGTTTGTTAATACATGTTCTGTGTCAATCGTTGCATTAACAGCCCGTAATGCTGCCCCCAGGTGGCCAAATATATCGACAAATCCAATGTCTCCAGGCGTTACTGACTTTTCCCAGCACCAGAAAACAATAACAACATATCTAGTTAGTCAATCTGGGACTTGAATCAGATTATGCTCATTTTCAGGTTCATAATTTTATTTTGGGTTACTACTAGAATAGGTTTACATGCTTTAATGCTCAAAGCTGCAGCACTGTATTCTCCCTCTATCAGAAACGCTCCTGCCTCTTCAAGGCCCGCCTCCTGAATATCCAGGCTGCTCTGATTGGTCACCTCACACATGTCTGAGCCAACACCACTAACAATAACACCCGAGCAGCTGTGCTAAATTAATTTCTACAAGCCAAACTAGCCACTAGGCCAAAATCGTGCAAATGTCCAACATGGTGACATGTGATGTCACAAAGTCACAGAAATAAAGGTGGGACTACTGACGAGGCGTTTCAGGAGCAGTATTTTCTGTGGGAGAGAGGAGAGTCTGTTGGTGCAGACTTTGGCCTTTTTTTTTTTTACTTTTTAAGACCTTTTACATGCATAAGAACTTGTATAAAACACTGAAGGAAGGAAAAAAAACAAAAAGCATAATACGTCTCCTTTAAATAATTAACATTTTATGTCCTCATATCTAACACACCATCTAAGACGACTACAACCAGTCTGGATGCCCATCTTTAATATGTGGAAATTTAAAACCTCAGGTTGACAAAAAAATATCATGAATAAATAAAGGATCACATTTAATTTGGTGTTTTACCAAAGTGCCAACATTGTCATTGTGAGCTACTGAAGCAAAAAGAATTGGTAGTGCAAAAGCTGTTCAGGCGGAGGCTACAAACACGGTATAAGAGTCTGGTGGGCATTCATAATTTCCAAAGTTTAAACTGCCTCCTGTAGGGCCAGGAGCTGAGTCTTATCGGGGATGACACGACTTTTACTCTGCGGATCCCCCGCCTGCTCGCTGTTGTTAGCTCTCATGCTCACATTTTTCTTCTCTGACTTGAGAGGAGAATGCACCAGTTTAACTGCACAATGGTTACCGAGCATTGATACTGGCAAAGAGGGCACATGTTCACACCCATTACGCAATCAGTCGTCATCGCTGGAGTTCTGATAGAGGTGCTGTGATGGAATTGAGCGATGTGAGAGGCCAACGTACAGCTGCGGCGCTTCACGCTGTTCCTTCCCTCCCCGGTAGCGCCGAGGCTTAGAGCTTTCCTCTGAGACTAAATTAAAGGATCTTCCCCCTGTGCCCGGGCTCCTCTGTGCTCCTCTCTCTCGCTGCTGGGTGTCTTTCACCACAATGAGATGGAAATGTGACACAGTTAGGTGGGATTCCTGCCTGGGCCTGCACAGAGGAGTGGAGGTGTGTGTGACATATTTCCAGCGACTCCTAGCTGCTCCCAGAACAGCTGCTGAGGACTGTTATGACAGCTTTCCACTGAGAGCACAGGAATCCATCTTTTCGCCACGACACTTCTATTCCAGTTCAGTCACTCTCATTTTTCCTTTTTCCACAGTTTCTTGCAACGCTGTCATTCAAGCAGCCTAGATTGGGGTTTTTTTGCAGGGGTTTGAAAAAGAAAGTGGTGGAAAACATTACTTTTTTGAATAACACTTGGCAGGTGTAATTACTCAGTTCTGTGAAACGTTCATACAATATCTGGAAACGGAGCCGCTGAACGCTCGCGCTACGTACAGACAGATATGACAAAGAGACCCTTTGATCTCGCATCGTCTGTAACCATCCTTTTCATGTGACTTTTGACAGCTTTAACAAATCAGAGGTAATGCCTTTGGACAAATCTGGGATCAGATGAATACAAGAAAGGCAAAACAAAACCCTAATGTCTTCTTTTTAGTTTATGCCATTGTACAGTATTTAATGTGATATGCAGGAGTATAAACACGTATTTTGTACTTTCCATGAACTCTGCAAAAAGGTAGAGGAGCGTGCAGCTCAGTTCCAAATAGTTCACTTACACTGAATAATCTCAAAACGGGCACCTGTTTATCCTGGCTTTGCTGTGCAATACCAGCAGGATACCTGGAGGAGACATGTTTTCCGAGCAGCAGCTTATGCATAAAGCTCTGCTGCAAGACACAAAACGTAAAAAGTAAAAAATTAAAATCCCCCTCCCAGACAAAAAAAAGCAGAGAAAACAATAGAATAGGATTTTGTCCGTGTTTGCTGTGAGTCATCCAGAGGGTGCAAGGCAAATTTTTATTTCTTTTAATAATCTCTCTGAAACAGATGACATTCATGTTCCACTGATATTGTCTGGCTGTGGGTTAAAGGCTGAAATATTCATTAGATGTTGCATATATGCATATAGATGAGTGAAGAAGTGAGGAGCTAAACAGTCAACCATGGGGCAGTTAGTCAGACTCGCAGCTGTGCTGAAAGAGGAAAGGATTTGTTCTCAATCAACGACAGAAACTCCCAACAGTTTATGTGGCAAACCGACAGAACACAGACAGAATCAACAGAAACGAAGAGCCTGGTGTTGGGAATCACTTAGGTTTCGGACGACAGCGTATGTAGCTACGGTACATTAGCTACGGTGTTGGTACGGTACCGTTCATCATTAGACAAAGAATTAAGTACACAGGAAAGAGCAAATGCTAACTGAATGCTAACAAAACCTGGCTAATCATGCATCTAATCTACCGGTATCTAAAGTTAGCAAATTAAAACAACGATAGCCTACCTTTGTGTCTGACTGTACACAGTCTAACGACTACTGATGCATGCGTTCAACTTGTTGATTCAGTCATTTGTAGGTCTGGATGTATTAGAAGAGATTTATGTGCTAAGCCACATAGTATCTCGTCTGTAAATGATTTCCAGCATGAGGATCTGCAGTGGAAATGACCCGGTGAGTCTGGAAATGTTGTTGTGCGCTTTCCACAGAGTTCGGCAGGACAGAGAGCACTCCTGTGCTGTTGGATAAAGAAAGATAAAGGTTACACTTGAGAGCAGTTCCTGCTCTCCGCAGAGCCGAATTAAAATGTGGCTGTCTGTGACCTTGCAGTCAGGTGAGCATGAGGCAATACTTAGGCAGCTGATTCTAAATACTGCTGGAGCAGGGGCAGATCAAACCCAGCCTAAAGCCTTTCTAAGCTCCAAACTCTCAAATCACCACTTCTCAACCAGCAGACCACAGTGCGTGGCCTCTCCGGCTCTCCTTGGCTTATGTGTATGTATTTCTGCCACTTTGTTCTGAGCCTTTATGCCTCACACCATTAGCAAGCCACCTCTCTCTCCCCCTTTCTTTCTCGCTCGCTCCCTCTGTTTCCTGCACACGCCAGCAGGATTTAGATACCCTATGTATTATGGATGGGAAAAAATAAACAGAATGCGCCAGCCATTTATATGACACACTTGTGAGATCACAGGACAGGAGCGATTAGAGTGGTCAAATAAAGCTTCAGCAGCAGACAGGAAAAAACTGGAGATGGAGCAGGTCTTATAAATCTGCTTCATTTTTCGTGACGCCTCCCCTCCGCATGTCGTCTTGTAACCAATTACATTAAGCCACCACTCCCACTCTTGCTGAGAGTCTATTAAAGTGGGCCTTAATCTAATAGAGGACTTATGTATGTGTTGTTTTGATAATTATTCCTCTCATTGAGGTTGATAGCACCTTCATCAAGCACAGCCTGGCTCCAGAGGACCTCCCTGCGCACCAGTAAATTAAAATAGCTGCATATGCAACGTTGTCACGCACCGCAGCGTTACACTTATGAGATTTATAACTCCCAAGGTTATAAAGGGGTACTTTTCTATTAAATGGTCCCTAACTTTATGGCTCTGGTTGTCCTTTAGATATTTAAAAATAATCCACTGAATGTTTTGCCTAATGGTCATGTAGGTCACACTCGCCTCCTTGAAATGTTAAACTTTAAGTCAGGTGTAGGAATAATACATATGAATACATTGTAATTTTGTGAAAGTCAGTGGTTGATTATCGTGCCAGATATTACTGTGAGGGCACTAAAAGACAACAGCCACCCCAGCCACAGTCTGCTCACTCTGCTGCCATCTGGCCAAAGATCTGCTGCCGTACCACCAGACTACACAGTGAGATGCCTCAATACATCCGCCACAGTCAACAGTCTAAAATAGTGGGACTTGGACGACAAATAAATTAACCTTTGACTTTTAATCATCTCACGATTCACCACATTTACCTTGTGACCCTGCTGAGGGGCCCGACGCCTTATTTTGAAACCACTGAAATGAACTTAGTGTAGATGGTTACACTTAAAACTAGCTCAGCCTGCTTCAACAACAGTAAAATGTCGCTTGTGTGTTGATACAGTATTAACAAACTAATAATGTTTGTCGCATAGGCCATTTTTCTGCAGGAGTACCTTATTTATTGATACTTTATGCACAATTTAGTAATAATACTTTATTTGTGTGGTGCTTTCCCTTAAGTATAGAATCCGAACACTTCTTCCGCCACTGAGGTCAGCCTACCGCTGTCTAAGGTAATCTATTACACTGTGCCGAGCAGTGAATATAAAATGAGAATTCAAAATCTCTGAGTCACTGCAGTTCATTTGTGCCCTGCGTTCTCTGAGTTTCACCCTGCGACAGAAAAGGTTGTTCGACTATTTTCTCGAAACAATTTGTAGTGACACATCCCGAGCTAAAACTGCTAAAATCTCCATGAATTATACAGTGCGCCTTTATGGGAGGGACACAAAACCGCCTTTCATATCATGCTCAAAAGTTCATAATATCAAAGGGCACTGGCTGATGATAAGATATCCAGGAAATTCGAAGGCCTGCAGAGAAAATTACACGTATCCCAAAAGCAATATCTCGGCCAAAATGAATGTGATAACTGTGCAACCTGGGTGGAAATAAAGCTATGAATATATCAGTGTGTTAGGGTGCAATTTTTCTGATTGTTCAAGAGGATTCGAAACTTGTGTTTTTGACGTTATTGATATGGATAGAAAAATACACGGTGACCTTACAAAATGTGGCTACAGTATGATGGATCAGACAAGCTTAAGACAAAAGAGCAATCAGACAAGAGACATCACCGCTGCTGCAATCCTATTCTCTCCGTGAATGTTTGCTGCTCTTCTGTATCTCAGTAGACACTTCATCTGTATCACTGAGGCTGTTTTGTCCCTTTACTGTTTGCAGAAAGAGGAAATGTAATTGCTGCTGCATCCTCAGTATCAGATATGAGATGTAGTGTCAAAATAACCCCAAAAATACTAAATGTTCCAGTGTTGTGGTTGTTTTTCTTGAAGTAAAACACATCTAGGATTTATCCAGGCCAGGTAGCTACTTTGCCACCAGTGTACAGGTAATTTAAAGGAGACATATCGTGCTAATGTTCAGGTTCATCCTTTTATTTTGGGGTTACAACTAGCATAGGTTTAAATGCTTTAGTGCTAAAAAAAACACATTTGTTTACTGAGACCGTCCAGTGCTGCAGCGCTGTATTCCCCCTCCGTCTGAAACACTGTGTTTTAGCTCCTGTCTCTTTAACTGTGATAATATGCTGCTCCCTATTTGTTCTGATTATGAATTCAACGTGGGCTTTTCCATAAACCTTTAAAAGCGAGACTACTGACGAGGCGTTTCAGGAGCAGTGTTTTCTGTTGGAGAGAAGAGCTTCTGTCAGTGCGGACTTTGACCTTTTTAACTTTCATGATCTATTACCTGCAGAGGAACCGATATAAAACACTGAAGCAAAGGGAAAAAAAAACTAAAAAAGGGATAGGTCTTCTTTAACTCTTTCATTTTACAGCGGTGGTGCTTTCTTCCAAACCCGTCTCACATCAACTCAAGAGAGACATTAAAGGAAGTAGAGATAGACAAATAGTTTTATTTTTCTTCATTTCTCATCCTCTTATGGCCATCAAAGACGAGGAGGATCAGGATCACGGCCCACAGCGCTGCGCAAAACTGCTCTGTTTGGCACAGACACTGAGCCCATTTTTACAAGCACCAACCGCAGTGTTTCCTGTCAGCTGCATGACAAATAACACTCAGGGGTCCTCAAACGCACCAACTTTCCAAAGTTGGATAAAGATGAATTCAAGTTCTCATTTATGCATAATTCATTATCATTATTCTTTCTATCCTGTCAGTCGGCAATGTGTTTGAGTTCAAGGGCAAAGATGAAATGATAGTACAAAGGGGTTGGATAACTCACAATGGTAAAATGGCATTATATCTCTTCCTTAATGTTTAATCAACGCTGTCACTGAGCCCACACAAGGCTCAGTCAGACTACTCAATTTCAATGACTGCACTGCGTGTGTGTGTGTGTATGTGTGTGTTTGTGTCAGCGTGCATGACTGTGTATGTGACCAGCTTAGAAGCTAACGTTCTTTTCTGAAATGTCCTAGAAACTTCCTCTGCAGACAGTGTATTTTTGGTGCAGAATGAGAGCTGAAAATCACCAATTAAAATGTCAATGCTTAAACCAGCAGTCAGGACAATGACAGACTTTCATCACACTGATGCAATGTGTTCCACATACATACTTCATAATTGCTTTACCAGTTATATTAATGAATTCTCTCCTTTCATCCAAAGTAGCTGCGCCCAAACCTGGTCATCTCATTCGTTTGCCCAGCCGGGGACAAACTAGACCAGTGCAAATGTTAATTATTACAACTAGATGAAAATATCGTAGGCTATCCTTTTTTTATGAGCCGCTAGCCACTGTCACTGACTTTTAATTATGTGCTATAGAGGCTGTCACGGTTTTTCAACACTAACCTGTAAAAAAGGTGTTTACAATTATTTATAGTGCAAACTCAGTGACAGACGTAGCTTTGAGAATTGTTACCAATCTTTATTTACAACTTTTTAAAAAAACATTGTAAAATAAAGATTCGAGATAAGTTTTTTGTCATTAATCACACATGCTTTCCTGCACTTTCTTTGATTTTATTTTGAACTATACCCTGGCTCTCACAGTCGTAGCCATGAGAAACATTTTTTAAAAATCACACTGCTACGCTCCTTGACTTCCTGATTTATGGTGGAATTTTCTGACCTTTTAGAAGGACAAAATCTTCTTCACAAAGAAATTGGAAAGCTGCAGTTATAAATCTGATGCCTTCACTTCAGTTTTTAATCTAGTCGTACTAGAAACTACTACTGCAAAATTAATCTGCATCCAGGAGCTTGGTGATGTAGTGACCACTCTCACGGATGTAGATGCCGAGCTAACCGCTAATTCGCTAGCCAGACAGGATAAAATCCATCAGTCACAATAGCTCCAAGAGATTCTCTATGTTCTTTCTCTACTGTTCTGTGTACTTCAATACATTGTATTTAAAAAAAGTTATTAAAGAAGGAAAATTAAACTCCACAGACAGCACTACAGTGGCCCTGTGCTTCGAACTATGACGTGAAGGGTTCTGCGGTCAAGTTAGGCACAAAAACTACTTGCAATATCCGGTTAGACTCTTAAAATAAAGTTTTCTGACAAACATTTGACATATTATGACTTTCAGACTGTCATTAATGTCAAATGGTTGTAATTTGGTAAGGGTGAGGCACAAAACTACCTAGTTAGGCTCAGGAAAACATCTAGGTTTGTGTTAAAATAACATTCAATCACATCACTTACGTACACATGGGATGCAAACCCCAGTATTCTGGGGGAAAGTCCTGCATACGACCCACCCTACCATCCTGACCACCCCTGACTAGGACTTATCTTGCCCTTTATACTACTACAGTAGAGGGAAGCTTCCAGAAATTAGGCAAGAGTGGTACCTGCAATGTCACACAGTTAATGTTTGCGGGGTAGTTGACACTTTGTCAGAGGATGGTTAAATAAAACTAAATGATGCACGGTCGATAGCTTCAATAACTTCCTCCATTTTGGTAACCTCGTCACCTCGAAGGCCAGCACTGTCAAGATGGCTTGCTATTGGTCAATGGTGCAAATAGTATCAAGGTTCCCCTGGTCCCAAGGTTCAACACATACAAATTGCATGGATTTACAGCACCCCTGGGAGCAAATCCAGTAATTGTTTGGTGGGTTAAGTACAATTA
The DNA here is from genome assembly GCF_040436345.1 of Pagrus major. NCBI lineage: Eukaryota > Metazoa > Chordata > Actinopteri > Spariformes > Sparidae > Pagrus > Pagrus major. The sequence goes on from NC_133229.1 coordinate 24,318,440, forward strand.
CTGTGGATTTTTGATGATTTACTGTGGCCAGCCTTTAAAAACACCAGTAAGCCGACTGGCTTTTACACCATCTGCGACAGGTGTTACAAATCAATTCAGCCAATTGATGCCAATCGCCTAACACTTAAAAGATCTATTGGATTATTCTCTCATTTGAATGCAAAATGTTTTCAATTTAGACTTCTGCTCTGTGTCTGTCTGGTTTGTGCTTGTTGTTTTCTAGTTAATGTGAATATGTTTTTGGTGATAGGCCTTCGATCGGCTTCAACCTGATTGCCTTGATTTGTAACACCTGTTCTTGTTAGTTTAAATGCCAGAGAGTTGGCTGTTGCTCTGCTCCTGAATGAGGCTGTTGGCAGAAATGTTGATCTTTATGAATTTAAATAAATGCATCAGAGTTGTGGATGTGCAGCTTTTTCATTTTCTTCTTTTTTAATGTCTGCCCTGTGAGCCAGCACCTCGGCAGTATAATCTTTAGTCACACTGAAGAAACTTGTTTGAACAACCGCAATTCACCTGTAGACCCATAACAACAAAGTTTTCCTTGGTTCAAACACAAACTCCTAAAACAAACTCTCCTCTGAGAAGAAATGAAAGAAATGAACACTGACCAGCCTGGAAAAATAAGAACCTCTTTATTTTTTTTCTTTTGTCACTGAGGCGTGTGTCTGTTGCATTGCTGCAGATAGATGAGGAATATCATGCTGTTGTGTGGTGATTTACTCCTGCTGTACAGTCGCCTGTTATCCCGAAAAAATGATAACATGGAGACTGTCTAACTCGATGAAATGTCAGTGATGTCAGCTGTTCATGAAAGAGGGAACTTCACAGCCACAACAAAGCCTCTACAGCTCTATTGTCCAAAAAGCAGTAAAGTACATCTACTGACAGTCTATATTGTGACTCTGCAGATACTCTGGACCCATATGACACCATGTATAGGAACAATAAGCCTTTGTGATTTAACTATAGGTTTTATTTACATTTCAGGAAACAATGATATTCATCTACCTGCACAACAATGCACAGCAAGGTCTTCAAGAAAACAAGTCTGTGCGGTTAAAGCTGCAACTAATCAATAAAATGTGTTTTTCTATTGTTCCCTTTTTCCCACCGTTTCTGTTTACTTGAACTCAATAACAAAAAGTTTACTCTTAGAGATATTTAGTTAATGTTAGATGTGCACAATAATATCTCTGCAGAAAATATGTACTTCTGGAAGAAAAATAAAACAGCAGTTGGGCGCAGTGGACCACCTAAACCGAGCGACCAAGTCATGACCAAGACTAAACCAGAGTGCTCATTTATCAGCAGTGGAAGAAGCTGCATGTGATCTGATAAATTGCCTCATGTGATGTCACTCAGTGGCTAGGTTGCATTGTGGGTAATGTAGGCACCAGGTTTTGAAAAGCAGTCCACCTGTCTAACATGTCTAGCACTCCTATAACACTGTTGGACTCATTATGGACAGTTCAAAAACAAACGATCAAAAGCAACCAGAGATCACCTTCTTCCTTTTCTAAACCTGGTGCCTACATTTCCCACAATGCAACAAAGCTACTGATTGACATCATAGGAGGCAATTTATCAGATCACATGCAGCTTCCTCTGGAGCCACAAAAGGCTTTTTACCTAATTTTTCACATATGCAGACGCACTCCTCAAGACCTGTGAAGACACTTTAATGTGTAAAATTGTTAGAGTTACCCTTTAATAATTATTCATAAGTAATTTTGCCTAATAGACATCAGTGACAGGTATCTATCATGGCTCATCGTGTATTACAGGAAGATTTAGTAAACCGTGCACTCCACAGGGAGCGCGTTTTCAGAGAGCGCACTGATCTGTTTGATTGTGAGCACAGAGTGGCTTCTGAGTAGTTACCACTTCCCAAAAAAACAGATATTATGAGAAAAATTCCATGAATTCGGCACAGCGGGAAACTAAACGCACAAAAGCCATTCATGTACACATCTAAGTCCTCTCCACCCCGGGGTTTTTGGCCAGCCAGCACGTTCTGGCATGAGACTGGGGATGGATCGGTACCCTAACGTGTTTGTGCATGGTGGTTCAGAACGTTTACATTTTGGTGAGCAAACGACCGCCGTGTGCATGTTTTGATGAATACAGATTTCTTTTGTACTTGCTCATTCTAAATTGTATGCGTAAATAAGGGCCCAAGACAATGAGGGGTCGATACCAGGACCAGACCAGTGCGGGTCAGATGTGTTGGCACATTACTCTGTCTCCAGTCTCTGCTGGCACATCTCTAACTCACTCACCCAAGTAAGGGAGTGGTACTGCAGTTTCAGTAGCCAAATTTGATTACAGAAGATCAGCCTGACATGTCCACACAGACAGCCAAAGCTTCTTCTGCTGTCTCCCGCATTTACTGTCTTGGAGTGGGTCTGGGGCAGGGAGGGTGACAGCCGATAGCAGTCACAAAGATTACAATAAATTAGAATAAAGGCAAATGGCAATGCGCAGACACTTTAGTGATATTGTTGTCTTGACTGGTCTTAAGATCAAACCCACAGTCCTTAGTGGTCAGTTCTGAGACGAGACCTCCATAAAGTCCAGAACAAGATCAATCTTCTGTACCAGAACACTAGATTGAATATAAACAATATTTTCCCACTGATGGAGCTGCTGCTGCTTCATGATGGCAAGTTTTTGAATGGATGTTTTTCTTGCTCTGTCGCTCAGTTTATCTGGAGATTATGTATAATGTGGAAGGTGTAGTTTCGAGTGATGAACCCACAGACGACTCTGCAGCTCCTCCCTACTATACTGAGAGTTTTTCGTCTCCTTGTTTTGGTTTTACAGCCCGTTACTTCACCGTTCTGTTTCACTCCCTCTGCTTTCATCAGCCCTGTTTACAGTAGCTGCAGGCAGCTGTTTTCAGAAAAAGGCTCTGTTAACTGTCTGTATGCTACCTGCCCAGCACTGAGCAGCTGACAGGCAAAGTTTGTCACTAGATGGTGAACACTGTGGAGTGTTTAGCAGCTAAAGAGCCAGATATTTCCCTCAGGAGTTGCTAGAGAGCAAAACAGAGCTAAAACAGAGTGGATTTTGGACTTACAGACATCAGGTTGCCTGAGACTCAACTTCAAATGAGTGTTGATGTTGCTCTGAGTCTGCCGGATGTGTAAACAGGCAACTGTTTGGCGATACGTGCAGCATATCAACTTTACAGGCTGGTAATATCTCTATGTTGCATTTTTAACTCTTCACACTGCCACAAAGTGGTAGGATTGAGAATCATCCACTGTTGTAAGAGTCTCTCTTAATTAATGTACGGTAAAAAAAAACACTTTGATGATTTGATTTACCAAGTTTTTATGTGAGGGAAAGATGCCACATGCCAGACATGAAAGGTTTTTGTACAATTTTGCAGGAAGAAGCGTAGGCGCACAGTGACGACTGATGAAATTATTACAGAAACTGCGTGCCACCTGATCCACATGAACACAACTTCTACACAGCAAGCTGGCTGGTTCAGAACCATGAAACATAAAAAGCAAAAAAATAAAGACTCGTATCTGTAACCTCGTCACACTGAGATCAAAGAAGTTTAATTCTGGATCAGCGGCAGGAACAGGCAAACACAACGGATGAAAACAAAGAGTGATCTAACGATGGATGAGGTGCAGGTGGAGGGAGGCAGAGAGACACAGGTGAAGGGAATGAGTGGAGGAACCAAGAGAGCTGGGAGGGAGTAGAAGGATCACTGGGAACAGGGCTGTGCTAACGAAGGTGATGCAGTGCAGGTGTAGAGAGAAAGCAGACTGGGGAGGAACAAGGGAGGGAAACACAACACTGGAAACAGCAAATGACACCACAAAACACATATATATGGACAGAATCGACAGGGACCATGACAGACATTACTTCCTATACTGATTACATTTTGATTGGGTTGAAGATCCAGAAAAAACAGAAACTCCTTTGATTAAATATTGATAATGCATTAAACATCAGTGGCTTAAAAGTCACTAATAACTGTATTCTGTATAAACTGTAATCGTACTTGAGTACAGATGTTCAGTACTCTTTCCACCACTGAACATTTCACGTTCCCTTTCCTAAGAGTAAACGGTAGCACTTCGAGTGTTACACACAGAGTGAAACAGAGGTAGACTAACATGTGTATCGAGGAGGTCGTGTTGTGAGCCCAAAGAGAGGGAAGTTGGGTGTACACTGTCTAGCCGTGCTAGTGTGATTAAAGAAAAGAAAACAAAGACAAATTGAAAAAGCTTATTTTCCACAGCCCAGATGGACTGGAGAACACGGCCGAACCAAGAAACAGGGCAACACGTCTAAAGAAAGTGGAATTGTAGCAGAGTTTGCACTGGGGCGACACAAATTACACAATTTCTCACTTGAATTCTCATTCTCAGAATGAAGGTTCTTCAGGTTTTTAAGGTCCTAAATGATTGTCCAATGAATGAGAGGCTACAACTGTATCTGTTTTAATGTTACAGCTCAGCCGAGGAGTAAACAAAAGATTACATTACAGATACATGTGGTGAGCCCTGTCTCTGGGCTTAACCTTGTGTATTTCCTGCATGCCTCAAGACAGCCAGTCACCAGCACTATTATATCTTGGCACAACAAGCATGCTGCACTCCTATTGGCTCACTGACGCTGATGAGATTAACTCCTTAGGTATTTAAATTTGGCATCTAATGACAAGACATTTTTCAATTCTCAATAGTATCGAGGCAATTCGGTTGTGCCATAAAAGTATCGAAGTTCGATACCCAGCCCTGGACACCATTAATGTTTGCATCCTGCATGAGCATGAGCCTTGATGTTGTCCATAAGTATTCACATGCCGCGTTTAGTTCCTACATGAAACTGCTCACAACAACATCTGTAGCTTATCTTGAGTCATGATTTCTGGAAAGAGACATTGCTGTCAACTTTTTCAATTGTATTTTTGGTGCTTATAGCACAATGAACCGAATGCAATCTAGTTCCTTTATATTCGAGAGAAGGCAACATACACCAAAACAATCTGGATGGATCGATAGCACTCCAGGTAAGAGTGAAAATATGTATTTTTGATTGTTGGGTGCATCGTGCCTTTAATTATCAAACGTCCACTATATAGTATATTGACAATTGTACACATTGAGTCAGCTAAATATCTTAAAAATGTGGATGTGGCTTCATTTAATCATTTTTCTTTTATCTTTGATCTTGAAGTCGATCTATCCTTCACATTATTTTGTAACCATGGACACTGTAATATATGTCTCTGGTGAATACAGCCTGTCCAAGCCTGAAGCTTATCTGGATGCAAAATGTGGCTCCTTTCCTCTAAGATTTCCAAATGGAAAGTCATTACATTTGACGAGAAAATTTCACTATCATTTGCCTTTCAAAGCAGTCCCTCGGACACAAAACAACCGTCACAATATAGAAGGCATCATGGGTAGAGAAGATTATGTTGACAAGTCTTATTTAGATGTGTGGAACACATTAGGCTCTTTATTTACTCACTCTCAAGACATTACAAACACTTAGTCCAGACTGAGTGCCTGCCAGATCTTTGCTGATGCGTGTTTTTAAAAGTCTCTGCTGGAAGTGGGTCCAATTTTCATTTAAAAATTATGTGATTGCCAATTTGAGGATACACATGTAAACAATATTATTTTTGTTTTTTTTTAAGTCCATGTGGACATTAATTCCACATAGTATCAACATCATATAGTGTAAGATGTTAGATCCACCAGCGTTAAACTCTCTCACGGTCTTCAAAAGCCGGCAGGAGGAGGAGGGGGAGGAGGCGGGACAGGTTTGAACCAGGCAGAGCCCATATTGCTTCTGTTTAATGTCATGTAAAGTACATCCATCTGAGTGGAAGCAAGTAATCTACTACTACAAGAAGCGCCTCTGGCAGCAGTCCGCTCTCCTGGTAACAGATAGCGCCGGGGTGTTCAATCAGCAGTCAGGGGTGTAACAAGAGTGAAATCCTTTCCTGTGGTGTCTAATAGCATAAGTCCCTCCATCACCAACATGGGAGGGAGTCAGGGGCAAAGGTGATTCTTGCCTCCCGTGATATCAGAGCCACGGTGACAGATCTTCAGCAGATGTGTGCGTGGAATACAGAAATAGCCCGGATTTAATGACTGTGGCACGCTTCCAAAAATCTGTCCCTGTCTGTGTCTATGAACTGTGAAAGTCTATCTGACTGGGGTAGAGGTGCTCTCTCCTGCACCCCCAGTCAATTTGTGCCTCGAGTCAGGGCCTTTACAGATCAAGCTGTTTGATCCGGCTCCGCTGGCACTGCCGTCTGCTTCTGTGCTTTGCTGGCGAGTCCATGAGCAGCTCTGGCCTATTGACCGAGGCAGCTGTGGCGCCCGCACCAGCCGATGCCGCAGAATTTCCATTCAGTTCATCTCGGAGTTTGGGAGGAGGAAAAAAAAAAGCTTCAGCTCTGGAAATAAGAACATGTCAACATTGATTCATGTCAAAAAACGATTGTATCCTCGTCCCTGATGAGCCTGTGTGTTCCTGAGACAACGGTTGTGTGTTTCTGTCTGTGTGTGTGTTGGCTCTTGCTTAAATTGTCCCTTGTGTTGATATTTTACCACTGATCTAATACTACAAAAGCCAAACATTACACTGTGTCACTGGAACTAAAACCCACTATAAATGTTCAAGCCAAGAAGAGAGAGACTTTTGTACACAACACAAAATATCATACATCAAAGAATTGGCACAATGTTATTAAAAAAACAGCATATTTGACCTCAGATTAACAGATTTTCTACACATGAAGCTGCAGTGCAAAGTAACAAAGTTCATTTGCAGCTGTATTAAAAGGATAAGTTCACCCAAAAATGAAATTCAGTTTTTATCCACCAGTGTTGGGCAGTAACACCTTACTGAGTAACTCGTTACTTCCCCAGTAATTGTATTACAGGCACTTTATTAAGTAAAGCTGCATTATTTAAAAAAAAAAACTAAACGAAGGATGGAGGATGAGGAGAGGTGTACTTTCAACCGCTATAGATATTGTCACTATTTTGAGTTTGTCTCAGTCAAAGATGCAAAGAACATTTTCATCCGTTGCAAACTTTGTGCAACAAAACGCTGTCATCTGCAAAAAAAAGCACAACAGGAAGGGTAAATGACTGCATCAGATACGACAGCACAGGAATGCGAAACGAAAGTTAAGAAGTTCTGAAGAAGCTCGTCGCTGGGTACATCGTGGAAGAAATGTTACTTCGTCCACAGTTGACTCACCGTCATTTCGATGCATTATAGACAGAATACTCATGAAGAGCCATGTCAAGATGGCACTGAGAAAGATGTTTGCTGGCTGACAGGCTGGGCACACTGGATGTGTACTGTGTGGCGGCTGTGTTACTGAGCTGCTGCCTTGTTCACATAGGCTGCCTTCCCTATCTGTTTACATGGAGTTTGCCTTTCGATAACTATTGATAGATATGATGAGGTGATTTTCCTCTACCCTGCTGAAAGAGTGAGATAGCTGGAGGGGGACTGAGATCGAGCGAGAGAGGGAAAGTGAAAATGAAAGAAAGAGAGTGACATGTTGGGTGTATTCTCTTCACGTCTGTGACATATTTTCTACAAATACAGACATTAAAACTGTAGTGAAAGGCTGGTATGATGTCCATATGACGTCGTTTTCAGGTAGATTTTTGCTGAGAACCGCGTGCGTGTCGTGGTAGAAATAGGCGAGACTCCGAATCTCTGGATGACGCGACACAGCAGCCATGCTTGACACGCGCGTGAGAAGCCTGTCTCGTGCATCAGGCGTGGACGGTCTAACCTTTTAACATGGACGCCGAAACGAAAAGTGAGAGGTAATGCCACGCCGCAGCGCTGCACACACATCCAGTGTCCAGCCTGTAAGTGGAGAGAGAATATGCGGCGGTTGAATGTAATTTAAAGGCCACGCTTGCTGAGGTAGACTTTGTTTCCACCACAGCTGACGCCTGAACTGCTAACAACGAAAGCATCAGGTTGAGAGGCTGCTGTGTTTGCAGCTCTGCAATTTGGCTGGCAGCTGACAATAATAAAGTAATAATATAATGAGTAATGTAACGAGTGGGTCGTTCAGCGATCAGAAGGTCGCTGGTTCGAATCTAAAGCTCCCCCAGCTGCATCCTTGCACAACATAGTGAACCCCAAATTGCTCCCAATGAGCAGTTGGGACCTTGCATCAGTGTATGAATGGGTGAATGTGACAAGTGTTGTGCTATAGAAATACAAGTCCATTTACTCAAGAGAAAGACGATTAATCAAAGGTGGTTTCAGTTATAGAAGATCAGTAGAAAATGCGGCATTTTAACAAGGATAATCTTCAGAATAGAATCACACACTTTCACTAAATGAAGATTATGAACATAAAACTATATTTGTCACTAAAAACATTATCAAAATGCATGTTAATGCAGAAAAATATTGCATTTTCCACCGATAATAAAACAAATGTTCTCAGATTCCCCATTTGAGAGTCGTATTGTGAAACTACTACTTCCTGCACTGTGGACTAATGCAGTTGTTACACATTTTGATGTGATGTGGTTCATTCAGTTAAACAGAGAAACACCTGTCACGTTAAAGTCACATTGCTTTCACATTGTTATTTGATACACTATTATTATGAAAAATATGAATTATACCTGCCTCAAACCTCAGTGTGTTAATATTATGGTCTTGTTTGCAGGCTTCACTCCCTCCAGCAATAAGAAAAAATACCAAATCCTTTTCTGAACAGCCCTCCCCCCAAATCATTTTCATACATTTCCTCGGAGGAGCAGACTAAATTTAGAAATGAAGGAAATTGAATTTCTCAGAATGATGCCTTTCCAAATTGAGGGATATCTTGATGTACTGTAACAGCAAGCCAACCAAGTGTTGACAGCAGGCTGAAAATTTGGCAAAGGCATGTTTGAGAAGGGATGATGAGAGATTTCAGTGTAATGTGTTTGGATCGCTATGAATGACACTGTTTAAATGTTCAGACGAAGAAAGTTAAATAACAAAGAAAGGGAATCTGAAGCAATTTGCGATGAGAATGATGACTTTATCTGTTCAAATAAGAAAAAAAAAGAGCTCGAGAAGAACAAACTCGACAGAATCCTTCAGTACCGCTCAGATTAGACGTGGACTAGGGCTGAAGATAATACGCTATGCTGATCATGGTCCAAAAAATTAGTTGCACTATGATTACAGGAAGTTGTCATTAGCGTAATTATAGTAATTAAATGTCATGTGCCTTGCATTATTTCAATTTTGCACCGCAGTGATTCATGCTGTTTTTAGGCTCCTAATTGCTCTTGAAGCAGTACAGTGTTCCAGTGGTTACTTGAACGCGCATACTTTCAAGACGACAAGCGGTGATAAATTCAAGTAATTGTCTTTCACAACACACAAGTTTCCACCATAAGGACCGAGTGAAACGAGCTTCAGAGGGTTGAAACCACTGTGATGTCGCAGAGATAAGACAGAAAGAAAGACGTATTAGAGCTGGAGAGGCAGAGAGGAGACGAGAGAGAGAGATAGTTTGTGTTTGTATGTATTTTTATGTTTGTGGGATTCATCACAGGAGGCCTTGGCATACATCGAACATAACACGAATGCCAGATGATCAAAAGGATGAATGCTAAAGTGAACGCTACTGTGCTCTAATACACCGTTTGAACATTTGCAGCGTTTTCAATAAATTAACACCCTCTTTGGTCGGCCTGTGCTTTGAATCAGCAGACTATGACTTGACAAGTATATTGTGACATGATTTATGATTTTTCCAAAGAAATCTCACAGACGACTCAGGTGAGGAAGAAAATCTTCTTAAGCAGAACCTTAACTGAAGCAGCGCAAGATCAAATGTGGTAAATGTGAAGTATTAGAGGGCCAGTAATGTCGAGGACCTGTTGACATCATTTGTACAAGTAATTCTACAACTGTGTTACTTTGGATGATTCGTAGAGATTATGTTTAATCTGTTGTGGATTATCTGGAGTAGCCATTCCCAAAGTCACGCCTCTTATGGTCGACCTCACGGGAAATTTTTTCAGAAAAACTTTTGATCCCGTCTGAATTATGACATGAATTACACATATGATGTGATCCATCTTGAGAAAATCGCAGTTTGTCATGAAACTAATGAAATATAAGACAATTATAAGACTACACAGTCAACAGTCGCATTAGTGACGTTGTCTCATTGACCTCTCACCAAAACCCGTAACTTAAACATTGTAGAGCTGCTCCTGTATATTAGCAGTAACTAACAAACTACCTTTTCAGATAACTGCAGATGTCAGTATGACCGGTTTTATTGTGATTTTCATCTTTTTTCGTAACTTTTCTGTGCCGAATCGGCGTCCATGTTGGTGTTGTTGACTTGTGTTGAGCGAGACGATGTAGTTCACTGAGTGTTTTTAACACAAAACTAGATGATATTTTACTTACATTTTGACAAGCTGCAACTTTCTTTGACTTGAAAAACTATATTTATTTATATATGTGAAGTTCATGGCACAATTCAAGCAGGGGCGAAAAATGATTTGTATCTCTCTATTCACTACCATACAAAGTTTTGAATCAAAATAAGGTCCTGTAGGGTCCACTGGAAGGGCCGTGACTTTGGCTCGCTATTGTGTTTCTTGATCTGCATCAGCTGTGGCCAAGACTTTTGGAAAAATACATGTTTCTATTGAATTATAGAGCAGTTTAATAGCAGTAGAAACTCTTGTTCTTCTACCCCCTGTAAAACATTTCAGGCACAACATACTTGAGATTTTCAGCCAGAGAGGGCAGTGAATCTCTGCCTCTCAATCAGTTTTTAAAGCTAGATCACAAATCTGTCATAAAACAACAGTTAGGTGCCCCCATCTGAAATTTAAAGAGTTTCTGTTTCAGTTTGAACCTATGTGAACCTCTCCTTTAAGTTAGGATTTGAGGATTTTTATGAAAATATCTAGTGCACATATGATTTTTTAATTCTCTTTATACATGAAAAAATATGTTTGTGTTACTTTCACTTGTTAAAATTATAGTCGACTTGTGAAAATAGACAAAAATATTGAACTTGCATGTAAAATTGTGATTTTCACAGGCAAAATGTGACATTTCTGTAAGGGGAAAGTCTGCGCACCTGTGATATTCAAGAATGTACAGTACAAGACAAGGAATGAAAAATGAATACTAAACTAAATAGTATTATAGTACTAAATAATGTATGCATTAAATGTGTAGCTGAGTTAGTGTTGGCTGTGGGTAACTTAGGGTTCCTGGCAGGAGCAGAGTTGACTCTCCCGATGGCTTGGTCTCTCTGTAAGTGTCATTTTTAATGCTGCATGCACCATGAAGCCAAGTAAAGTCAATTTTATTTATATAGCCTAAAATTACACATCACAAATTTGTCTCAAAGGGTTTTACAACCTGTTTTACAGCAGCCTTACTAAAGAAATTGGATTCACCTGAACTGTGGTGGAGGCAAAAATCTCAGAAATGGAAGTCTTAAATAATTAATTGAAACCAAAAACATTTGGTATTCACACCACAAGGTAGAAAAATATGATTTACCATTATTCATAATGTGAGTCAGTAAGAGTATTAGTTTATTTTTCTGGAGTTCATGTTCAAGTTCTCCAATGTGCACAACTGTTTCAACTCTCCATACTGAAGACATCTAAATCATGCAGGGGGAAACAGGCCTACAGTAGGATACGCTCGCAGTGGATATGAGGAGAATGAAATTGTATAAGAAATAGAAGCAATACTCATCTGCCCAGAGATTGCAGGGCAGACTGACATTTTGATTTCTTTCCTGCAAGTTTGATGTTAATGATTTGGCTTTGGATGGGGGACCTTCATAGAGTCTGAGCCATATGAGTGCAATTTCCGTCCTGGGGATGAAAGCGCATCGATTGCCCTCTGATGGTTTTTATGGGGGGCTGCTTTCATCCAGACTGAGACATTATTGAACTGCGTTCACCATTAATGCAGAGCTGATTCTCTGTAACTATATCAACAGGAGTCCAGCAAACATATAATGTTACATCTGTATGATGTCGCTACTACACTAGTGCACAAGAGCCTCATTGTTTTTGAGTGAATATGCAAATATCAAAGTGAAGTGGGATAATTTCATTTTCTTTACAGTGGAGCACAAACCTGAATAAAGACTACAGGAAGTCAGCTCGCCAGCCACCCATGGTAGGCATAAAAATGAGCTTTTTATTCTCTGTAATTGATTAATATTGCAATTAGACTTTGCAATCGGCAAACCCTCCTGCATTCACATGAGGGAGTTTCATCCCTGCTGGTGTGCAGTGGGGAGGATGCTGTCGAAAGCCTTTCTGCCTTCATGAATCCCTCTCCCAGTGTCTGCTTGGATTAAGGAATCATCCACAGCTGCCTCTACTGCGCTGATGGGGTTTATGCTCGGGTTAAATGCTGAAATGTGCTCAAGTGATCCCTTTATAGTCCGAACCTTACTGAATTGACCCACAAAGACACAGAGGAATGCAACTGTCTAAATGAATACGTCTAGACAAAAGCTACTTGTGAAGACATGACACACATGCAATGAAGCTGTCTGCGTTCTTGTTTGTGTTCCTACAGCAGAGACAGATTTATGAGTTATTTACATGTGAAATGTGCAGATTACATTTTAGATGTTGCACAAACGTACACGTTCCCATTCATTTTTCACTGTGTGAGTAATACCCCAGGGAGCATGCATCTCTACTAATATGATATGGCATGATATAGTTCAGGGTACCTCATTAAAATTATCACATCTGCTCATAAATACATTAAAATAAGACAAGGTGAAGCGAATTACGGCTTTTACGCATTTGCTCCTGAACCATTTGTGCTTTAATGAGTTGTCTTCATCAGAGATTACATTCATGATGACAGGACAAAGGTGGTAAAACGTTTCCCCGGTTAACACTTCGGTGTCTGTGCACGAATCCATTTGTAAAGCGCTGCTAAATGTGCATTCTGCCTCTTGAGAGCTTGAGCAAACATTCAATATATTTAATCAATCTGTCCTGCTCGGCTGGAGCGAACGGTTGAGAAACCACTAATATCGTTAATAACCTTTTCGTTTGTCGTTTCTTAGCTGAAAATTCCCAGTTTGATGACAATCCAAACCAGTTAATAGGAACACCTGGTGATATTTAGTACCCAGCACAAGACTGCAGAGTCTGCATATTTGCCTGTAGGGGAGGCACTGACCTCTGCACTTTTTACTTAATTTACTGCCAAAATATAAATATGGAACATAGAGGACTCACCTTTGCACTCTGAATTAGCACAGCATGAGGTGCACTAAAGGGCAGGGGTGATTTCAGAAGTCAGGTGTGTTTGCATTGCTGGTATGAACACGAAGCCAAAGAGGTCCAATTAAATCCTTCATTACAATATGTGACTGTATGCAAGAAAGTGTGACTTTTTCCCTAAATAATGACCAGGAATCAGAAGTCAGCTCTGCCCACAAACAATGCCGCACATTATCCCCGTTGCCGCCTCCCCTTGTTGATCTGAGGTCTGCTTATCCCCTCTCTCCTGCACCTAATAGTCTGGAGTTAAGCAAGCACGACTGATTGTTGGTCCAACCTGAACAACATGTTACACCAACGCCAGCACACCCACAGGACACTTGCATCTCATCCAATCCAATTTGCAGTTTTGTCCGTTCGCCTGCTCACTCCTTCTCCTTTTGTTTCTCTTTTTCTCTCTCAACTAAGACCCACAATCCCTTCAGATCTCAAGAGGCTTAATCAGTGTCTGTGTCAGACTACTTCATGGCAGCCTTTGGCCACAGCGGATATTATCCATCTTTTCCTTCTAACAAATCTGTCAATCCACTCAACGGGAAATGAAACTTCTCCTTTCTGCAGACAAGCACACTGTTTGTCTGCAGCAACACACTGGCAAAAAAAAAAAAAAAACACAGAATGAGAAAGCAGAGCAACATGAATTCAACATTAAATACACAATGAGGGGAGCTCAGAGGTGATGCGAAAAGTGGCACAGACTCCATGAAAAAGAATATCAGGAATAAAATATTGGTCTCAAATCCACAATGAATGCAAAGGGGGTAACCAACCAAGGGAAAGCTTGCTTTGATTTGACTCAATTTGCATAAACCCTCCCAACTATGCTTTTAATAAGTGATCTTCACCCAGGGAGTTGCTGGTGCATAGCAGATTAGCATATTCCAGACTACATAACCACTGGTTGGTTTGGGGAAAAACATAAAGAGAGAGAGAAAGAAAAAAGAAAGGGGGGAAAAAGTGGTATGAGGGTGAATAGCGGGGGGAGACTGAAGGGAAAAATGTACCAAACAGACCTGTTTGTTTTGAATTTTCATTTCACAGCAACAAACAGCTACAGCTAGAGAAATAACCACCCCTTATGAGCCCCCTGCTAATTTGCTAATAGCTGGGTTGTTTCATAGTGCCCCCTAGTGGTTTAAAAGGAGCCTGTTTCTGTGATGCAGGGGGAATTGGTTGATCAGGGACCAAATTGTAGTCAACAGCAGAGAAAGACCAGCAGAGACTATTATGCTGAGGGCAGAGAAAGAGTGCAGAGGTGATTATGAGGAGAAAAAACTGCCAAGACATTAAAATGAGACTACTCCTTTAAAGAGTAAGTCTCTCTAGTTTTTTTAATGTGTTACAAATGCTGCGATACTTGATTTAAACCCTTGTTACTGCATGTGTGTGTGTGAATGATGTATGTCTGAAGTGGACCTTTTAGGCAGGAGTCTCCTACGTGATCATTTCTTCACACACTAGAGGGGGCTAGATCATTGAGAGGAAGTTACATTAAATACAAGCTGATTATGATTACAGAGCTCTGGTGGCTATTTCACCACGTTTAACATCTATAATCAGACTCTTTCCAGCCCACACAGGGACTGATTTGTAGTTTTTCTTGTTCAACACGTGACAGAAAAACAGCTCCATCAGTGTCGGCTAAATCAGATATTACCACTCGGGTCAGGTTAATCCCCCTTTCATCGTATTACCCTTGAGAAATAAACTGACTTTGACTGGAGGATGAAATAATGACAAAATAAAAGATATAACGCAGTGGGTCCACACTTCAGTGCCCGGGATAAGCTGGGAAAAGCCAGTTCATTTGCCGCAACTTCAATTTGCATGTATTTGAAAAGACAGAAACTAATTGGTATTAGATAGTTGTGTGTTGATAGAGGAGGACTGTCAGAGTATTGGCAGGGACGGGAACACAGGGTCCATTGTTTAATTGCCTTCCAGAGGGAGCAAAAAATCTCATTAATTGACAGAGCGAATTTTGAGTTAATGAAAATCCGACTCAGAAAAAAAAGAGAGACGTCATTTTTAAGATTTTGAATGCAGAAGATTCAAAGCGACGATGAGAAAACTGTAATCATGCTTATTGTGATGTGTTTACTCAGCGCGCATCATTATGTGTCGCAGTTTTCTTTCACACATGTGAGTCCTCTGTGCCTGTGAACCACACACACACACACACACTCTCACACACACTCACGTACTCATGAATTATTCTATACCCACAGCCCCAGCAATATCTTATCCCTAATGTGACTGCTTAATGTGAGAAATATCACAGCCGAAACAGTTTTCAGTGGCATAAAGGATGTTTCTCACAGATTTTAAACACTTTCTTTCTTGAATGTAACAGATCATTTTGTCCCTGAGGTTTGTCTTTTTTTTAAATGAACGCTCTGGAGTCACTTAACTGTCCAATATGTCAGAAACAAACATAACTGTCTGACCAGACAGGCCTGTTTGGGATATTACTTACAACCAAAACCTAAAAAGAACAAAAAATAAAGGAGTAGTTAATACAATTAACTTGAAGAACAAACGGCAGATGACAACTTTCTTGCTGTTTAATAATTTGATGATGGATCTTTGTAAGTTATGTGTCGTCTGAATATGTAACTGTATATCAAAATGTGTGATTTCTGTGTCGGTCCCCAGGCAGAAGAGCTGACGTCATGGCCTCTGCATGGGGATCCAAATAAACTATTAGACTACTGTCACACTCTGGCAGTGTAACGCAGGTGGTAATACATCTTTTGATTCTTGCAACAGGTAACACAACTGTGAAAGGTGCAGTGTGTAAGAATTTTAATTCTTTAAAACATAAATATTAGATATTGGAGTCCTGCGGCGCGCGAGCCATTTATGTGTTTATTTCATGTTTTGATTCACCTTTGATGTAGCACCTGCCCTTTTTCAGGATGGATGTGCGCACTTACTATTACTTTTTGTTTTAAAACAACCAAATAAATACATAAAATGGTTCCAGACAGCTCATGAAATGTCAGAAAATGCAGAAACATGTAAATCAATGGCAGAAAATGTTGACAATTAAGGAGCTGGAATCAGAGAATTTTGACTTTTGATCTTTAAAAATTACTCAAAATGATGAATCTATTATAAAAGTTGGTGATTCATTCGTCAACTAGTCGATTAATCGTTGCAGCTCTAGTATAAGATGTCTATTGTCAGTGAATTGATTAAACTCTCTCATGAAGCCGCATCTTTGTCGGTGTCAAATGTACCGTACATTCAACATGCTGGTTTCCATGAAACATGTCAAAATACACATTTGCCTCCAACTAGAAGCAAAAAATAAAAACTCAAACCTGTTCTTAGCTGTGTAGCCTTGAGGACAATTTGACAGTGTTTGCAAAAAATCAAAATGGGTGGAAATTTATAGCATAATGGCAGTTTTAAAGCGAGCAAAATAAAGCAGTCACTGACGATTTTGCCTCTCAAGGTTTTCCATGTACTGCATGTACCTGATGGGTTCAGTCTGTACTGTGAGCTCCCAAGGCCACCGGACCAACTGTGCCTCCTTGACAACAGAGTGCAACATCACTGCCATTTTCTCATCTGTGTCCTTGGCGATCAAGTCGAACCCTTATTAGTGCGATTTATGTAGAATAACATAAAAACGTGGCTGAAAAGTGGCCCCATTTGCTCGGAGCCTGAAATACAGAGACAAGATAGTGTTTCCTTTTTTTTCCACTGACCTTCATTGCGCCTGTTTTGAGGCTGCATCCCGGATCTGCAGCTTCAAACAGATGCCTGTTGTTGATTTTGATTTATTTACCCCTCCTCCATCCTCATGCTCTAGAAGTGTCTACGAGGGCCTGTGCTGGGGGGAGAGCGGGTGTGCGTGGGTTTGCATGTGTGGGGATGATGTCAGCTTTACAGTGTGAGTAAAGACAGATGTGCTGAAGACAGAGTGTGTCATGAGTACAGACACAGTGAAGAGAAACACTGTGCTGTGCTGCACAAAAGACCGCTCAGCCTGCATTCACACACCGACTCTAAATTATCATGTAGATCCGTAATGTGAAAGGTTTTAGTCGTTTCATGTCATTAACGGCGGTGTCGAATTACCATAAAACCATGTTGTTGCCTTTTTAAATTCACTTCCAGAAAAAGATGATCTGCAGTTTGGGGATTTAAAGCGAGACATAATCACATTCTTCCTCCCACAAAAGCTTTTTAAGAAAAAAAAAAGTAAAATGAGAAAGAAATCATAGGGGGGAAAAGACTCCCGAACAAAGTTTTTAAGTTTTCTTCAGTATCACAATAATCCAGTGAAAGCTATAGTTAGTCTGTTTTGTTTATTTTCCATTCAGAAATTCTTTTGTTGTCTGTGAAAAAAATACACAACCACAACAGTTACAACAGTTACAATCAAAGACAGACATTTAACAACTGTTTGCTTCACATCGTCACCAACGATAAAGAATATAAATGTACCAAAATGCAAGTGACATACACTTCACATGGGAAGGATTTGTTGTGACTTACTGTTTTGTCGTTCATATTAACAGTTTGTTCTTTTGAAAAATACCGCCTGTATTTGTCTATACACAACTGTCGAAGCTCTTGCATGAAATATAATCGTTGTAATCCTTTCCTATAGTTGATGACCATGACAGTTTTTCATCAATAACTGTACCTACATATCAATATTCATGTACAGCGTCACCCTTTATAGACTTGTTGTCCTGCTTCTCATTCTGATATCAAAGATAATTTCCTTTGTTTTGTTCATTTTCTGTTGATGGCTTGTGATGGTTACAATCAAAGGACAATACATCATAGAAATGTGCATTGATGCCAGATTTTGGTGCCAGTTCTATTGAAGTCTACGGGAGGTCGCATAACATTTGATGAAGAAAAGCCTCTACAAAATGAAAGAGGACACTTCAGAGAACAGGCTCATGACTGATTTTTCTAAATTTGCGCATGAGTTTATTTGCTGTTGGTCTCCAATTAGAAATATCTAAGTATCTAAGTAACTCTCAGTTTCACAGGTCATCAGGCTGGATGATGGAGGCACCTGTACTTGTGTTGTTGTTTCATTTTGTTAGATTTTTATCTTAATTCAATGATTTCTTAAGTTGCGGTACTCATGCTGGATTTATGACGGACTGGAGCTTCTGATTGAGGATAGTAACAGTTAGATAAACTGTGATAATACCCGAACTAATCTCACTTTGAGCCCATTAGCTAACTAACAAGACGTACAGTTTTTGATCTGCTGACAGGGGGTTAGGTATTAGCCACATGTTGATTTGAGCACAGCAGAGATTTCTTCATTTTTAATTATCACGCTTTTTTTTCTCCTGATGATGAAGTTTGTTGTTAGGAGTTTCTATCTACAGTCAGTCACAGCTGAAGACATACCTCTTTGTGATAGTGTTATTGTGCTTGAGTCTTGTGAACCATTCTTCCTTGCCCCGCCTCTAATTGTTTTTATAATAGTTTTTATTGTGTTAATTGTATTTGATTGTAATGTTTGTGTTGCAATAATCGAGCACTTGTAACCTACGTTTTGAAAGGTGCTATGTAAATAAAATCTTACTTCCTTACTGACTTACTATACCTTGTTTTTTTTACAGCTAAAGGTTAGTTTATAGCACAATTAGTAAGCAGAGGAGGTTTGTAAATATTTCATTTGAATACGTGATATATTCCCACAACAGTATTAGCCCCGTCAGTCATCATAAAGCATCCTCCAAACGAGATAATAGAAAGCGAGAGGGGGGGAAAAACAGATTCTGTAAGATCGTCATCCACGGTGAGCATTTTAATCCGACTCGTGTTGAGCCCTGTGAAGTACGCCTGTAATTGTGTTTGGATGCTATTTGGAGACCAACAGCAAATAAACTAATACACCCATTTTGGATTTGCATCAAATAGACGACACAGATATGTTTGGTTTAGGTCTGTTTGTCCGTGTTTTTCAAGAGAGCTGGCACCAAAATGTGATGACATAATCATCCGTCCCTCTTTTATAGGTTCCTTGAATGCAGACAGGAACTGGCAACACTCCAAGGACTCCATGGCAACAATATACATCCTGTTTACAAGGAGCATGATGTGTGTGAGTGTGTGTGTGTGTCTGGACTGTGTCTGAATGAGGGTCACAGTGTCAGACTTTCTAAAAAACTCTACCTTACAGTAGGTCAACATGTATTTCAGGTTGGATGTGGGAGCTTGAGCAGAGGTCGTGACCTTCCTCGCAGAGCAGCTGATCCTTTTTCATATTTTTTTATGATTCTTCTGAGCGCAGAGCGTGTTGTTATGGGTTGCCAGATGGCACTCAGATGCTCGGCAGTATAGAAGAGCCTCATTGGTGAAAGCCAAACAACCCACACCGGTGTTCATATTTCATCCTGCTTCTGGCCTCGTCTTGCACGGAGACAGGCATTGATCTGCAAAAGCCCACCCTGAGAGCAAAACTCCTAATGACTGGATGGAGATAACTCAATAAGAGGAAAATTGGGAAAACGCATTCGAGGTCGCAGGAGATGTCGTATGAGGTTAATGTTCTGCAGCGCTGTCATTTTTGGATAAGGACCAGATGTGAATAAACATACACATATTAGATATTTTACTGGAAGGCTGAATTTATAATGAATTTCTCTAAGTAAAGACATGCAAATACAGAGCCCCGCCAGCGTATGTTCATGAGCATGCCGGCACACACACTCATGAGAGTTATCATGCTGACTGACAGCTTATACATTGGGTGTCTCTGAATGGGGGCCATGCAGTGACAGCACGTAACTCCCATTGCTCAGCCAAGTATAAAGAGATTTGATGGAGCATCTGTTTGGAGAGCGCAGAAACAACAGGCGGAACAAGAGTGGAAATCTGGACCA
The DNA here is from genome assembly GCF_040436345.1 of Pagrus major. Classification (NCBI taxonomy): domain Eukaryota; kingdom Metazoa; phylum Chordata; class Actinopteri; order Spariformes; family Sparidae; genus Pagrus; species Pagrus major. Next base: position 24,338,652 of record NC_133229.1, read on the forward strand.
GGCCGTCTGCACACTGTCATGCAGCTTCGAATTATAACCCATAATAGACACAACAATGGAAAAATCGCGTTTACGCACGCAGACGACACATCAAGCGATAAGAATATGGTTTCTTAATACATCTTATATTATTAACTAATACTGGGATGATTTGAAACAGCTGTTGCAGATGTGTAGAGTGTGTGTATGTCTGAAGGGAGGAAGAGGAAGGTGAGGAAATGTGAACTCATTTGTATCCGGAGTAGCCGAGGCTGTCATTCACTTATAACACGGCCTTCACCTTGTTGTCAGCTTAATATGATTGTGAGTCGCAGCCAATGACAGAGCATCTGTTTGTGACACGGAGGAATCAATACTGTGGAGTGAAGAGCTGTTTATCTTGTTACCGACTGACTTTGAAAATAAAAGCACCGGTTCATCCTGAATGTAGGGAAAAGGGTAACACCACAAAGGATGAATGTTAGCGGGCTGATAGTAATGGCTTTTCATATTTGTGTTATCTGTAAAATGAGCCCTCAAAACGCCGGATTGAACAAAAGGCAGGATTTGGTTCCTGATGTGTCTATTTATTTATATGATACAAGTGTAATCTGTTGTTGCTCTGCAGAAAATTCGAACAAATTTGTATGTGAAGACCATGTGATACAAGTGAAAGTGTGTAAGTGGAGCTTGACCTTCAGTAGATCCTTTAATCAAACAAATACCAATACTACAATAAAAAATACTCCACTAAGAGCAGTGATGGAATTAAACTATTTAAAAATTTGAGGTACTTGTACTTTACTGGAGTATTTAATTATAATGACTTACACTTCTACTCCACGACAATTCAGAGGGGGATATTGTGCTTTTTACTCCATTACATTTTCTGACAGCTGTAGATATGAGTTACTTTTCAGAGTTTTTACATCATATAAGTTTATAAAATATGCATTGATGGAGATGAAACTGCCCAACATGCTGCTAAATGCTGCTTACAATTAAATGAATCTGTAATATATGTACATCAAGATCTGAGTACATTTAGTTCAATATATTCAATACTGAGAACAAGATGGGAGGACTGGTGGTGACTTTCCAGGGATGCTGACATATTTTTCAGGAACTTTTTTCGTTGTATATCCTCGCTGACAACAATACACGTTTCGAGCTCATAAAGTTAGTTTCCCGTTGGTTCTCCAGGCGTTTCCAGAAAGTGCGTGGAAAAGAAATCTAAAGTTTGTATATTAGATGCCTTGTAAACCTGTCTGAGAGATGACATGGTTGTGCTCCCTGCTCCATTAGGCTCTCTGTCGTGGCGCTCACTCCTCGCTCCCTCCTGCAGTGATTTATGTCGGAGCGGAAAGATTGCAGTGTCGCAATTTGTGTCCTCTGCATATGTCACCCGAGTGGCCCGCGTATTTAAGCCGACGGTGACATAAGATGATAATGCCTGCTCTTTATAAAAGCAGAGATCTGTGGTTTACAGGCTATTTAGTTATGGCATAGACCTACCCTCACTGGATTTATTCTTATAAAGCCAAGAGTGCTGTTTCATTCTTGATACACATGTTATACATCCATTAAGCCATAATGCTAAAAATGGCATGCAGGAGTTTGTTTTTGAGTCCTTGATTTCAACATTTGATCAAAGTATGTGTTGGAGGCCCCAAGACAGCCCTTAATATGTTTGTTTTTTAAAACAAAATGTACAAAAGTACAAACGTGGCAGCAAATGGCGTCCTGTTCGACCCTCCACCCTGCATCAGCACTTTGGAGAACATGTCTGGCAAACAGCAGCTCAGTTCTCTTAAAATAATATGGGTTTTGTCATTTTTACAAACCAATATATAAAGCTGAAAAGAGAAGGTCGTAATTCAAAATGACTTTCCGAGTTACATCTTGTTGCCAGAGATCTCTGATTCTCACCAGATGGCAATAAATCAGTACCTCAAGAGAAATTAATGGAGCCATCAGTGAAGCTCTGCATCACTGTGCAGTGCGGTAAACCTACAAGCTCCGTTAGGTTTCTCTTAGAAATTTCAAAGTTTCACGGTTAAGAATTGGTCAGCACTATTTTTTAAATAATTGTGCACCTGGCAGCTGTTTCATGTTAGAAAGACTCAAAATATGATATAAAGATAAAAAAGGATTACTGTTCAGGTGCACAGCAACAAACTGCAAAATCTGTTTAAACAATCTGCTCTTCTTTAAAAACATCTGGGTGTTTGTCAGTGAAAATTGGCGAACGCAGAACCTGATTCAAAGTTCGTCTTTGTCCGATTTGATGAAAGAAAATCCATCCGTGTCACTACTTGTCTTTCCCTTTGGGGGCTGTGTTATATGGAAAAAAAAGAAACAGTAAACACCAGTGGATACTGGGCCAGATTAAACAGGTCTCAACTAGAAACTCCCATAATATTTCCATCGTCACCAACACTGCAGTGTTGTCAAGTGACAGTCAACAGTATCTTCCATCAGTGTGTTATCATGTAAGTTTAGCAACTGCAAAATAAAGAGGGATTCAAATTCATTATTGTTATACTACATTTTCTTAGTCCTCCACCTTAAGTCTCGCCTCTCGGCAGCCCTCTTGGCAACACCCCCGGCTGTTAATTTGGACTAACAAGACCGAACCCCTGTCTAAATGAACAGGAAGAGAGCAATGACTTCACTTCCGAAGGTCACCTGGACATTAAAATTGCGTGTAAGAAATCACCAGTCCAATCTGAATTTATGTTTTTAAAGAAAGAAAACATATACATACATATGACATCATCTTCCTTTAAAAAAAAAAAAAAAAAGTGTTATGAGTCTCACATTGTCAAACTTGTCTTCACAGTGCTGTGACAGCTGGATATTGGTCTGGCTTCACCAATTCTCATTCTGGCATGGGTGGGGAAAAAAAACCCCTCTGGCTTGTTTGCATGTCTTTGAAGCAATCACACTCACTGAACCCAAGATGCAGCAACAGTGCCCCTGCAGAATAGTGTCAGGATGAACTTATTTTGCACCTTGGGAGGCAAGAAAAAAGGCCTAAAGGTAACAGATGCTAACTTGTTTACGTTTGTACTGTTAGTGACCAGTTTAGTGTTCGAATAACTTGCCATTTTCAGTAATTAGGTTGCTGGCTTGATGGTTATTGTTGTTGTTGTTGTTTCATATACTGAAAACACGTAGATAGTGGAAAAAAGAGGGGACTGCAGGATCGGATGACAGGTTACATCTGGTGAGTCGTGATCCCCTGAGGTTAATCCTAATATTATGATCAATCTCTGACTTAGTTTCTTTGAGCACCATTAGGCTGTGACGTCCACCCATACACAAGAAATATCAAATCTAATGTAACAATTTCCACGAAATTTACTGAGCACCTTTGTGCTCTCCAGAGGATGAACCTTATTCAATTTGGTGACACCATGTCTTCCTCTGAAATGCCGTCATTTCATATTGTTAAGTGTAATGAGAAAGTTCAAACTGCATTTCAGGCTGTACAGTAACTATTCATCAGAAGATTCCACCCTGACGTGTCGTTGTGAGCAGTCCAACGCTCCATATGTTTGTTTTTCTAATAAAACCCGCCCTGAGCGGCAGTATAAAATCAATAAATTACACCTCATAAGCAAATAGACGGTCAGTGTTTGTGTTATGTCATCTATTGTCATTACATCATTATGAATTCATGTAAAGTGCTTTAATTATGCATCAGGCCAAAGCTGGGGGGACCACCTTAAATATTTATTGATTATAAATGTCATATTTCATTATAAACTTGCATTATTCACCGTTGGTTTACTCTTTGCTTCAGTTAACATTCCAGCATGTTTGCAGTCGGACGCTGCTCCAGCAGTGGTGCTTTACAGGCTCTATATTAGTGGAGGTTTAAACAGTTTATAATACAGTGCTAACAATGGTGGAGAGACTGTAAACAGCTGTACAGCTCCACAGCGTTTCTTCACAGAACAGCAGGGCTTAGACGCTCCAGGGTTTTAGTGCTAAGTAGAAAACACACACTTTAAAATGTAAGTATTAAAGTTAAGTATTCAAGTGTGTCTTCCTTCTCATAGTGATCACGTTACACGTCAGCATCATTACATAACCAAACCACAATAGTAAGTAGCTGAATTTAAAGAGCTTTGAGACCTGAACCGGCTTTATTAGCAGTCCCTTCCCAGATGAATAGGTGGAGGTGCAAAACAAATGCTGCCCCGAATTTATTTGATTTGCCGTGTTGCATCAAATGAACCACGAACCGAGCAGATGGGAACATCTGTAGACTGGATGGTGCTTGATTTCAACCACAGCTACTGCAGTGATCCCAGGGTGCGAACGCACTATAGCTTACTACAAAACACCCTTATAAAAACGGAAGACTAATTAGTCGGCTCTCTGTTCTTCAGCGCTGCCTGCCGAGCCCAGCCATTATCTGTTATTGCTGTAATATTTCGCCGTTTTAATGCGCATGGATTTCTAGGTCAGCATACATTATGTTTCAGAAATATTCTTTCAAGTTTGTATGGGAAACTGAACTGAATTGCACTATGGATTTGTGATGAAAATCACACTGGCTGCAGTGATCCCGGTGCTATAATAATGAGGATTTTTTTTTTTTTTCTCCCCTCTGGCTCGGATTTTATCCTCTCTGGAGGAAGATCAATTGTAATCATCTCAACTCTCCATAGTAATGAAACTGATGGATGCCTGCTCTCGGATGCTGTTTTCACAAGCTCCAATAAATGTTCCATAACTATCATATCTAGTTATTGGAAAGGGCATCACGCAACACTTATCAGTGGGAGCAAATGTGCCTCAGACTGTAACTGCCAGAATCTGTATATGTGTTTTTTTCTATAAAACCTGAGATATAAATCAACTCTTTGAGGTGTTTTGACTGTAGTATCAAATCAAAATAGAAGATATTATTAAATCATTTTAGAAAAATTTTTACATTTGTAATTTGCCCTTTGAATATCATTTTCTGTGTTAAATCACAGAGAGCCCTTTTAAACAGCTTAAGGCACATATTTAAAATTGTTTTATTACCTTGAGCCTTTTCCTCATTTTAAGATAATTGCTTGTAAACTTAGCATTTAATGTGTCTTTCAGAAATCTGCTAGACAATTATGGATGAAACAAGGTGAGATATGATTGATTTTTGCAAATAACCCCAAATAAATCGACTTCCTGTTAGTGGACTTTTATAATAGTCTAATGAGAAGCTAGACTTTTGATTAATCCCACATTTAAGTACTGTCAGGTGTGTGTAGGTTCACACACTGTACATTTCCTTGTCTGCACTTCTTGACAAATAAAAGGAAAATACACTAATGTTCAAAAAGTCTGAGACCTCCAATCAAAATACATCTATTTTTTAAGTACAAATGATAATATAAACTTCACAATTTGAGTGAAAAATGTCATATTTAAAACATTTACATGAAAAACATAATCTCTGATATGTCCTCTTTGCTAGGAACAACAAGTTTACCATGCACCACTTTAACAAACAGAACCGATGGGCAGATATACATGAAAACAAACATGTAGCCTAACAAGCTTGTATTTACAGTATCGACACAACGTAAATAAACATCAGTTAGGGAGGACTGTAGCTCCAGAGTCTCAGTTTGTAAGAGCCAAACTATAAACACCACAAACTTAGCACTTTGTTTAACGATACACACAATCTGTCCCCCAGAGCGCACTATACTGCTGCACAGAGCCTTTTTGAACCCTCACCATTTAAAAATATATTCAGTCTATGCCAGAAAAAGATGTCCAGCTTTTTAAGAAGAAGAGATTAAAACTAAATTGCAGTGACTGACCTCTAGTTAGCTAATGAAATAGCCTTAGCTAATGCTAAGGCTTATTTATTTCCTGTTTCCTTTCCTGTGATTGAAGCATTAGTTTTCAATTCAGAGTGTTATTAACCCACATAAACAAGGCAGTTGATGAATCTGAAGGAGAAAACAGTAGGCCTAACATCAAATAGGCTAGTAAACTAGTCCTGCTAAAGGCTAATTCGCCGAGCATAGTAGTAGTAGCCTCGTTGGCCAAGTAGACTAACTGCCTCTGTAGCCTCGGACTCTCAAACATCAACTTTAACATTCAAGATTAATTAAACTGGCATATTAGTTTTGGCGTATTGTTTTCACCTGAATCCCGGAACATATAGTGTAAATCTAAATGTTTTTAGGGTTTAATGTAGCTTTTAATAATAATCATCAATCATCCTAATCAATAATCATCCTAATACATTAAATTAGCCTTCACGGTTCAGCTTTAAACCCTTTTTATGTCGACTTCACTGTTTCTGTTAGTTACATGCTCTGCTCTTTCTCTGTAGTGCGGCGCTCACAGCCGGGCACATTCAGTACTTCGCCAGTATTTATCTGTCATATTTAAAAACTGTCGTGTTCAAAGTCAAATACAGGAAAATTACTTTTTTAGGATGAAATCTCATTTTCTACTCACCCCAGTCAGAACTGCAGTGAGGTTTTTAGACTAATACCGGGCCGTTCAGTCCCTGTCATCTCCCAAACTGCTGATGTTAATGGGACAATCTTTTCAGACAGAGAAATGTGGGAAAAAAAGAAAAAGAAAATGCCCATCAAATTTCCCTGAATACCTCATTATTTTCCTCACTAACAGTGCTCTGGTGACGTGGTCTGGTGAGACTGTTGTTGCCTTCTAAAACAAAGCATATTCACTGAAGGAAAAAGAGGATAATGAATGGACCCACTGTGTAATTGTTGGTCTACAACCACCTGATAATAGTGCATGAGCTAGTCTGGGAAATGTGATGGACATTTTATGCTGTTGTGTGGCTGTAAAGAGACGGCTCCTTTAACTTCCACAGTCTGGGAGAAGGCTGAGATGGAGATGCGGGGGCTCAGTCAGTGTGTGACAGTCATTCAAATGTCAGTGGAGTTTTGATTAACATGTGGGTGAGTAGATAATGATGAAGCTCTCAAACGATGATGCAAATCACGAACAATGAATATAAAGGATGCAGAATACAACTTTTACATTACATCATTCTACTAATAAATGGTGCAGTCCAGTTCAAGTCTTACAAGGATAGCTCTATATTTTAGTAAATACACCACACTGATATCTGAGTGTTGAGGCTACAGCACAAACACTGGAAACATGAGGCAAACAGCAAGCTTGGCTCTGTCCAACGCCAACAACATCTGCCTACCAGTACCCCTAAAGTTCACTAATTAGCAAGTTATATCTCATTTGTTTAATCCGTACAAAACAAGGTGAAAATACCAATTTGCAGTTTTACAGCGGGGTTAAGTGCCAGACTATTTCTTGACTGAGACCAGTAACTTCCTGGAGTCTTCACTAGTTTGGCACATAACCTGCCATTAAAAACTACACATCAGTTTGTGCCAAGCTAAGCTAACCCGCTGCTGTAGCTTTTTATTTAACACACACTGATGAGAGTCGCAATCAATCTCACCGCTACAGGTGACGCTTATTTTGGACAGTGTGGTGCGCCAGTGGTGCATCGTGCATGCACATCCAGCCATTGTATATAATTAACGAGAAGAGAGGTACGATGGTGCCTCATACTAAAAAGGTAAAAAATATTTCAACTTCTTAAAACCGTTGGAAAAATGTGTCCTCGGCACAAGAGAGGTGCGCCTGCCAGGCACATAGGAAAACAATGGTTTTGCTGGAGACACATTTCTAGCGACACGTCTCAGTGTGATCAGCCTTTAACTCTGTGCCAGCAAGAGAACACGCTCATCTCCTTCTCAAGAAAAGATAGAGTCGATCTGAAATCATGTATTTTTACGGCAAACTGTGTAATAAACCCACCAGTCCACCGTGTAACTGTCAAGTTTGGCCTCGCCTACCCCTGAAATAACAAACATCCAACGTCTGCTTATATTTCCAAACTAAAGGCACCAAAACTACTAAGAACATATTATGGTTTTGCCTCAAATAATTATTTCCTTAAAGCTGCTATTTGTTAGAAAAGTCGATTTTTGAGTCAAATTCCTGACTCATCAAATACTGACGCTTTGGGACGGCGACTGATCCGACTTACAATCCCAACCAAGTATTTGATGAGTCAGGAATGAGACTCACCCCTGACTACTGGCTTGTTACAGGACCCAAACCCGGGTGGAAGTCCTACAAATTAACCTCCTGACCATCACATACCTGCTCCCATGGCAGCCTTTCTGGCACTTGGTTCATCCTGTAGGCTAGCCAAACCGTCACAGTCACGGGCTGTCCTACTGGTGCGAGACTGGGCTGATTTTTTTTTGTTACATTTGAATGCATATGTCTAATAATAAAATATGTGATACATGTGCCCTCCTGTCACTGTCTTTCTTTCTTTTTGTTTTAGTGTTCACTAGTGTTAGTATTTCACCTCCATTAACCTCTATCCTCAGAACCATTCTGATAAGGGAAAACACCCAAAGAAAACCATTTAACAGTTGTTTTTTTGTACAATATACTGCGCAGACAGAGACAGCTACAGTGGCATTACACAATGGAGAAACAATATGAAAATAAAGTGCAAACATTAGGACTTCTTATTCCACGAAGACCTGGAAAGAGGACAAAAAACACATTAGTACGTGGCCAAAATTGAAAACTCAAATGTTAGTTGTGCTTTTTGGGTGTCAAGTATAGCCAAGTCTTAAGTAAGTTAGGGCTCCTGGTAGTCGAGTCCAAGTCACGTCTCCAGTCTTCATTTTTTGAGTTTTTCATCAGCGTCTCAGATGAAAGCATTTCAAATGTAAATGGAGACACTGCTGTTCTTCCTCCAACACCACGTTCATCTGTTGGATCTGTGTTACTAACAGAAAAGCAACTGTAAAGCATTAACCTACATGTGCAAAGATTGATGTGGAAATTGTTTCACAAGCAGAGCACCATATATAAGAGCAGGTTGTCTTATAAACAGTAAGAACCATAAAATTCAAATTGTATTTATTTCCCAAAATTATATACCTAATATTTTCATTTGCCAGCCGTATAAAGTAAGCCACGGAGCGATGTTGTTAAACTTTGCAGACACTAACCGACAGCATCATTAAAACAGTGTTAACAATCAAATACATTCACTCTAAATATTTTGACACCTCGAGATCTACCCTGCGTTAGTGCCTCTCAGTTACCCTTCCTGGAAAACATTTGTCCTGAGTTGGGTCAGGTTGTGCTGTTGGGCACGTTTTTATCCATCAACAGCCTAATACACTTAGAGGAAGGGATGGCCGTGAACCGCAGGCTATACTGTAAAAGTGTTTTACAATACTCAAAGCTGCTTTTCGGCTATCATTCAGCTTAGTTAATGAATGATTAACGAGACGCAGTGAGATGTTCGCTTCCCAGTGAGTCAATTCATAGTCCCTCAGGTCTTTAAGCACACCATAATCTCAGTGATGATCCTTCAGTTCCTCAGTCTCTGGATCACTGCACACCACTGAGCGCCAGGCTAAATAAAATCCAAACCGAGCTCATAATGCTGTTATGTTCCTGCTAGATCTACGATCCTTAGCTGAAAAACAAATGAAACCTCTGGACAACTGTCTATCATAGAAAGTGAAGAAATGCAGATAATGAACAAGGAACTTTTCGTGTACTTATTTGCTTTGTATGACAGCTAAATGTTTGGTTTTTTTGGCGTTGCATGCAGATAAACTGAGAGCTGCAGTCAAAATTCTTTCAGCGAACATCCTCTGCCAATAATAATGAATATTTAGAGCCTCTTCATGCCTGATGAGAATATCATGATCAATAAACGTCCCCCTCCTATATCTTTCATATGTCACTGTCACTATTGCATGCTATGTGACAACTTGATATCACCTCTGATATGTGCCTGGGTTCCTTTCCTGACGACACCCCCCAGTTGAGGATCATATGATGCTCTTGTGTTACTTTGTAATGTTTCTCATATGGCTCCGGGGCGAGGGTCCAAACTCTGAGTAGAATGGTGTTTTTGTTCAACATGGATCATCCCCGAAGAGAGCAGGCATGCACACGGCTGCCTCAAACAAGGTTGTCAAGATGTCCGCGGAGGCCCAACGCCAGCACACCCCACCAGGCAGCTGCTGCCTGCCAGGCGCCCATCTACAAATAATCTACTGTGGGAGGAGGTGTCAGTCTGTTCTGTCAGGGTATACAGTGTTCATGCAGAGAGGTTCAAAGCTATTACACAAAACTCTAGGAATTATAATAATAATTTCAAAAGTGCTGAGAATATAGCAGTGTTGGAATATAAGCAAGTTGAGCCACTTTTCAAACAACTACTCAGTGACGTCCATGTGTGGATGGATTACTGATACCTGCTGGGCCCCCTGACCTCTTGAGGTCAAACTGCCTCTGTAAGAAGTGACTGTGAGGATTTCTTGTTGAAAAGTCAATCAAGTGACTACAAACAGACACAAAACAACCACATGACAGAATAAAACTAGTAAACTAAGTAATGCAAAGTGAGGACAAAAAGATGCAAAACCACTACAAAGAGACACAAAAGTAGCACAAATGTATGCAGAACCACAACAAAGAGAAACAAAATGACCAGCCACACATAGATGCAAAATGACTACAAGTAGACACAATACAGCCACAAAGAGATGCAAAACCACTACAAAGAGACAAAAAACAACCACAAAGAGATGCAAAACTACTACAAAGAGACGCAAAACAACCACAAAGAGATGCTAAAGAGACGCAAAACAACCACAAAGAAATGCTAAATCACTTCAAAGGGATGAAAAACAACCACAAAGAGATGCTAAACCACTACAAGGAGACAAAATATCAACCAAGAAGAGATGCAAAACTACTACAAAGAGACATAAAACAACTACAAAGAGACGCAAAACAACCACAAAGAAATGCTAAATCACTTCAAAGGGATGAAAAACAACCACAAAGAGATGCTTAACCACTACAAGGAGACAAAAAATCAACCAAGAAGAGATGCAAAACTACTTCAAAGAGATGCAAAACAACCACAAAGAGATGCTTAACCACTACAAAGAGATGCAAAACAACAACAAAGAAATGCTAAACCACTTCAAAGAGATGAAAAACAACCACAAAGAGATAAGAAACGACCATGAAGAGATGCAACACAACCACAAAGAGATGCAAAACAGCCATGAAGAGATGCAGAGCTACTTCAAAAAGATGCAAAACCACGATAAAGAGACGGAAAACCACTACACAGTGATGCACAATGACCGCTAAGAAATGCAAAACAACAACTAAGAGATGTAAAACTATGACAGAGATGTAATATGACTACAAAGTGACACAAGATTACCACAAAATGATGCAAAACAACCAAAAACCTTGAACCATCCACAACCATTACAAAGACAGGCAAAATGACCACATGGAGACACAAATTAACCGCAAAGATGCAAAACCACTTCGAAGAGAAACAAAACGACCACGAAGAAACACTACATTAAACAATGCATCATTCTGGGTGTGAGGCGATTACTCACAGGTAATAACATTGTAAAAGATTATGTGCTGGGTAATGTCTACATCAGAGATGTTATGACAGTTTTTGTGTAGCAATACGAGGGTGCATTTAAACCAAATTTAGGCCAAAATATTTATCTTTTTCATGATCTTTTAAAATTGCTAAATATTTGGCGACCTCCCTCAGTACCTGATTAGTGGCATGCTGCTTTGATGTCACTGTAGGACACGAGACATCATGTTATATCATTTCACAGGGAACAACACTTCTCCTTGTATTACTGAACACCCAATCAGATTTTGACAATCCCGTGATCAGGTGGCATGTCAAACTCCATTAAGCGTGACTGTGATCGCTACAGGGTCCATGCCATAAATTCTTAAGTGTTCTGTTCACACTTTCTGCTTTGATATTTTTAGTCCATCTCAGTTTCCTGTGACAAATAAAATCAGTTTGAGTGCTTTTCATAGAAAATGACTATGTAAAATGCTGCATGAAAAAACCCCAGTGGTATGGTGTTACCCTCGTTGCAAATTGCTTACAGACAGTCGGAGTTAACCGCAATCAGTTTGTATAAACAGCATGAGAATATAGCTCATGCTACCGAGCCAATACAGTGTCTCACAGGCCTCGCTGCCAACACACGTTATGTAAACGCTAAGGCGACAAGGCAGATGTTGAGAGGTGCCCCTGTAGGGACCAGGGCCATCAAATCGAACCTCTGAAGCCAGATGTATCAGAGAAGCCCTGACAAGTTATTTCTTTACTTTAGAGGAAAAGAGGAAGGACATAAAACCAAATTTTGAGGAAAATTAGTCATGAAATAAAAACCAGAGTTAATTTACTACCCAAGCCTTACTGTTCAGTCCCAATTTATAAGCTCCAGTGACGCGGTTAGCCTGGAGTCAGCAGTGTCTTTTGGGTTTTATGATATGTTTTGTTTTATGTAATGTTGTTGTGTTTTGTGAAATGTGTTTTATGAATGTCGTCTTTTATGAAACTTTTTTTTTTATGAAATGTGGTTGTGTTTTGTGAAATGTTGTGTTTTATGAAATGTGTTTTTTGAATGTTGTCTTTTATGAAACGTCGTTTTTTTATGAAATGTTGTGTTTTCTGTAATGTTGCCGCGTTTTGTGAAATGAATGGTTGTGTTTGGTGAAATAGTGTTGTGTTTTCTGTTACATTGTGTTTCATGAAATGTCATGTTTTGGGACATGTTGTTGTGTTTTTTTTAAATGTTGTTTGTGAAAAACTCAATTTTGAGGAAAATTAGTCATGAAATAAAAACCAGAGTTAATTTACTACCCAAGCCTCACTGTTCAGTCCCAATTTATAAGCTCCAGTGACGCGGTTAGCCTGAAGTCAGCAGTGTCTTTTGGGTTTTATGAAATGTTGTGTTTTATGTAATGTTGTTGTGCTAAATGAAATGTTGTGTTTTATGAAATGTTGTTGTGTTTTATGAAATGTTGTTGTGTTAAATGAAATGTGTTTTATGAATGTCGTCTTTTATGTGATGTTGTTGTGTTTTATGAAATGTTGTTTTTGTGAAATGTTGTGTTTTCTGTAATTTTGTTGTGCTTTGTGAAATATGGTGTTTTATGTGATGTTGTTTGTTTTATGAAATGTGGTTGTGTTTGTGAAATGTTGTTGTGTTTGGTGAAATAGTGTTGTGTTTTCTGTTACATTGTGTTTCATGAAATGTCATGTTTTGGGACATGTTGTTGTGCTTTTTTAAAATGTTGTTTGTGAAAAACTAAATTTTGAGGAAAATTCGTCACTAAGTAAAAACCAGAGTTAATTTACTACCTAGGCCTCACTGTTCAGTCCCAATTTATAAGCTCCAGTGACGCGGTTAGCCTGAAGTCAGCAGTGTCTTTTGGGTTTTATGAAATGTTGTTTTACGTAATGTTAAGTTTTGTGAAATGTGTTTTATGAATGTCGTCTTTTATGAAACTTTTTTTTTAATGAAATGTGGTTGTGTTTTATGAATGTTGTGATTTATGAAATGTTCCCAGTGAGCAAAAAGTGGTCTAGATCACATCTTTTAGACGTCATTTATGGACATCCAATCCTAAAAGACGTCCGCAGGGGAGCCAGAATAAAAGTTTTTTATATGTCGTTTCTGGACGTTGTATAGACATTTATATGTCGTTTATCAACTAATTCTGGCTGTCAGTGGACGTCCAGATCATGGCCTGGCCCGACGGACATGATATCAACCTGTTTTGGACGTCCACAGACGTTGCCTGCTCAGTGGGTTGTTGTGTTAATTGAAATGTGTTTTATGAATGTTGTGTTTTATGTAATGTTGTGTTTTATGAAATGTTGTTTTTGTGAAATGTTGTATTTTCTGTAATTTTGTTGTGTTTTGTGAAATGTTGTTGTGTTTTATGAAATGTTGTGTTTTATGTAATGTTGTGTTTTATGAAATGTTGTTGTGTTTTGTGAAATGTTGTGTTTTGTGAAATGTTGTGTTTTATGAAATGTTGTTTTTGTGAAATGTTGTGTTTTCTGTAATTTTGTTGTGTTTTGTGAAATATAGTGTTTTATGAAATGTTGTTGTGTTTTATGAAATGTTGTTGTGTTTTGTGAAATGTTGTTGTGTTTTATGTAATGTTGTGTTTTGTGAAATGTTGTGTTTTGTGAAATGTTATGTTTTGTGAAATGTTATGTTTTATGAAATGTTGTGTTTTATGAAATGTTGTTGTGTTTTATGAAATGCTGTGTTTTATGAAATGTTGTTGTGTTTATGAAATGTTGTTGTGTTTTATGAAATGTTGTGTTTTATGAAATGTTGTTGTGTTTTATGAAATGTTGTGTTTTGTGAAATGTTGTTGTGTTTTATGAAATGTTGTTGTGTTTTATGAAGTGTTGTGTTTTATGAAATGTTGTTGTGTTTTATGAAATGTTGTGTTTTATGAAATGTTGTGTTTTATGAAGTGTTGTGTTTTATGAAATGTTGTTGTGTTTTATGAAATGTTGTTGTGTTTTATGAAATGTTGTTGTGTTTTATGAAGTGTTGTGTTTTATGAAATGTTGTGTTTTATGAAATGTTGTGTTTTATGAAATGTTGTTGTGTTTTATGAAGTGTTGTGTTTGTGAAATGTTGTTGTGTTTTTTTAAAATGTTGTTTGTATGTGCCTGGTGGTCATCATGGCAACTCCACCACCAAGACAAGAAGTCATGATGTATCAGCATTCATCCTCCTACGAGCTGCCAAATAAATCTTTAAATGTCTCCTACGTGGGGAAAACATTCTGCAGTTAGATGACCAAACTGACAAACTCTTAAACCTTCAGCGGTTGGAAGAAATTGAAGTAAAACACTCCTTCACTCCCTCCAGACGGGTCCTTGAAGCTGTTTTCAGCTCCTGCCAAAATAACTTTCATGCACTTTTCATTTTCCCATCTAGTGAATCAAGTGATTCGAGGAATATCTGAGCTTCAGCGGCCTTCAGTTGGAAAGAGAAAGAGGATATCAGAGGGGGTGTGAGGGCAGCAAACAGGTTGGTCAAGTGGGGAAAACCCATCACAGCCTGTTTTACAAAGACTTCAGCAGAAGAGAAGAGACGTAACACTCAGATATAATGCAGAAAAATAAACAGGATGTCCCTGCACAGGTAGTACACATATATTACAGGTAGATGAGTGTCCTCTAAGGATGTAATTCAACGCTTGCAGGTCATCTCTGTGGTAGCTACAGCGTTAATAGTCCCGGGAAGCCCCACCTCCACTACCACCTTTTATGTTAATTTCAGCGTGATCTGTGCGGGGACTGGAGGGAGCCTCTGAGAGCTGGATCCGTCGGCTGCTTCATGTCGATGCATGAGGCTTCTGGTTTCAGACACACACAACCTGCCGCTGAATCACCGCCGGGACTTTTTTCTGTGAACGGCGTCGTGTCCGGATAATGTCGCCGCTGAGGACGCGCGGCTGAGCGCGTGAATATCTGTGTGGATCCAGCCGGCAGTTGTTGTTTTTTTTTTTTTTAGACAGAGAGAGAGAGGAGGTGAACGCACCTTGCATCCAGCCATGGGAGGTCAGATCACCAGGAATACCTTCTACGGTAATGGCATCTTCATGTTATCGATGCTTTATCATTAATGATAATGAAAGATGATATAATCGTGCTGTAAGCGTGCAGCCTGGAGCTCCTTGTTGCATGAACATTGTAGGCGTCCTGGTAGCCTGAAATAAATGAGAAGTGAAAGTAGCCAAGTTTTTTTTTTTTTTTTACAGTTAGTCACGACTGCCTTTGAATTAGAGAGAAAAAAAAAGGGGGAAGTCGTGTTGCAATTGTGATCTGCAGCATGGCACAATATAAACACATCTCCAACAATGCAAGTGTCTCATTGAAGTTTGTAGTAACAGGAGATCAAACGAGACTAACTTGGTAGGCTGCATAACTTTCTGTCCCCTGCCTTGTTATTTGTTGTGTCATTAAAGCCAATAACTGTAAGTGATACACTCCCTAGGCCTCGTGGATGTCAGCAATGTTGACTAAGAGTGACACAACTTCACGTTTGTACTCATGTGACTATCAGCTCATCAGGTGTAGATGTCTCAGATGATGACAACAGGTGCATTTTTATGAGTTCAGTTTTTATATTAAAGTGTTCAGAGTGTTTGATTCCCTTAATTGTGCCTGACTTGCCAATAAAATGTCTTAATTTTAATTTGCTTTCTGACACACAACATGTATGATTACACTTATTTATGATAATGCAATTTAAATGTGTCAAAGCAAAGCAGGGATTTAAAGGGTGTTTGTGTCGTCGGTGCTGTTTTATTCACTCTCATGTATATTTTTTATGTTTTTTATGAATACTTTGTATTCTGAAAACTGTTAGAAATGAGTGTATCAGACGTCCGTCCACTTGGAGAGAAGTTATTGATTATGTTGAATGTCAATCAGCAACTATTTCAGTAATCATTTTACTACATTTTCTCCAGTTCCAGCTTCTCAAATGTGACGATTGGCTGTTTTCCTGAGCTTTTATTCTGCCGTTAAGTGAATATCTTTGTGTTTTGGACTGTTTGGTTGATCAAAACAAGAAACCTTATAGACCAACCAATTAACTGATTAATTAAAGGAAGTTGTAATCAGATTAATCTGTAATAATAATGAGATTTTTAGTTTCAGTCCTGATTGCTTGTTTGATGAAGTTCGGCCGCTGGGACCTGACATTGGCGAGGATGCAGAGTTCACTGATGACGTCATAATATTGTGTAGTTTGGCTACAAAGCAGACGCCTGTACTCTACGATGATTTTGTGCTTTTGAGTTGTTCTGATGATGTTAATTGATGCACAGTACACGACCACGCAGGAGTAAACACCTCATTTCCTAGATTACAGAAGGACAAAGCCAGCCTATAAAGTCGTTTAGAGGCCACTGGTGTGAAGTAACAGTATAGGTGCAGGCAGGGGCGCTGCTAGGTATTCTTGGCCCGCTGACAAGAGCTCAGTCTGGGCCCTGAAAATGTAATCCATGTCATGTTTCAGGGCCTCAGTCCAGCTCACGAGCTCATGAATCATTCAGCTTCCCCCCCTGTTTGGCAACGCTTCGTGATTGTATCTTGATGATTGTGGGGTTTTTTTTACATGTCGAGTGTTTTAAAAAAAGTTTTAAATGATTTCTCAAGTATAAGAGATGTCTAGCTCTTGTTTTCTTATTCAACAAAAGCTGTGCTTCAGTTCTGGCCGGTTGTGACCCCTAATTTAGAAAATAGCTCCAGAAAACCGAGCGGCGCTGATGAGTCATTATGAGAGCTGCAAGTTGATTAGTTCATTCATCATTTAGCTGATTGTCAGGAAATTAATCAGCATCTATTTTTGATATGAATGAATCCTTTTGAGTCTGTTTTTAAAGAAAAAAATGCCCAATTTATTTTGGTACCAGCTCTGAAAGAATGAATGTTTTCTGCTTTCCTTGGTCTTCTGTGATAGTAGCAGACATTTGAAGGCATCACCCTGGGCTCTGGGAAATGTGACGGGCTTTGTACACTATCTTTAAGACCAAACAATAATCATGTTCATAGAGAAACTTATCGACAGATTCATCGATAATGAAAACGATTGTTAGTTGCTGATGAACAGCATTGTAAAAGCACCAGGGCTGATACTGATACCACATGAGTTATGACATTCTTGCAAAAGCTAAAAACATATCTGTGCCCTTTGGCTCTTAAGGATGCTGCCTTGTCTTGTGAGAGGGGGCCACGGCGCCTTTCGTACTAACGTCACAGCACATTAGAGCCTCCTCTCAGGCCTCTTAGTGAGACCGAGCCTTGGGGATGAAACGCAGAGGAGGCCAGGTGACACTGGCCAGGGCCACTCTTTGTCTCTGCACTGTTTGTCCTCTCCAATTAATGACAGCAGAGCCAGTCACATTGTGTGCGGCGGTGCATTAAGTAACATTATCCTTCCCTTAAGTTGCTCATCTGACGTTTGTCATGGCACCTCTCTTTTATCGTGACAGCGCTCTGGTCACTGTTTACCCTCATGTCTCCGTCAGGTTGCATGACTTTTTAAACACACTTCAGCAGCCACTGTATCATCAGCACTTTTGGCTCTAAGCAGCTGCCATTTACAGTAAATCAAATGTGGTATTTTTATTTATCCATTTATTTACTCTGGTCATGGTTTATATAGACGTCTGTGTGCTCTGAATGCTGTAAACACACTCCAGGATGCCTGAGATATAAAAATAAAGCTGCTCCTGTCCTGAGATGATATGAATATAGTGAGAATAAAGGAAGATACTGAACGTATGAGTGTTGCTCCTCTATCTCCAGAGGCCTGCGAGGTGTTGCTTCTGTTTTCAGACCTTACAGGAAATACTCTATTCAGTCTCCAGCCTGGTCATTGATGGAGTACAATACTGTCCTGTTCTGTTTTCCTGAAGACATCACGTCTGACATGACATCATGGATGCAATATGGTTAGAGGATTTGTTATGACTTCATTTAAGACCACTGTTGTGCACAGAGCACAATTCGACATTGTTCTTCAGGGACAAGAGCATGAGAAGAGCTTAACAAATACACCGCACCGAGCCCAGAACACTTGGCAGAGCTTCTCCAATTGTGATTCGAAGGGGGGAAAGACTCTTTCTAGTTTAACCTCAACAAATTTTTTACATCCGTGGCGGGAAATAATGTCGTCATCCGCAGCTCCAACCTCTATCTCTGCCCTGAAACCAGAACAATAAGAGTGGGTGTTGCAACAGAAGTCACATGATAAGTTATTGTCGGTCCTGACAGCGTTAATTGATTTGTCTCCAGGGTACATTTGTAAACGTCTTGACCCTCCAAGGTCAGTCAGAGGAAAGCAAAAATATCTGTCTTGCAGCAATGGCTTGTATTTCTCTAACAGACAAATAAAATCTCCTACACAGTCTTCAAGATTGAGGTGTGAAAAATACAAGCGAAGTGTTAATTAGGCCTCGATTCTTTATTTGGCTTCTAGTCTTTGGTGTATCGGCACTTTAAATACAACATAGAGAAGGCATAAGGGTTGTATCAAAGTATATCAGCTTTACGAACTTCACGTCCTTTTGCTTTAGGTGCCAACCCTACAGTAAATCTATAATCTATAATTACCTCAGTGCTTTTTCATCCATAACTTAGTTAAAATACTTCACTTTGCACAGTTTGCTTTGTATATATTGTCGATAGTTTACTGTTCATTGTTGTATATAGTTTTTAAAATATTTTTGATCCTTTAGATTCATAGATCACCGTTAGCGACGTTAGCTGGCCACAAGCCAACATTGAAGAGCTGCCAACAGTGAGGGTGACTGATGTACACCGTCAGTGAGTGTTTTAAGAGTTTTAAATGAGTTATTCAAGTAAGAGAGATGTTTTCTTATTAAACAAAATCCGTGCTTCCGTTTGGGCTTGTGTTGACACCTCATTAAGAAAGCCTCTCCAAAAATGATTCATTACGGGAGCTGCAAGTTGATTAGTTTATTCATCACGTAGTTCATTGTCAGGCTGTTAATCAGTAGTCTATTTATGAAGTAAAAAATGCCTAAATTCTCCAGCTCTTAAAACTTTCTTTTTCTTTTTCCCATGTCTTCTATGACATAACCAGACACTGGAAGTGTCAAACCAACAATCAATCCATTAACAGAGAACTTATCAACAAAGTCTGTGTGTGTTTTAGCATTTTTTGATCATTTAGATTATCACATAGGTGTTTTTAACTAGTGAGGTTAGCCTGTCAGCTAGCCTAGCAGGCTGCTAAAATGAAAAAAGGCTTTTGTTATTGAAGATATAGCTGGACACATACAATTTAAAACACTTACCCAGCAATGAGGTCGAAACTTTATTGCTTGCTTTTGTCACTCACTTTAATTCTTGGCGGTTCTTCCGAGCACCGAGTGTAAAAGATGCCCCATTTTTGAGCGACCTAATGCTCAAAAATGTTCAAAACACTATATAAAAAACCGAACTATTAACAATATACAGAAAGCCAAGTGTGGAAAGTGTATTTTAAAACAGTTATGGATTAAAAATCAACGAGATAACTTTAGATGTTTACTGTAGGGGACACTGCAGCTCGTTAAGCAGATGTACGTCACACTAAATTGTGCAAGTGGAGAATTTGTACATGTTGCCAACTATTTCCAAATAACACTGCCTTACAATTAATGAGCAGCCAGTGTCTGTGGGAAAATGCCTTCTCCACAACCGCACAGTGACCTTGAGGTTTTACTTTGAAGAGAATTGTGTGAGAAATGTGAGCGAGTTGGTCCTTAAGAAAGCGAGTGAGTGTGATACCAGGCTCATGACGTCTTTGAGCTTTTTCACCTTAAAACCAAAAAGAGCGATGTGAAAAAGGTTGTTTTGCTCTATTATGAGTTTGAGTGGGAGCAGTCATGATTCACTCATGTTCACATGGGAAAATTTATAAAAACTCCTGCTGAAAATTGTGAGTCAGATGTTCTCCTTTGGGTCTGTTCTCATTTTGACACTTCCTCTGACCGGCGAAGCACAATAAATGTCACTAAATCTCATTTAGCAGCAGCAGCAGCAGCTATTTTGTGTTAGTTTTCATTTTTTTCCATGGTGATAGAGCAGGTAGTGTGACTGTCAGGCATAAATATCGTGATTGATATGCAGACAACTGGAAATAACACTTACCACCCATGCCTTGCTATTATAAGACTAGCTTTGAATATACAGTTTACAGCAAGCTGCACATACCGTATGTTAGGGTTGGGCGTATTTATTTTTTGTTGTTGTTGTTTGCCAGTATTATAGCACGGTATTACGTAACTAAAATGTGTACTAAAAGGGATCAATCTATTTGTAGAAAACCATAAGATTATATATTGAAGTACAATAGTCAGTGTAGCCGACCACCGGATGCAGAAGGAGCTTTCCTGTTACGTTAGCCGCAGCGCTAGCTCAGCTTGTGTTGCAGTTTTAACTTCCACAAAGAGCAACGTGAAAACGTTTCCCACATCTAACCTACTACTGTGGTTATTTAACCAACTAGGCTTAACGCTTAACGAACACAATTTATCTTGACTGTCCCTTAATACCAAATAGTCCAACACTGCTCCTTTGTGCTAGTAGACGCTAGCTACGTTAGCTGCAGAACGTGGTAACGTAATGTTCAACAGGCAAAACAGGTACAGGTTTCAAAGTTTAAGCTCAGTAAACTGGTTAGTTTTCCAGTTGTTGTGGGGACACTTCCATAAAAAAATAAAGTAACTCCACTGGGCTTTCTCTTCCTCGGATGATGGGAGTAGATGAAGAGGATTGTATTGGTTCTTGCAGACATCAACGGAAACATTGTGGCCCTCTAGTTGCATTTTATCACAGCCACAGTAAAGCACATTATTTTTAATGTGATAAAACACTTCTGACAGCATTGGGAAATCCGTGCCGTGGCAAAACTTGACTCGGTGACAGTGATGAAACGGGTGTACCCACCACCATTGATGTATACGCTTACGTAATAAATTAGCTGTTGGAGAGATGCTATATGATGTTAGAGCTTAATCATCTTTTGTAGTTGTTGCTCCATTTTCTTTCTGCTTATTAGTGTTCCAGCGTGTCTCGGCACAAGCTGCTAAAACACAAACCTGTTTAAAATCTGGCGAGATGTACAACAGCAAAAAAGTGAAATGATCATTCGCTGTAATTAAAGCATTTTATATGAATTTTTCACAGCTGTAATGTTTTTAATTAAGGAACCAAGGGAGCAATTCTGTCCTTGTACTTGTGTTTTTATTTTCCATCCAAGGACTTTTTTTTTTTGCACGTAATTTAACTTGCACATTGCTCTTTCATATCTAATATTGGTGTGTGGATGTACTTTTTGCTGCCTTGAGAAGCTGAAAGCAGAAGCACAAATATTAGATTATGTTAATGCATTTTTTACTTAACTGGATGTTACAGGATCTGGAAAGATATGTGAGAGGAAATGACATGTGACACCTGACACCATGAGTCCACCTCATGATGTTACACACTATCTGATCTAATATTATAATCTAATAAAAATGTGGGTCCTTTACCATAAATTGTTCCCCGAGATGGATTTATTCGGTAATGTAGTTTCTGCTCTCCACCTGTGGATCAAACCAAGTGACCGCTTTTCTTTCTCCACGTAGATTCTCTGAACGGCCCGTTTCCTGCCACGTCACACCGGTGCCACCACAAGCCCAAGCGCTGCCTTCCCATCCAGCCATGCGGGAGTTTGTCGTCCTTCCCTCTGCTCTTCCACCCGAGCACCAAGGGCTCGCAGATCGTCATGGACCTGTCCCAGAGGACCGTCAAGAGACAGGCCAGCTTCTGTAACGCCATCACCTTCAGCAACAGGCCTATCGCTGTGTACGAGCAGGTCCGGCTGAAGGTAAAAATAACACTAGCTGAGCTCTGGTTGTATAATATCTTCTCATTTTTGACTGAGTTTTCAGAATGCGATGTGTAAACAGTGGAAAAATGCTGCCCACTAAAAAAAATCACTGGGTTAAAAATCTGACCCAGTTTGGGTTAACATAGCACCGCTGCAATAAACCGATGGTCTCGCTCTGTATGTTTTTATTTTTCCTCTCCCTCCATCGCTCTCGCTCTCTTTCTTCATCCCCCGTCTTTGCTCTCCTGTTTTGATTTTCTCTCTTTTCTCTCTCTGCTCTTGTGTGGGCCAAAGCAGCAGCGGCTTAGAACAAGTTTCCACTTCACCTATCAGGCCATCTATGTCTCGAAAGTGAGAGAGCAGGGCAAGCATTGCCATGTGAGGAATACTGTTATCTGGCACGGTGAATGCAAAGTAAATAGAGGTTCGAAATAAGACAAAAATCGTTTGCAGGTGATAAACATACCAAGGAAAATAGACCTCGTCTTATCTTGGAGATTTTTAGCCAAGTCGGTGGTTTGGCACTACGGATCGCAATTGTGGTCTGTGTGTCGGTCCAGGCTGAAATTTCTCAGCAACTGTTGGATAGATTGTCATGAAATCTGTTACGGACATTGAGGTTAATTTGTCAAATACTTTGGTTTATGACAAAATACCTGCGCCACCAAAATTATTTCCATCAGCTGTAGTTTGAGTTTAGTGCTAATTAGCAAATGTCAGCATGCTAACATGGTAAAATAAGATGTGAACATGGTGAATGTTAACACAAATGAGTTACACCTGCTAGGATTGTTATTTATTAGTTTGCTAGCATGTTGACATTAGCATTTGGCCCAAAGCACAGCTGCAACGAAGTTTAGCTGCTAGCATGGTTGTAGGTCATCACCTTAGCTTACAGTTCACATAACAAAGCAAAATGAAAATGTAAGGATTCATTTGAAGCTGATTATCTTCATTAATTAAAATATGTGTACCCTCCAGATTACTAAAAAGCAGTGCTGCTGGAGTGGTGCTCTTCGTCTTGGTTTTACATCCAAGGACCCATCGAGGATCAACCCAGACACCTTGCCAAAGTACGCCTGCCCGGACCTGGTCTCCCAGACCGGCTTCTGGGCAAAGGCCCTGCCGGAGGAGCTCTCCAATGAGGGGAACATCATCTCCTTCTGGGTGGACAAGAAGGGGCGAGTGTTTTACCGAATCAACGACTGCAGCCCGATGCTGTTCTTCAGTGGCGTGCTCGTATCTGAACCACTGTGGGCTCTCATAGATATCTACGGCCTCACGAGGGGGGTCCAAATGCTAGGTGAGTGAACGAAACCTGTTGTGTTGTCACGTGTCAAGTTCACTGTTTAATATTTCATGTTATTATAAACAGAAACTCTCAGTCCTGCTGTGTATTTAGCTATACGCTCTCTATTAGCTCCGGTAGCTAACAGGTAAGTAGCTCTCCACCAGTATGCATTCTCTCTTTGGGATTTTTCATGTTCCTCATGCTGACTAGCCAGCTATGAAACTGAAACAAGCACTGTGGAGAGAGAGCTAACTATGCTAACAGCATGAGCAGGCCCCCGGGACGAGTGCCAGGCTCTGAAGCTAGTTTTCGTTGGGGCCAAACCGTGTAATTACATCATCACGTGATGCACTGGGCCCAAAAAGACTTTTTCCCAAAAGCTAACATTGTGAAAGCAGCGTCTGTAAAATGGTGGATACGTTTTTTTGAGCGTCATAACCCTCAATCTGAGCCATTAGACAGTCTAGAAGAGCCGCACTATTAAATTATTTTATCCCCATTCAAGTTAGCCCAGGCGCTAAACCAGAAGTTAGCCGGCTCGGTCGGCGGAGCAGCTTTCATAGGAATGAGCGGGGCTCTGTAGCTGTGTCCAGATAATAATAATTAAACCGTCCTTGAGTATGAGAAGATGTTTGTCATTGGAAGCAAAATAGACAGAAAACAGAGTGTTTCTGTTTTAACCAACGCAGCTTTTTTAGCTTAAGCCAGAAGACTCACAGACCAATTTCATGCGTTGTAAATCACTCACACATGGCGCTTATTAAAAGCGGCAATGTGACTCACCAACACTAGACGGCACAGAGCTCGAGCTTTTGAGCTAGCAAAGCCACTCAAATCCAAAAATAAATATTTTATATGGCACTGAAATGTATCATACCCTGGGTTAAAAATTTGATTGAGTTTCCATTTTCTCCTCTGAATCTCGCTCTTCTGTCAGCTTTATCTTGGATCTATAATTTTCTTCTTGTGGGAGAGAGGGTGCTGTTAAGAATTAACAAATCACCTATTGTACATACTCATACATGGAAAAATCCCTTTCATCCAGGAGACGTCCCGGGGAGGTTTGCTGTTCTCCAGGACAACGCGGCAACCATTAGTCTCGAGCTCTGCCTAATGACATTGCTCCTCTGAATTTTTATTTGTCCATTACTTTTGTTTATGTCCCTATAAAACTGATTCCCATCAGCCTCAGCTGTACTTTTTGTTCAGTGCTACATTGTTAGCATACTAAGCACGCTAAACTAAGACCAAGGAGCATCGATGTTCCTCGCTGCTAGCACGACTGTAGACTCTCTGTAGTCTTGTAACTGTAATGCTCAACGAGGAACCCATTCTGGATCTGATGTTTTTTCAGCGTGAACTGTTGAAAGGTGATGTTACACACAGCTGCTCTATTTTTTCCCCCACACCCACCAAATAGCTCAGTGGAAAAAGATGGTGGGAGATTAGGTAGATTGTATAGTTTCCACGGTTGTTAGTAACAAAGAAATGTCCCTAAAGGGGTATTTCAAAATGTTCTGAAACGCCTCTAACAAGTTCACCGTGCTCTTTAAAGAGTCGTTACATCAAAAGAAATAAAAACACAAACAGGTCCCCCACAATCATTAGCCTAACAGCGGTTTTTCACCGCACTGAACCATCTGAAGAATGTTTGGATTTTAAATTGAGACGTATTTATGACACGCATCATGCGTCGCAAAACAGCTGCCTCCAATTTTTGAAAACAATTCAAAACTATGCAAAATAGATAAATAGGAATCCTTTTTCGGATGCCTCGGTACTTATTTATAACCATTTCCAAGAATTGCACAGCCTCTCTCCAAAGAATAGAGGCTGTCAGCGCCGTTAATAAAAATAGAAGAGGCTCCCATATTGTGTAGATAGTGCCATTTAACCTCATTTCTCCCGGTGTGGTTGACAGTGAGAAGCGTGCTATCTCGTGATGGGCTGTTTGGTATCCAGCGCCAGAGTGCGACTATCTGGGGTTCACTGGCCTCGCGGTGCTGACCAGCACACAGCTCTTGTCGAAGAACAAGAGGAGTGTGTTGGTCATCCCGAGAGGACAGACAAGAGGAGGGATGATGTCAGGTAATGACATGTCTGGGGGTGTTTTTTCCAGGACAATCAGACCAGTGGAATGTCTCACTCTTTGGATCCAAGTCTGAATTCGACTTCATGTGACAAGTGATCGACCCTGACACAGATTTATTTGTCTAAATTCGAACCATGTTCACTAAACGTCACGGTGTTACCGGAGAACTTTTTTTCCATTTTGCAATTAAATTCAAGTTTCCACACAATGTTTGGACATACTTCATGAAATTCTTGCATATGAATGAGGCCCGCGGCTCTAAATCCCACTGTTTCTTCTCTGGTTTTTCCCACATCGATCTCCGTTATCCCCGCATTGATGGCTTAAACCAAAAAGCCTCAGCCCTCAGTTAGCTGAAGGATCACTCGGCTATCAGCTTTCGTCTATAGCCTGAGAGCGTCACTACTCCAGAGCATGGTATATCTCAAAGGCCCTGTATTGTCTCAGTAGTTGGCTGCAGCTCAGTAAACACTTAGTCTCTGAAATATGGGCGGGCACATCAAAGTCTGGGGCTGTGAACTGGCACATGTGTGCATTTTGCCTCCTAATGATGCTTACACTGGGGTCTGAAATTAATGCTGCACCAGCTGATAAATCGAGCCAAATTTCACCTGTTGTGGGCTTGTTATCACACAATCTGTCCAGGTGGGAATTACAATCTGCTGCAGTTGTGTTTTCTTTTCTTTCTTTTTTTTTTTTTTTCACAGGAAACAAATGGAGCGTGGAGCTGTGAATAAGCTCCATGGAGTGTAGAAAATGGCTTGGTTAGGTGACCTTGATTTGGCTTCTGAGATAAATGTTCAAGACAGCAAGAATATATAAGAAAATAAGTTGTGAGAAACCTGATGACTTTGCCAGCGAGATAATGTGTTTCAAGAGTTCATGAGTTGTAAAGGGCCACTCCACCAATTCTGCATATGAAGATCTACTTGACACTAAGAGTGCTGTTCAGTCTGCGAAACTTTTTAATAATATCTTCTCTGGCTCCGAAGGGGGCTTTTTAAAACAGCACTCTACTTGTTAAGCATTGCACTCCTGTGACATTGTGGAAATCACAAAAACAGAATTAAAATGGATGCACTAGAACCAGTTTTTATTCCACACATCGTTCTTCTTGTCAAAACCTGACGCTACATTACCTGCAACGTAACGCAACCACCGACACCTGGTTTGTGGATTCAGATGTTATGCTAGCAGCAGCCGGTGTAGCCTCGAGCAGAGATTAAACAAATATTATTTAATTTTGATTTTGGCTTTCAACCATTATGAAAAGAAAAATAATAAAAAGAAAACACAAAACAGTGATTATGCAGCTGCTGCAATTATTCCATTTCACGATGAAGCTCATGTTTTGTCTTGTGTTGTAAATCAAGCGCGCCCATCTATTTTTCTTTGGTGGGATTTTGCCCCTCCCTCAAAGCTCAAACTGACTTCCAGCCAGGCTGCGGCATGTTTGGTTCAGCTCGAGCTGAGATGACAGAAAGAGACAGAAAGATATCAGCAAGCGCAGGTATACACTTATATTGGGAGAGTGAGCATGGACCATCAGTAAGCATGGCCTTAGTTTATAGTCTAGTGTTCATATTAAGTCCTGAGTTCAAATGTTCAAGAGTCAGCAGCAGCGACTTAGCTTACGGAGAGTTTGATTGTTAAAATGTTTTGGTAAAAAATATTGTTTCAGAAAAAAATTAACAAATTAAACATGTCACCAGCGTCCCCAGTGTAAATGGATCCTATGATATCAGCCGATTTATCAATATTGGAAATTTTTACACCCTGATATCGGTATCGACATTGAGTACGGACTCTAGAAAGAACCAAATAAAAGACAGTTGAAGCCTGTGATGCTGCTGTATGTACTACATTTATTACTATTATTATTAGTTTTCTTTATTATGTTTAAAGTTAATCATTTTCAAACTTGCAGTCTGTAAACCCAACTGACAAACATTCAAGAGGTCATGAGATCTGCTTTCCTTTCCTTAATCTGTCCACCAACTCTGTGAATGCACAGTAGTGCTAAAAAGCTGGAAAACCCCCCTTTGAATTCATGATGAGAAAATAACTATGAGAACCAAAATTGACTTCCCTGAAACATTAAACCTTTGTTTCTCTAAGCCGAACCATTCTTTTGTTGTGACCTCATTTTCCAGCTGACGAAGCCGTCAGCTCAGACCAATCAGCCTTCACTCTCTTTTTATTTTAAGGGCCTCGCAGTGAGCATAACTGCATCTGATCACATCCTTTGTGTGAATGGCTTCCTCGCCTTTAATGCTTTTATGGATTAATTATGAAAGCGTCCCCGCTCACATGTCAGGACACGTTAGCGCACCTGTCACCATTTTTTTAGGCAAAGCACCACCTGAGCACAAACGTCGACACAATGCATCACGGCTCCTCTGACGTAATCCTGATTAACTGTTTCTGTGATCCTTCCTCTCAAAGTAATTCTCACTCCACGATAAAGTTGCATCATGTTTTTTTTGTAAATAACCTGAGTTCCTGTCATTCAGCAGCAGTGACCTACTGTGAAAGTGATCCATTCTAGCGTTCGGATGGGTTTTTTTTTTTTTAGCCTGTGGGTAAACCACATCAAACACACGCTCGGCAGGATTCACATACTGTTGTGCCGGTTTGATCTTTTACAACCTTACATGCTGTATTAACAAAACTCTTCAAAGCAGCCATCCATCACTGCCTTTTCACCTGTGCTGTCTCTGTCGACAAACAGATTTTCCTGCTCTCAGGTCTTATTCCTATGTTTAAGGATCCTTTCAAGAGCGATGTTGTTTCCTCTCTAAGCCGCTATCAGGGGAGTGCAGTTCGGCAGCTAGCCACCCATGCACGGAGTCAAAGGTGATCCTGAGATCAGTGAGACAGCTTGAAAGCTGAGATGGTGTTGCGTAAGAGAGGAAGCTAAATTAATCTGCTGAAATCAAACTGAGCCGCAGGGGTTGTCCAGACCAACAATGCTGCCCATGCAATTTAAGAAAGATCTGTTACATCACCACACTTGTCCTACTCACGTAGCTATCAATAAAGGCTAAAGTGCCTTGCTTGGGTTTTTGTACAGAACAGTCTGTGCTGTGAGGATCTGCGGCACAACGCTGAGACACATTAGCCCAGGGAGGGACTCACAAAAGGTTTCCTCAAGTGTATAATATGTCTGAAGCCACACAACTGTTCTCAAAGCACATTTTGTCAGCTGCACTTTCAAAAATGTCTTTGTTTACTGTGTTTTTTCCGAGCGGTTGTATAAGAAAACCTAATGCCCCCTCTTTATCTGGCACTATCACCTTTAAGAAACAAAAACCACAATTTTCTCATTTTTAAAAGTTCAACTTTGCAAGGTAAGTTTTTCATTTCACTTTTTAGCATTTGAGTTTCGTCGAGTCGGTTGTATAAGCTGAGGAAATCAGGTCACAAATAACTTGCAAGTGTTTTTTTCCCCGTTTCATTTCCCTGAAGCGGAGCACATATGGGAATGCTATACCTTTCTGCAGTCAAGAAAAGTAACAGCGCTCACTTTACACATGTACGGCTGCAGTCTGAACAGAGTGTGTTTGTTTATGGGACGACTCCCGAGAGGCCACACAGCATCCTCCGTTTTGTACAGGTATGATGGATTCCTTCCAAGTTAGATAAGCGGAGCGAGTCAAAGGCATCTTTTGATGGATGCAAGATGCTCTACTGGGGGTTTGTTTACTAGAGGTAGATGAGTCACTTAATCACTGACAGAATGGTAGTGATCCGTGAGACCGGCGTCAGCTAACATCATCTGCAACCTGTCTCCCTAGTCATTAGAGAAGAATCCAAAATGGCTGCCAGACTGTCAAGAGGCTGAATACCTCTCAGGTGATTAAGAGGAGGGTGTTGACATCCATCATCTCCGTACACGGCATTGAGATGCATTCGGCCTGTAGAGCATCACAGTGGGGTAAAACCCACTGCTGTATGCTTTTCATGCACGCTGGCATTCAGAGACGTCATTTACATCTGCAGCGCAGCGGACAGAGAGAACAGTTGGTCTATCTTAACAAATGTCAGCTGGATTTCCATGAAATTTTTCACAGACGTTCTCAGACTCCAGAGGATGAACTCGGACTTTTCATAGCGCCACAAGCAGGTTAACATTTTAAATCATCCTGTGAAACAGATAGGTGTGTTGGCACCACATGTTGTGGAGACGTTTATGGTTCCCAGATTCTGACTTGGTTTTCATATCGGGAGGCGCTGGTGGCAGGCAAGAAGGCTCTGTGGCAATAAAAACAGGTATTTAAAGCCTAAACATGATCTTTTCCTAACCAATGAGGTTTTGTGCCTAAACCTAACCGGAGCATAAGAACAATGTTGACATAACATCAAAGTGACAACAGACGCCGCTGTTGCAGAAACAACTGGATTGTTTCCGTTTTCCTCAGAGACAAAAAGTCTAGAATAGAAATGTGATCGTAAACAGTATTGGTGCCAGGCTGCCGACCCGACTGGATCACCAGGGAACCAGTCTAAATGGTTTCATTATTCTGTATCCATTACATTGTACATTGTGTCTCCTGACTTTTTCTAAAGCGCCGCCATGTGGATTTATATAAAATGTCTCGACAACAATTGGAAACTGGATTTCAATTAAATATTTCCAGTTTTTCCAATACTTCTGGTTAATAATACTAATAATATTCTCATTATCCTCAGCTGTACTTTGTGTTGCGTGCTAATTAGCAAATGTTAGCATCCTAAAACACTAAAATCAGAACACAGTGATTATTTTCTCATTGGATTCATTCGTCATGTTAGCATGCTGATGTTAGCATCCAGCTGAAAACAAATTCTCCTTTCAATCAGTTGGTGCACGATTGCAACCTGTTTCATCGTTGTCTCAGGAATCATTTGAAACTATTCCTATCATGTGAACCTCATGTTTTTTTCAAGATAAACCAGCCTGTAAGCAGATGAAGATTGCTTCTACTCATACCTGTTTTGTCAACAGATAAAGAGATTGCGTGGAAACGCTGAAAAGCTCTGTGCTGCACGAACATGTCGGGTTGTCTCAACCTGATTGTGCTGTACTTTCCTTTCTTTGTGTCTATTTTTGTCCGTGTTCACTCAGCGTGCCTCACGCTCACGCTCACTTGCTACAGATCTCACTTATTGTTTCACTTGTCAGCACTGATTATGTGGAGTTTAACAGTGTTTTGATTCGTAGATAAGATGGTTTTAAATATAGAGAGGTCACATAGGTGCACCCTGTCACAACTGGCCAGATATACAGCCGGGGTCGGGTCAGCCTGGTAACAATGCAGGTAAAAATGGCTCGGTGTGACAGGATGAAGCTCAAAATGAAGGCTGTAAGACATCCAACTGAAATAAAACTACATGTATATTCAGTGTTTATCCTCTGTTATGGTATTACAGTGGAGGCCTGGTCTCTACCTGTTTCCACAGGGCTTCATAAAAGAGCAGCACTAAACTCTTTTGTTAATGATGATCGATAGCAAATGCCTGAAACGTCTGATTACCCTGAAATACTGCAAATGGATGTTGTACTATTACATTCGATTTCTGGTCTGCTGCTTCTAGCCAAATCCTCCAAAAACAATAAATTGTGGATTCAGGATGGAAATAACAATATGCAAAGTCATCAGTCACATCTCAGTTTCCAGCCAAAGGCAAACAGCAGACAGTGAGGGAGAACAGCACCGAGAGATGCTGGATGTCTCCATATTATAAACATTTAGTAATTTCCTTGAGCTGAATTCTTTTGGCACAATTAGTCTGAAATCATGAATCATACTACGGCCTGTCGCCCTTTTTTTCCCCCACCCTTTGCTCACCCGAACCCCAAAGGAACGAGTTCCTGATTCTGTGTGCTGATCAGAATAATACATCAAGTGAAAAGTGGTCCTTTTTCAAGAGACTGGACACTTAAACCTGATTATAGTCGCATTAAGATTTTGCAAGACTGTGCTCCCAAGTTCTCCTCTTTTGGAAATCATCGAAGCCTGAAACTGTTCAGGTCAAAAGGACCCGTTACGGCCATGTTGATACCTTTTTTGGGTAAAAATTATAAGGCTAGAGAGGTACATTGTCCGTCTTTGCGTTCCCACTATGATGCTGAAGCTGTAACTGTGCTCCTTGGCAATCAGCCAGTCCTTTAATCCCTTCTCAAGGGCAGCATTTTGCTAAATTGTTTTTACTCAACTCAATACTTTCACATTCATTAAGGAAAAAGGGCAAAATTAAAGGGGTTTTATGGAAAAAACTTGTAGCAATTTACACGTAATAATGACTTTTTTATTGGCCATATGTGAGCAAATTGTAACGTGACTTGAAAAATGAGACCTTTTCCATTTCTGGATGATTAGTTTAAGTTGTTTAATGCTGCTGGACCATGGCTTTCTTTGTGAAGGACTTGAATTTTCTGCTACAGTCCAAAGGATGCGACTTTATGCACGTTCTCGTCCTTGTCTCAGTTCCTCTCTCCCCTCTGTTAACAGAGAGCAACAGTAGCTAACAACGACTTCCAACACGACACAAAATTTTCACCGAGCGTCCTTAAAAATCCTTAAAATGCCAACATCGAGCAGGATTATTGAGTGTGGTGCTAAAGGAAAGTCTTCTTCATCGAATTTGGTATATCTGGAGGTGGTTTCACCTCGATTGTCCTCAGCAGCTGCACACTTGACGCTATATCCTGATAACACAGATTTGTAATTATAGTGCGTGTCTGTTAACTACCAAACAATACTCTGAAATACTATGAGGATTACAGTGTAGTATTTATATACGGTGTCAAAATGGGGATGCAAATAACCTCGATGATCTAAATTCCAGTGCAAAGGCACATGAGGATAGTTGATCTGTAATGTCTTTTAGTGGTTGGGTGCTGTCTACCAAATTGGCATGTGACGATCGCCCACAGTGAAACGTGGATAAACTGTCCCGCTGTCACTCTGATGGCAACCTACAACTGCCTGACTCCCGTCACCAGCTTAAGAGCCTGGATATAGTCTGACATACATTACCGTGCTGGTTTTAAAAGAGTCTTTGTCTCTGTTAAACTTCTCTGTAGCTGTGGACAGCCTCAGGATCAGGAACAGATAGCAGGCCAGCAATACTGAAGAAGCTAAGCTAAGAGACTGCAAATAACAACGGCACACTGGCAGGGGGCTGAAGGGATGTACTAGTTTTTGTTCTCTCTGGTGGAGGGCCTTTGAAAATCACGATGTTACGATGGTACTGGGCTCAGTAGTCGATGACTGATCGCCATCAGTGCAGGTTGGGAGCTGCCAAGGCTTTTGGACATGTAGTACAGTAAAAAATAAGAGTAGGAGAAGAAAAAATTACTGCTGATAGAAGGTCAACCTGCACTAGATAATAAGCCTTCTTCAAGAAATCTGCAGTACTTTGGCTGTAATCAAGAAAAAAAAAAGGTTGGAGGAAGGAAACCATGGCAATGGTGAGAGTGGTGTGAGTCAGGAGCAGAGCGGGACGCCAAGAAATTACTTTAATAAAAAAATAAAGAAATAAGTAAGAGATTCACACATTCGGTGAGATATCGGAGGGTGAATCGTCTTCGTCAAAGCCAGCATTCAAAGAGCACGTATCATTGTGACTCGACTCTGTATGTGTGTGCGTAGATCTTAATTTCCATTTATTCAAATTAGATAAGCCCAGCAAGTACAGAAGCAAATGTTACAGTTGAGTCATGCAAAAAACCTAACGGCTGTACGGTGAGGGAATCAAGATTTTCCCTTTATTATAACTGAAGTAAAGTCATCCTGTCAGACAGTTGGTT
Source organism: Pagrus major (assembly GCF_040436345.1). Classification (NCBI taxonomy): domain Eukaryota; kingdom Metazoa; phylum Chordata; class Actinopteri; order Spariformes; family Sparidae; genus Pagrus; species Pagrus major. The sequence continues at coordinate 24,372,155 of NC_133229.1, forward strand.
ACAATGAAGTGTGAGGCCTTGCTATAAACTTAAATGAGGACTGTCCCTCGACCTAACATCTGCCAGCATGTACACACTGGGATTAGGGCCTATGTATTTATAAGAGCTCTGTTTCAAGTGATCTCAGCGCTTGGAATTTATTTGATTTGTCGAAGCAAAATAAATGCCGCTGGACGGGCTGTTGTGTGCCTCAGCTGGGATTTAATCGGTCCAGATGGAATCGAACAGATTTGCGGAGAAATCAAAATAGAAATCGTAATGGATCCTGTCAGGTTTGGATCCGGGGAGCAGGGCTGTGGAGGGGGAAGCCTTCAGAGAGGAGGCTAATCACTTTCAGATGACCGGAGTCTCGTCCCAGCGAGGACGTGAATGTGTTCTTCGTGTGTTAGTGTGCAGAGATAGATGGACGTGTCTATCTGTGCACATTTCATAGAGGTTTTTTCATAATGTTATCGTGAAAACAAAACAATGAGATTAATCTAATTGGAGAAATATGTTTGAAAACAGGTTGAAACAGTGGACACTCTTACTTTTAACATACTTAAAACAAGTGTTCTTCAAGCAGGGTCTTGTGAAAGTCGAGTTTTAACATATTGGACCTTTTCCGGACGATTTCCGGGCGTGTTTGTGGCGGCAAAAAAATGATATCTTTGACGAGAATCGGGACATCTCCACTCGTATTTGCTTCGTGCTTTTAATGAAACCTCTTGACGCCTTCAGCCGTGTTTGTGGCGATCAAAACAGGTATTTAAAGCCAAGCTGTGATGTCATACTAACCCTGACCAAGTGGGTATTGTGCCTAAACCTACCCGGATCATAAGCTTTGCACATAAAATTGAAAATTCAACCTAAAGAAACAAAAGTTGTAACATGAAGGACTGTTTCCTTTCAACATATCTGCGGTTTGCAGAAGCATACTTGTTTTTTTAACGCAGAGACACTTTCAGAAGTGTCTTTTAACTGGTCTTGAAAACACTGTACTGTCATTCCTGAAGTGCTTAGTGACGTTTTCACCGCTGCCATGTGTCACCTCCTTGTGTCCCCGTTTTCTTTCCACGATGAAACATCTGGCACTGAACCAGAGACTGGACTTGATCCCTCAGAAACGCCACACATGTGTCTCCTGTTGCACATGGCATCTCAGATACTCAATATCTCAATATCGTAGCCGTCTTTATCCTCGTAGCCGCCCCTCCTGCTTCACGCTCGTATGCTCGTGCCATTATCTGGACCAGGATACCACTCCTTAAAAGCTCATCAACACAGATTTTTTTTCCCTTCTTTGATAAGCCCTTCCCTCTCCTTTTTGGGACTGACACACAAACCTCCCCCCCCAATCTCCTTTCTCATGACAGATGACTTCACTCACTCATTGTAGACAGAGCCCTGGACAGGCCCCCAAGGCATGCATACTTAGGGCAAATCCCCAAACGCACACATACACACACGTACACAATTGGTGCAGCTGACCTTGTATAGAGGTTGCAGCGCCGCTAAAACCCCCAAAAGCCTCCTAATCCTCTTCCACCGGGCCAAGGAATAAACTGAACCCTCCCTCGTCTGCTCAGTACCATGCCATTGTCTGACTGAGAGCCGTTCGAGACTAAAAAAAGGAATAGGATACATAAATTCAATGGAGTGATTTAGATCAAAACTTAGTAGTATACTCTAATCCACGCAGGCCTCACTGCTAAGCATTTCAAGATGAGGTGGAGCCAGGCTGCTTGTTTTGGCAGCGTTGTATTTTAAACGGCTTTTTAACCGCAGTACTTAAGTTGTCATTCTGGTATGCGTTCAGTTAAAGAGGATGCCAGGTTTTCAGTCATATCCTGGACATCCTCGTGTTGTTCACTTTCCAGGAACCGGTTTTTCTGGCTTTTAGAGTTTGGTAAGGTCGAGCTTGTTAGACGGGTAAACACAGAACGGGTCAGAGGATTTTCAGTTGTATGTTTTGGTGTGGGCGCGTTGAGACTTTCACGAAGATCAGAAATTCCCACACAGTGTTCAGCAAGAGTTGAGCGAGTCTGAATTCCTGATTTTTAATAAAAAAGCCAATGATGGGAGGGCAGCCGTTGACCCTCCAGGACTGTGTTGAGGTGATTAAGTACCTGGAGCCGTGCAAAGAACACTTCATTTCACTAGGACAATTTGAGCCACACACTTAATCACGTCTGTATTTTTTTTCATGCCAGAAAAAAGTGGTTCAGACTTTGTGTCGCTATTCGAGAGCATCAAGGACTTGAACTTTGAAAGTTGCAAAGTAGATTATAATCAACATTACGTCCAAGATGCCATTGTAAAACCCGTTGGAGCATCGCCAAATGTTAAAACTCCAAAAAGTGTGTTAGGCTAAGCTGTATTTAATTTTCAATGATTGCAAATTAGAGGACAAAGACAAGACTGCACCTGTCTGCCTGTCTGTGAGTGACAATTTAATGAATGAGCAGTCTGAAAGGAAGATTTGGCTCCTTGTCAACGTTAATAACAAACAGTGTTTACAACAAAATGTTGCGTGTTGTGTGTGTGTGCTGTTGGACGGACCCCAGCGAGCCCTATCAGATGAACTGAAAGTTCCCCTTCACCACATGTGTTCATTTGAATATAAACTGGTTATGATTGAATTATTCATGATGTATAAAAGTGGATGTTGTTACAGTATCTTTTACATACAGTTCAACTGTCTGTGTGTCTGTTTTTGATCAAGTCTGCATAATACAGTGGCACGGCCTCGCTGGATAGTTCAGTTGTTTATCCATTAACTTATATATAACATTAAGCGTTAAACTATTTCAACCATTTAGGCTCATCTATCCATTACCTTTCGCTATTTCAATCATTAATACATTACTTTTAGCTAAATATTTCAACCCTTTAGTTTATCAATTACCTTTATCCAAAACTATTCAACAATTAGCCATTACTTTTAGCTTACAACTTCAACCATGTATCCATTACATTTAGCTAACTATTTATTTAGCTAAGTTAGCATGTATACATCCTATCCCAAACATGTATCTATTGCCTTTAGCTTTTTCATTTACACATAACATCTGACTATCTATTTTTACTCTTAGCCTATCTGTTACTTTTATCCATTTTTCCACCCATGTAGCTTCTATTAGCACGTTGAACAGGACTATCCCAGCCATGTGTTCCAGTTCTTTATCCCTGTGCATGCAACCATTCACATTCATGGTAGGACACAGAAGATAAACATAGATTATTGTTGGTTTCAAGCTCTTGTTATCTAACGTCTTGACTGCATGCATTTCATATTTGTCAGGTGCTTTATGTAAGAAATCCTCTCCCAGACTCCTTTGAGACCGAACCCAGGGAGAGGTCATACATATTTATTTGGCGCACGTCTTTATCTTTCATTGTTTCATCCTCTTTTATCTTTCGAACATCTTGTTTTCTCGAAAGGTAGAAACTCTCTTCTAATGTTGCTATTCTCTTCACGGCTTGTTTTGACTGCTGTGCCACTCTCAGAAGCACAAACTGAACCGCAGGAAGCCCTAATAGCGAGGATAGAAAATTATCTCGCGTATCCCAAAGTCGGCTAACTTTGCCTTGAAGATGATAAGGCTGCTAATAATAAGCGCCCGCCGCTTGGTTGTGGACACTCTTGACTGAGGAAGTAATTAAGCTCAAGCAGTTTATCAGCGGCTGGCCGGAGATGTGCTGTCTTTGTGTGATAAAGAGGAGCTGGTGAGGTATGCCCTCTCTCTCTCAAGTGTCCACCCCACCCTATTTTTCATCCTCTCCTCCTCTGTCGCACTCTCGCACTCCATCCACTTCTCACAGGGGAAGCCCAAAGCAGATCGAGGCTAAGAGCCACACGGCTCAGCCATCATGTCACTCATCCCTCGGCCTGTCCCTCCCCGCTCTCCTCAAATGTCCAATCAGGCTAATTTTAGCCAGGGCCCGTGTTAAATTTGGCAGCGTGTCCCTAAGCGTGCCACGATGCAGATCCGCTTGTACCGACACACGACGCTCTCTCTGTTTTCATTTCTGCAGCGATGTTCCCATGTGGTTTCTATTTTACAGTGAGCAGACTTAGCATAGGAACGGCTATTTGTGATAGCACGGAGGGACATGTGATACAGTTTTTAGGATGCCTTGCCCCCTCTGCGATTGGAAAATAAGCTGCTTTTAGCATCCAGACACATAACTGGAAATGTTAACAGAGTACAGAGGTAGAATACAGTACGTTAAGTCACCGCTGCTGAGACAGTTTGTTATGTAAACACCTGGGGACTCGTGGCAGCTCATTACAGCTGTTTGAAACCCGGTTTATACAATATACACTGTAAGTCTGTGACAAATACTGAAGGTAAACTGCCTTTATTTATTATTAAACAGCGCTGTTTTAAAGATACAATCTTTGATGATGATAATATCTGTGTTTTCCCACCTCAGGCTCTTAAGGAAGACTTAAAAGCGAAAACAAGAACAAGATTACTGAGAATAAGCATCTTATTATCACAGGACTCCTGGCTAAAGACAGAGTGGGAGGCTCAAACACAGAGTTTTCTGTCTTTCATGTGCATCTCTTATCTCTTCAACGTTACATAAAGCTGTTACGTCTTCTTTCGCTGATGCAGCCACCGAGCCTGCAGCTACAGCGCGACCCCACTTGAAGTCCTGATATGTTTCGCAACATGTAAACACTGACTCTATTTGTTCAAGTTGTTGAACGACGAGCCTCGGCACAGAGAGTGCGTCAGAATTAATATGTTCTAAAGCAGAGAGGCCGGAAGCCACCATTTGTTTACAGTGACGGGGATGATGAATGAACAGCACGCAGACGGTGGATGTGAAACAAACCAGTGTTGGAAATATGCAGAATACTAAGTGGGCACATAAATTGCAGTTTTGTCTGGACACTTTTTCTCCACTTGCAGAGGCTGTAAATGTGACTATATTAGTCACAGTTTGATGTAATGATGTTATTCAAATAAAAATCATTACAAGAGAGGGGAAAAAATACATCGTGTCACTTCAAAACAACCGATTATGTAACATTCCTGTGTTGTTTTCTCCGCAGACAGCGAGATGCTCCCCCTGGACTGCCTGCGTCCTCGTTCTTTCGCCGCCAGCCAGCGGGCCTCCATTCAGAGAAACGGCGACGACCCTCGCCTCTCCATCAGCCTGTGTGACCTGAGCCAGCAGCAGCAGGAGGCGCATCTGGAGGAAGACGACGAGGAAGAGGAACAGCTCCAACCCTTGAGCTCCGCCTCCTGCCACGTGCCCCAGAACTCTCAGAACTCCCAGCAGTGCTCGATGCTGCCCAGCCATTTGGACACTGATCTGCACTTCCACCTGGTGCACGGCATTCACGTCACCGCGCTGGATAAGCACACGGTGGCGCGGCTGGATCACCGCGGCGACGAGAGGACCCTGGTGTTCACCAGCCGGCCGATGCGCTGCTCGGAGACGGTGTTTGTGAAGGTGAAGGCGGGCGTCACGCGACCCGGCTGTCTGTCTTACGGCGTGACGTCATGTGACCCGGCCACCCTGAGGCCCAGTGACCTCCCGTCCAACCCGGAGTCGCTGGTTGACCGCAAGGAGTTCTGGGCCGTGTGTCGGGTGGGCGTGCCGCTCCACGGCGGAGACATCTTGGGCTTTGTGGTGAACGCAGAAGGGGAGGTCATGATGAGCCATAACGGCGTCAGTGCAGGGATGCAGCTGTGTGTCGATAACTCCAGGCCGCTGTGGATGGTCTACGGGCTGCACGGCACCATCACACAACTCAGGATTTTAGGTTTGTCACTTCTTCTTCTTTTTGCAAGTGTTCCTGCCTAAAACACCTGTCTGGTTTTAAAAAAGGGTGGGACACTCTTGGAAACTCACGATTTCATTCGATTCTGATTCAGGTTCAATATCTTGACCAAGGACACTTAGATATTAGACTGCAGGGGCCGGGGATTGTACCACCAACCTCGTTATGAGCCACGATTAAAATAAACAGATGAATTCACTCCCATTATCTTTGCTCACCCTCAGCAATCCTCACCACATGTCGGGGAGGGAGCCAAGATGGCATCAGTGTAACACGTCTGTTATGACGTCACCAAGAAATTCTGTCAATAGCCCATTTTCACAGCAGATATTTTGACTTGTCAAAGCAGGAAAAGCACAGGTGTGAGCGGTAACGTTAACAATGGCTTCAGCCTATTAAGTGTCACGATAAGTAATGTCAGTGGCCTCCGGCTATGCTTTTCCTCCTCTGCCCTGCATGTTTTAGATGTTTGCCTGCTCCAGCGCACCTGAGTCAAATGAACGGGTCGATGACGAGCTGATCATTTGCAGGCAGGGAGCAGGACTGAAAAACACAGCTCAGACAACTATGGATTTAATGTTGCAACAATCTTAAATGACAACTTTTGATTACCAGACTGTGGACACACCTTGTTTGACTGGACTAGCTTACATCAAGGCTAACAAAGTAGCCCAGCTAATAATGTAAACCTGGCGAAAATTCAATTGGTTAAGCAGCCGAGTCTCACAAAATTGTTACAGGTGGTTATAAAGTCACAAACTGGCTTTTAAATGTCTGTACTGACTGTTTTGAATTGAGACATAATCTTTCAAGAATCGATTTTTCCCCTACGCCTGATAACGGACTCCATCATTGTTATCATTCCCTCAGAAAACAACCAGTCCTCAACCGTAATTGTTCACTGTAATTCGATTTGAGTGCCGTCTTATTACTCTCCATCTTCAGGTGTGATGTTCCACATGTTCTTGGACTGTTAATGGAAACTCCACGCCAAGCTATTCGACAGCTTAGACAGAAAATGTGTTTCATTAGATTTCAGTCTTAATGTTTGCTCTGGATGCTTCTATTTAAGTCGCAGTGATACCAGATTTCCTCCGAGCAAACAGAAATGTGCGAACCCAGATCAATCGTTCCCCTATTTTATTAGTTTTAAGCAAAAGTTGATTATTTAATCACGTCGCGGTTCGAGGAGTTCGAACAGATCTTCACGGGTTGTCTTTCCATTCAGAAGTTGATGCAGTCTGCGATCCTTGAACGACCTTTGGAGGCTGAGTTCCCACTCAAGCTGAGTCACAAAATAGTTTCCCCCCTCCTTCACCGTCTGGGCTGCTCTCTGACTTTTTTATCAACTCGTGTATCTCCTGAGAATTTACATTCTACCCCCACAGCTCGCATATGAATGTTAACTCTGTGTCTTCGGCTGAGCAGAATTTCGGTCTGCTCCGTTTGATTCCTGCAGATTTCACACAGTGATAACGCAGCGTTACCTGAAGGTCCCCTGAAGTTAATCATGCCAGGTGCTGAGATTCTGCAGCTCCCCTGGATGCAGGCCCGCACGCACGGTTTAGTTCTGTCTGATTGGAAACGAGCAGAATAGGACGATATAATGGCTTACAGGTGCTGGTTTTGTGGTTTGACTTTCTTGCAGTGAAAAAGCTTCGTAACGTTTTATAATTAAAACGTTCGGGACATATTTACTTAGCTCTCTGGAGTATACAGAACATTTCTGATGCATATTTTTGAGTTTTGTTGATATTTTTGGTCAAATATGGAGTCGATTTACACCACAAGGACATATATTAAACTACTCTAACTCCAAATATGACCTCATTTCTATGTTTGGAAATATCCAAGCTCAATATTTTTCTCGAATATGGATTGTATCTATGGCATGGCATCACTGTCAGCATGAACCACTGATATCTTCAGCTAAATATGTTTCCATGCATGTAAACCCCTATTTACATTTTAAAAAACCTTTAATTTAGTCAACAAAATAGCCCAGACCTGTGATTTATGCTGGATTTTGGAACTTTGACACCTAAAACCAAGGTTAGCGCCCCTATGCCCTGCTTCTGGTCGCCTAACATGACCATACATCTGTAAATCATGCTTTAGTTGCCAGGAGCAGCTATTGTTGGGAACAAATTAATGCAACATTATGTAGAAATTGGCATTTTTGTGCAATTTGGCGCCCCCCGCAGTTTCTAAGTGAAACACCACTGTCGTAAATGCATATCCCAGGTGTGTAACAGCTAAACATGTATGTAACGCTGTCATCCTACCCTCTCACTGAAGTTACATCAAGTCATAGGGGGGCTGAGTGGCTGAGACAGAGACACCATTCACCCTATTACAAGACAGTGTGCCATCAACATGACTTTGAAGCTGTTATTTTAAGGTAAAATGTGACATAACGTTGCTTCAATAAGGATAAGTAGCCCACTGCAGAGGAGCCACAGGTGAAAATATTACTGAATATGTTTTGCGGCTCCAGAAAGATATTTTGGGGCCAGTCTGAGTCTCTTGTCTCGCTGAGAGTTTATTTTCTCAGACATTTGACACTCAGCGCACAAGAGCTATATAAACTTCAACACATTTGCGCGATCCAATTGAAGTTTGAAATATTTAGTATGACTCGCTCGGTTTTAAGAGTCGTGCACTTAAAGGATTTTAAACTCTCTATTTTTCATAAGATGGAGCTGTAGCGTTGCTCCGACTTAGTGTATTACGATGTGACTGTGAAACGCCGCAGAGTGCAGCGAGCACACACACACACACGAGTGCTTTTTGATTTGTTTACAGTCGCCGCAGATAAAGACATTCATCTTAATTCTATTGAAAACAATCTCCCTCCGCCGCCGCGTTGTCGTCTGGCTGCATTGATAATGATTCTGTCCCGACAAGTTAGCCTTCTTTTCACAGATAATGTTGATTAGAGGCAAAGTTTTCAGAGAAACTTCGGCAGGAGTCAAAATGCTTGTCATAATTTTCCTCTAATTCATTTCTCTTAGTTCATTTCTGGATTACAGTTCCTCCTCTCCTCTCTTTCATGTAGTCAGTCAGACCGACCGGGGCTGAGGAGGTTATTTCTGTCTTGCGTGGGCTCCCCCAGCAGCCAGCATTATGTATCAAGAGGCGAGGGGGGGGGCTGTGATAGCTCCTTACGATGCCCTCTGTATGCATTATTAAAATGTAATTGCATGGAGGTTTGAGATGCAGGGTTTTCCACCCACAGCCCGTTCCCTTAACACTGGTCCTCCAGTCGTCTCTCCACTTCCTCTTCTCCTCTTGCATTTTCCTCCCGACGTCTCCTCCTCCCCGCCACCTCCCCTATCTCTTCTGATTCTTTGGGGTATGAGCGTTCTTCGAGTCATTACCCACTCCAGCTGTGGGGAGTGCATTTGTGACGTCTCCAGCTCACCCACTCGCTGCAGCCCGCACGCCACAAGTTGCCATGGAAACATCTAGCTACTGAGGCAAGTGACAGTTTGTCATGGCTGGGTGTTGTCAAGCCTGTGAAGTGGAACAGATGGGAGTCTGTTGCTCTCACATGTTCGTTTTGTCCGTGTGATCTTATAAAACAAGATTTTTCTCATTTCCGGTGACATACATAAGATCAATAACGGCCGACAGTCGTCATCAAGTGTCCCTGTTGCGGTTGTTGCTGCTGCAGGTTTACATATGTTTGTTTCTTCATGTGCTCGGCTGTGATCAATATTTTCGTATTGACATTTGATAAGATGACTGTGTGTATGTCAAAGGGGTCGCTCTTATTGATCGAGATAGAGAATCAGGTCAGGTTAAAGTCGTTGGGGGTCGTTATCAGGCTTCAGCAGAGCTCAATGACGAGCTGATCATTTGAATCAGGTGCGCTGGAGCAGGAATACGTGGAAAACATGAAGGGACAGGATGGAAGAACCACAGATATAGAGTTCAAGTTGGATAACCATAGTTTTGAAAGAGGTGACTGAGCTCGCCTCTCGAATTTGGGTCTGAAGATGACTCTAAAGAAGAGGGACAAGAAAGAGCCGCACCACCTCCTGAAGTTTCACCACCACCTGCAGCTGCCTTCAGCTGTAAGGAGCGACTGAGTTCTTACAACTTCATTGTTCTTGATTTGTTATTTAATATTTTGGTCCTCACACATCAATCTCTTTGCATTTTCTTCAGCTGAATGAGGCAGCTGTTTCCTGAAAATAAAGAAAAAGCACAAAAAACCCACTGTACAAAAGACCAAGTTGGATGTGTCACACTCTTGAATTGCCCCCCGGGGATAAATAAAGTTTTTTGAATTGAATTGAATTGAATTGAATTGAATTGAATTAGCGACTAGCTGGTAAACATGGTGGAGCATGTAGCTACCAAAGAGCCAGATATTTCCCTCAAGGGATGTTGGAGACCAGAGACGAGCTAGAAGGAGATGAAATGATATTTCTTACAGGCAATATGTTAAAATTGACCATCTTGAATTAAAAAAAAATAGGGGCAGCACATCACCTAGCTCAATTAGCCGTACAGCTAGCCGCACTACCAGGGTAGTGCTGGTGTTAACACCACTAGCACAGGAGCTTTGGATCGCTTGGAGGCCCGGGGTTAGCTGGTTAGCATGCTAACTTCAATTGATAACTGTTATTTCTTCACATTCTGTTGATAATGTTGTTAATTTTTAATATTTTCTTACATATGTCACCTTTAAGTGGACACAAACACGACTTAAAATGATTGCTAACATACTTTTGTATCTGCTGGATGGGTAAATAAGCAATGTTAGTAGTTTAAAGCCTGACTTCTTTCAGACACGAACAAAATAACAGGGTGTGGCAGAGATCTCTATATTTGATAAGCAAGTGTTGAAAGCCAGCATACAAATGCTCAACCTTAAATACGCCTCCAGGGCTGCTGCATAGCAAAGGACATTCACACACTCGTTCCCGGTGGCAGAGCCAGCAGTAAATTTATAATACAAGAGCAGATGAAAGGTCCCCTTGATGAAAGGGTACATGAATAGACATGAAGGTTATCCATTCTTCCTTATTAGAGTTGACCAAGACATTTGCGAACAGCCGGGCTGCCTCATAGGTCACGTTAAGTAGGTAATGGAGGGGTGTATAAATGCTAGTGTATGCAAACACGCCTCTGTGTACACTATAAAATATGATAATATCAAGATTAAATAAATAGATGACTCCGATGGAAAAGCTTTTGTACGAGCGACCGCAACTTCTGTGTTCTGTTGATCTTTTTAGCAGCAAACTGGTTGTTGCGCGACCGGAAAGCTACTACGGTTTGTTTACGTAAGCTGAAACTGAGACTGCAGCGGTCGGAGCGGTCCGAGGAAAAGACATCAGAGTTCAGGGGTTGATGTTTCGGAGCACGTAGCTCGAGTTATGCAACAAACTGTATACATTTTTGTGTTAACAACAGACCACATAAAAGTGTTCTTTTCTTTTTTAGGCCACCAGTATTTCATTTTTTCTGCAAATTCTCACCATCTGCGGTCCTTTTTTTAGCTCTTTCTCCACTCCACTCTGTCATTGTTGGAAAATTTGGATATGCAAAATGTGGGACATGGATGTAAACTACCGATATTAGATTGTTTGATACATGAAAGGATGCCGGTGCCAAGTAGGTGGCCGGCCCCGACAGTGTAGCAATATTTCTGCCATGGTCAGTTGAAGGACAATGTGTAAACAACAATGCCGCGTGCCTGCCAGGCGGATCAGGATTTGTCCGTGGAATCGGGGGTTGGTATTCTCGTCTGTGCGGAGAGATGAGCTGCCAATATGAGAACTGATGCCAGTGCCGGTGGTTATGGGGCTCGGACGGGGACGGATCATACGGGACAGACACCAGATAGACTGTGGAAGCATTTTGTACCCTTCCCAGAGGGATCATGGGCTCATGAAGGAGGAAGGAGGAATGGATGGGAGGGGGGGGGGGGGGACGGTGCTTGGCGTCTCTGATGAGACTACACCAACTCAAAGGCTCTTGACTCACTCACACACACCCACACACAGACACTGTGGACTCACAAGTCATCTGCTTGGTGATAGAAAAGATTGAATGTTTGTGTGAGAGAGCGACGGCAGACTGAGACAAGTGGGGGAGATGCAACAAGACGTCCACTCCCGTCCATTTGCTAATTATCAGCTCTGACTAACCTCTCAGTGATGCACAGTGTGAATGATGGAAAGGAGTATGTAAATCTTCGGTGTCTCCTCTTTTTCTGTTCAGGCTCATCTCTGCACGCAGACCTCCGAGGCCCGTCGATCCCCAGCTCCCCGTCCTGTACACCCAACACCCACACAGTGCTGTGCAGCGGCAACTCCGAGCCCAACCTCAACACAACGTTGAACATCAACCTCAATTCCAGCCTGAACTCCAATTACCACACGGTCTTTTCTTCCTCCACAGGTTTGTCCGAGTGTTACAGTTTATTATCCTCCCTGTCCATCGATCGTCTTGTGATTCTTTTGTTTCTCTGTTTATGAAATTGATTAAAATGCAGCCAGCACACGGATCCTCGACAAATACTGTGTTACTGTACTTAAGTAGATTTTTCACACAAATATCTGTACTTTCTACTCCTTACATTTTCAAAACAAGCTTGTTACTTGTTACTAGTTTTAATACATTTGGGGGGAATTATCGATTATTTTTATTTTGGGTCACTGTAGCCGCCTTCCCACCATCAAAAAAACGCATATCATGCACGGCAGACGTAGCAAGACAGACACAGACAGAGAAGAAGACTCGAATGGGGAGAAAAGGCATGTCAGAGTCTCATATCTGCAGAGACCCTGCAGCCCTCTGCCTGGATTTTCTTATTTTCTCAATTATTTGCCTGGCTTTACCAGTCCAAAATGTCGGTATTTGACATCCTGGGAAAGAACTATCTTTCTGGTGCATTTACGAACAGCTCGGACAAATCCTACTGACTCTACCTTTAAGTTTAAATGTCTATGAATTATATTAATATGGCTTGAGGTTGAGTTAGCTTTGACCAGTACTTCAAGTCTTATTTTCCCACAAATATCTGTACTTCTACTTGAGTACAGAATGTGTGGACTTTTGCCACCTCTGCTCGGCATCACTGCGGTCAGGCTGCAGACAGGTTGACAGGAAAAATCCTTTCAGATAATGGCGACTGAAGGAGCGAGGACTGCAAGACAATTATTCCTCCATAAAGTTGTCCTGAAGCTTCGTTAGCGGAGAAAAACAGCAGGCAGGGTATTGACAGGCCTAAGTACAAGGTGCCTCGGATATATGTTGCAGTGAGTGTTTGTGACATGTGAGCGTAGCAATGCAGCTGCAGTTCTCCGCCTGAACTGTTTGGAAGGTTTCCTCAACTTGTTTTGTTTTCTCTTTCACACATCACATCTTTTTCACTCTTTTCCCTCAGGTACAACCCCGAGCTCTCCCTTCTCCAGCCACCCAGAGTCCCCCACCTTCCCGTCCTGCTCGGGCACGTGGAGCGACGAGTGCACCATCTGCTACGAGAACGTGGTGGACACGGTCCTCTACGCCTGCGGACACATGTGTCTCTGCTACACCTGCGGCCTCAAGCTCAAGAAGATGGCCAACGCGTGCTGCCCCATCTGCAGGAGGACAATCAAAGATATCATCAAGACCTACCGGAGCACGTAAGCTCGGCTCAGCTTCGAGAGGTTGTCAAAGCCATAAAAAGACTTTGTGAAGATGGACACAGCGCAAGTGAAAGCCCCGCTTGTTTGTGTGTGCAATCTGGCTCAGGTACTCTACAGCAGGACTCCATCATTAAAAACATTTTTTCTGTCATGTCTAATGCACATCGTTGGAAAGCTCACGTCGGCTCCTACCACCGGAAAAAGACCATCAGAAAATACAGTTTGATCAATGGGAACAAAACGTGTACTAGCGCTATCCGCATCACACCTTGACCTACTATCGTCCACTGACTGTGATTTGTGTTTCTGTTGAGGAGAAAGAGTAATCTGAGGAGGAGTCTGTCCCCCTTCCTGTTCTGGTGGTGACAGCACGGCTGCTCGCTCGTGTTTAGAAGAGGTAAAATTGTCCAGTGCTGCGGAAGAAACGGGGGAAAACAAATCTGTGGTTTCACTAGCTGCTCCTGCAGACTGTTTGTCAGAGAGCGCCGGGTCAAAAAGTGTGTTTAGAGAATCAATTCTCTGCTAGATCTGAGAAAATCGAGAGGATTTCCCGAACGTTTTTCAGAGGCCATTGAGGGAAAAGTTAAAAGAAGTTTCTGTGGTGGGAAAAAAACTTTGCAGCACTTCCAAATTAAGCCATTTCTGAATGCACAGATGAAATTGCTCTTCCTGCAATAAGCCCTAAACCTAAAGGGTAAAGAAATCCTTAAAGGAGCTCGGTTGCGTAATAAATGAAGTGTTTTGTCGGATATCTCTCTACCTGCTGTGCCTCTGTGCACTTCAGGCAGAGGCGAGATTGCGCGGAGGGTAAAAAACAAGTGCGAACGTCGTCGCCATAGAAGGTCAACCTCGCGGTGAACGAGGATGTAAATCAGCGAGGAGGGAGCGAGAGGGAGGGGGGAAGAGAGAGGATGTTGTATGTTTGGGGATGGCGACAGGGGGAGGACGGGGGTGTCTGCACATCGTTTCAGCAGAAAGAAAGTGTTTCCTCGCTCAGGCACGTCAGATACATCAGGAGTTTGTATGAAAGCCTGTAAAATGTGGGACTCGCATGGTTTGCACGTCCTGCTCCTCTGGCAGCCGTCCCCGCCGCTCCGGGTGCTGCTCGGCGAGCCGGCTGCATGCTGTAATTGGACAAAAGTCATTCAAATAAACATTGGTGGGCAGTGAAGTATTTTTAAAAAACGCTGCAGCAGCACACGAGGATGACAAATCGACCTCTTCATCCACCATTGCAGGCTTAATTCAGGTTTCTCTCTTTAATCTGTACATTAAATAAAAAACATGGTTATTTGCTCTCAGTGATGACGTCTTTCAGCGCACCGTGTCTCAGTCGGTGACATGGATGTAGCTTGTTATTGTGAGATTTTTTTCATTTGCATATCAGTTTCTGAGTGCTGCTCTCCGTCGGTAAAAGCAAACTACAAGGACACTTTCACTTTACTAATCTCATCCATTATGTACTGCTTTGAATTGTTGAGAAAAACAAGCTATTTTCAGGTTTCGGCCTTGATGAAAAACATTACTCAGTAATTTGTTAAGTAGTAAGTGCTGATTTGTTTTGTGTTCAAGGTGTTAACTTCGGCTCAAGTCATCTCCCTGCCGCCGTGGAGGGAAAAAAATCAGCAGTTCTGTTGCGTAACGTTTGAGTCACAGTGAAGTTTTTCTTGTGTGCCTTCGAAACGAGAAGTCTGGACAAACTTTGGTGTAACCACACAACCTACCGACACAAAGCCAACATTTCAGTGTGCTTAATATCAGCGTGTGAATTTATTTTACTGCTACAGATGAAATGTTTCAACATGTCACTGCGTTGTATGATACTGGAATTATTTTAATTTGCTCAGCTTTTACATTTCTACCTGTTTTTTTTTGTTTTTTTTCCTCTTGACCAAATATGACCGAGCAGAGATATGAATGGTTTTTGATAGAAAATGGTATTGATGAGTGTAATATTAACTGTACATTATGAGGTTTATTTATTTTGTCAATGCTACTATAAAGAATTCTCATTGTTTTGTTTTCTATGTATGACTATTAGTGTCCAAAAAAGTAGGAATATTGTTTATTTTATTGTTGCATAGTTAAAGATTATAGGATACTTTGCTCCTCAAGGCTCCGTGGATCAGCTGGTTTTCACTTAAAAGAAGAAGTTTGACATTTTGGGAAGCGTGCTGATTTAGTCTTTGGCGCACAGTTGGATGAGAAGATGGACGCCAACCTTCAGTTGTGGAAGTACTGAGTTACATTTACTCAAATATTGTACTTAAGTATAATTTCGTATGCAGGAGTGGAGTATTGAGGTACCAATATTCAATTTTTAATTAGAATTAACCCTTTTTATCAATTTATTTGCCCACACATAAGTTGAGTTGTGTCAGGAGAGGTCAAGAAGACGCCGGCTTGTACAACCGACCTTCACTATGTTAAAGAACAACAACAAACTTGTTACAAGACCAAAGTACTGCCTAAAAAGTAACTTGTTACAGCATTACCTATTGAGAAAGGTAACTTGTTAAAAGTTGATGTTACTTTAAAAAAAAGTCAGGAAACCGATTACCTCAGGATTACCGAGTAAACTAGGCTATTACATTTAAGTTAGACGTCACACATTGAATATTATATTCTACAGACCATAATCTGTAACTCCACAGGCTGCAGGAATTACAGACACTTTATCCCCTTTGCAGCATTTTTATGTTTGATAACAAAACAAAATCAAGTGAGCAGAATGGCGCATACAGCCTAAAAATGTTAAATTTGCAGAACATTATGATGTCACAGTGAAATTGACCTTTAATCTTTTGTATATAAAACATAACACTTCATCATTTTATCCTAGTGTGTCATAATTATCATATGACCGTTGAATAAAGGCCAAAGACTGTGTTTTGTGAGGTCACACTGATCTTTGACCACCAAATTCTAATCAGCTCATCTTTGAGTCCGAGCTGACTTTTGTGTGGGATGGACAGACAACCCAAAAAACATTATGGCAACAAGTAGCACACTCAATAGGCAAAACCAACCAATCAGTAGACAGTGATCCAATAAAAACAAAGAAATACACAAAAACAATACAGGGGAAAGAAGAAAAATATGTATATTCAGTATAAATACACACATATAAGGAAAAATTAGACACTGTGATGATAATTTGTTTGTCGACAATGATATTTTCATTGCAATGTATGAGATGACAAAGTTACAACAGTGTAACAGACGAGTAGAGACAGCAGGATGATTTCAGGTAGAGATGGAAGAAGGTGAACAGGAAGGAAGAACATAAAGGTAACACAAACTCAAATACAAACAACACAAGACAAAACCCAGCAAAGCAACTGGGATGAACTGACAGCTAAGCTAACCGTCTGCTAGCTGTAGTCGTATCAATCTTTACATCGAACTCTTCGCCAGAAAAGCACATTTTCCATGATGTCAAATGTTTATTATGTTCACCAAAACATGGTATTAAAAGGGAATACAATGTGTAATGATGACATCAGTTACCTATTAGTTTGTCCTTCTTGTGCATATTTGAATTATATCTTGAATGTGTGTTGTAGTGAAGCAGGTGTGAGTAGTTCCCAAATAATTCTGACAGCCTATTTTTTAACAAATGTGACCAAATATTTTCTGTCCAAACGAAACAAAAACCAGCGAGGAAGTGAAGGTTGGGCATTGTGCATTTGAGACAAAGAGAATCAGCTCATGTAACTTTGGTTTCCCGGGCCGGGGATTTCTATTAGTTGTTAAAAAAACATTCTTAAAGTGGTTTAAATATGTTCAGTTTGTTAAATAAAGTTCAAGTCTGAATAACTGGCTTTGTACTTGTTATTATTTCTCGTTATTTTGACATTTGAAGTACATTTTGAGCCTGTACAGTTCAGTCAACCCAACCACCAGGATAAATGTTTGCGATGTTTGTTACAAACCACAGATACGTTGCAACTTTACATTTCTTTTGGGTCAATTTTCACCTTGTCACAACGTTTGTGTTGCTTAACATCCATGCCAATGTGAAGGACGCACTGAAGTATGTGGACAGTGACGGTTGTATCGGTTAAAACTGACGGACCTATTATCTAGCATAAATGTACCCTCTTTATACCCCTCCTCCTCACTTCCTCCTTTGCAGCTGTAATAACTACAACAGCCACTAGAGGTCGCCGCCTAACAAGAAACGTAAATATGGGGTCGTAATAAGCTGCTTTCCCTCTCTGCGGTCGTTTTTCCGAAGAGCACAGGCCACAATTGTATCCTGAAGTCTGGGCTGGTACAGAAGAAAACCAATCTCCTACTTTGTTTGAGGCATTTTACTCGAAATGCAATAAAAAGTTAAAAATGACCATTTCTCAGCTACAGTCCTTATTATGTTTTATGCACACCAGGAAACTGGAGTCAATCTGGCACAGAAGATGGAGAATGAGAGAGCAATTACCTTTTCCCACTTCGTCCATTACACAAATGGTTGATGCAACCTCTTAGGCGAGAAAATTCAAATTGTGCAACAGTTAGAGAACGAGAAGGCAGCCATCTTTCAACACAATCAGTCACCACAGTAGTATACTTGACTAACACCCCGCCATATACTATATGAATAACAAAGGCAAGGGGCTTTTAGTAAACAGCCATAACTCACTGGGAAACTGTTTAGAGTCGCGGTATGTAGACCTGGCCACGGTGAACATCATCTGTTATTTACTACCCTGCGGGCCTGGCTCTAATGCAGCGCCGGTTTATGCTGCACTCGAATACAGCCCATGACGTCCAGACATGAAACAGGCATCAGCGGCTGCCGTTCACCGCCAAGTGTTCTCAGAGGTAAGAGGGAAACACACAGCCGGGGTGTGTGACAGTGACATGAATACAGTATATCTCAGCGCTGTCTGTGTACACACAGACTTTCCACGCAGACCTCTCAGTGAACCTGGCTGCCGGCCTCCTGAAAGGCTTAAGGGCTCGGCTGGCTTGTTTGAGCTGTGTTGTGGTATCTCTTCTAGACAGCTGTTTGGTCAAACACACACACTCCGTCTATTAAGGTATCAAATTTGTATTCCAAAAAAGCACGACACTATCGATCAGGAATTTTAACCAGACATCAGACAGCTAGAACTTGAGTTTGTTCCTCTGTTGTAGTTAAGGCTTTAAGCTTTTGATGTTCGGCGTGATGTAAAATCTTTTTCCTCAGTCTGATTTGCAGCGTCGAGGGACAAACTGAGAGAAGAAGTTCAATTATATTAAAAAAGTGCAACTTTTCTTCATAGCCCAGATCAATTTGAGGGATTTCACCCCTACACTTTCTAATTACTGTGTTGACGAAGACAAAGGTGAAGGTTACTGAGATGCTGGGCTCCTCAGCCGCGAGGAGCTGAGTGCTGCTGCCCTCCAGAGGACAGAAACAGCTGCAGCAGCTTCTGCACGGAGCAGAAACACCTTCAAAAGCTCGACCATCATCGGCTGTGTGGGATGAGATTATCTGATGAATATGGAAGATTATAAAAATAGGATTAAGGACTATTTGACCAGTGAACATTCATGGTCTTGATGTTATTTGTTGTCTCAAATCATAGAAAAACAAGCAGCAGCCTTCTGGGTTGCTACTTAGCTGATTTTTAACATGCATTGTCGATGTTTTTAAGAATTTCAGTATGAAAAAGCCATCTAAATAAAGGGTTTTTTTAAAGAAATTGTCAGAAGAGTGCCTTGGATTTTTCCCTTTTTATGAACTTGAGTGTTCCCCACCAAAGAGCACCTTCATCACATTTTGTTTGAACTTCCTGAGCACCCTCGACTCTTTCAGGGAAATGTGTTGTTTGTTTAAAGTATGTTCCTTGTTTCTTCTACAGGAAACCTTTAATGCTGCTGACAGTGGGGCGCTCAATATCCAATTTCTACATGATAGAGGAGGTTACTTCATAGTCATGATTCTTATTTTCATGGCTGAACCAATGTCTTTGCTTAAACTTTAAAGGATAAGTTCAGCCAAAAATGAAAATTCAGTCAGTATCGACTCACTTCCATGCTGACGTCATGTGAAGTTTCTTAGTCCACAAAACATTTCTGGAGCTTCACAACAAAACAACGTTGCAGCATCCTCCTAAACAACTGAAGTAGACGGGGAACAACTGAAAAACACTAACCTCAACCTGCATATTCTAATCCTGCTGAAGCCCCGAAATCCAAAATTGATTTGAAAAGACATTATTTACACCCTTAAGACAGGAAGTGCATTTACACTTTTAGCTTAGCAGTCACAGTGAAGATTTTATCTTAAAAAAAGCAGCCAAAACGACATAATGTCTCTACGCAGCTTGTACAGTACAGCGTGATCTAATTCTGCAGAAGCCCCGAAATCCCAAATTGATTTTAAAAAATCGTATTTACACCTGAAATCTTCACTGTAGCTGCTAAGCTAAAAGCGTCTGAAGTGGGTGCACAAGCTCGACTGCGCCTCAAGTGTATAAATAACAGCTTTTAAAATCAATTTGGGGCTCCAGAGACTTGGATTATGTCAGACAAGCTGTATGGAGCCATTTCATGCTTTTTCTACAGTTGATTTTTTTTTCATGTCACCTTCTACTTCAGCTGTTAGCTCCCAGAAATGTTTTGTGGACTACACAACCTCATCTGACTTTCCATCAGCACTGGGGTGAGTAGATAAAGACTGAATTTTCATTTTTGGGTGAACACTTTCCTTTAACACTTAGGAACCCTTCTATTTTCTGCAAAATACTCTTCCCTCAAGTTTACTACTGTAGTTTTATATTTTAAGAGCTTTAAATAACACCATATGGTCTTTATCAGTTTACTCAGCTGTCAAACTATTATTTCTATGGTCAAGAATGAACCGACACACTCGATATGACACAGTGACTGACAAACTACCATCGTATTTGAAGTTATAAGCCCCTTGCGGCGTCTTTATCTCACCTGCACATCTTGCATTTCCTCTTTCCTCTCTCTTCCTCCTGCGATTTATCATTTTCACGCACAAATAAACACACACTCGACACAAGAACAACAAGCAAGCAAGCAAGCACAGACACACTTACCCACAGCCCGCAGACAAACACGTCATAAAGATGATCAGCGGGCACCCATAACTTAGTTCCAAGCCAGTGATTGTAGTACGGTTGTTGAGATCCCAACAGAAGAAACAGCCAGTGGGATGGACATATTTCACATCAGATTCCTGTGGGCTGTAAATCTTATTATATCCCAGGCACCAAATCCAATATATCAGCAATATGCAGTGTCTGACACTGGAAAACTGCATCAGTGTTTTGAGTTGGTGTTTCTCCGATTATAGCTGAAGGCGACAATATTATAGACTACAAACTCCACACTGTGACTTAAACTTTTGCTTTGTCAGTTGACGCCAAATTAAGCAGCCCAGTGACCACAAAATGAAAGCCATCAAAACCAAAGTCAAACGTGCGGGTTCTCGTGAAGCGGACGCTGCTGGAGGAGGCCAATCAAAGTCAATTGCACGACATCTCTGGCTCAGTGCTGTGGGGGAGAAATGAAAGGAATGCCATGCAACCAAGTGTGATCTAATTTATTTGCTGAACAGCATCCAGCTGGACAAACACTTCAGCTGTATTGCGTACGCACAGATGTGAGTTTATACTAGATATAAACACATTCAATATTCAGATCTTTTACTTTTCCAAGGCAGGAGGATGTTAGTGCAACGCCACTGGGAGGCTTACATAACCGGCAATTATGGCCTGTGATAATATATATGTGCTAGTACACAACATTAATTTGCAATTATCAGATAATTACACTCCGATGACTTTCATAAACAGAAGTGACAGCAGATGTTTTGTCTGCTACAGCAAAAAGATCTGCACTTCTTCTTCGATGGTGTCATGATGGCATTAATGTTTTGCATTATGTAGGTGGAAACCTTATTTTGATGCAGCCAATCACATCTTGGACAAAGCAGTGATGTCAGCGGCGTCACAGACTTTGAACAGTAATCAACATTAGCTTTCCCTCTTAAGTCTCCTTCTTCTCTAAGTTATAAAGAGAGTTGCATCTTAGCTTGTTGAATGAGCCTCCCGACAAACCACATGGGGGAAGTGCACTGTGTGCCGATGTCAGTTTGCAGGCTAGATGACTGATAAGCTGCAGCACAGCTAAACAGCCTTGAAACTCACCTGCAAATGTCACATAGGTCCAGTTAGATATTGGTCTTGTCCTTAACACTAGCAACACATCGTCTACCGTCTTGACATGTAGGCTGCAGCATTGTTCCCAACAGTACAGGCCAACACAGACGCTTGCTGTAGCTACACAGTTAGGTTAAGTCACTCTAAACATTACAAATTCAACTGAATGAAAAAGTTCTTTAAAAACATCTCCTTTTTATATTGCTCAATAAAAAACATCCAGTAGAGCCCATTCATAAGAACACATTGGGAGCACGGTGGGTGGTGTTCATGAGGTACTTGAGTTAATCTGGCTGTGGGAGTTAGGATCCACTGCACTCGAGGACCAAACCTGACGTGTGGGCATCCGGCAACCATGAGTGATGAGAGTTTAAAAAAAGAAAGTACTAACAATTGTTCAAAAGTGCATTCATTTATTTAATTCTTTGTTTTGGCACTTCAGTGATCATCACTGGTCACACAGTTAACATAAAACAAAAGTGAGCATCCCAGTACGACTGCAGCTGAAGAGTTATGTCAAATTTACTGCCCAGCAGAAATTCAAAATGTTATCATGATTAAAAAGAGCAGTTAAGCTGTTGTGATTTTATTTTTATATCAGTAAATTTCTTACAATAACAATAAAATAAGTAATAATATGATTTTTAAATGATGAATAAATATTATTTTCACTGACGTTAGGGAAGGTTTAATTTTGGACATATTAGCCTCTGAAAGGAAACAAAGTTCAGGGGACTGTTTCTATATCTAAGGAAAAGAAAATACTGTGATACTCAGAGATGCTCACAAATTGTTTCGTTAGGACAATATTACACAATTAAATGGATAAAATATTTCACATAAAAGGTGACATACAGTATAAAGCAGTATAAAAAAAAAAACATGCAAACAGTCAGCACCAAGTTGAGACTAACACAAAGCAGCTTTGGCAACAACTGAGATTTTCTTTACGGAAAGGAGGAGAAAGAGGGTTTAATTCAACAGCTCAAGGCATCGTCAGTATAATGAATCATTTCAAACATGCAATCAGCTTTAAATGCTTAAAAAGGTTTTTAAAAAATTACATTATAAACTTACAGAGAAAAGGTTCAAGGAGTGGGCACTGAAGGACATCTTAGTTCAAGTTAATGGTAAGACTATCATTAAATCGTTCTTCCACTCTGGTGTTCTCTTTGGCTGTGTCATTAAGTCCCAATATATTGCTCTTAATGCAACGTCTCACGCACTGTCTCATGTCGACTCATTTGACCAGATGTCTCATTTCATTTCAAAGTCACGATTTGATCTGGCTGCTCTTTTTTGGCAAAGGTACCGGGTAAGATTTCGATCCTTACTTATCGTCTTAGGGTTAGCCTTTTTTTTTTTTTTACAAAATAAATGCATCTGTTTGAGTAGTCTTTACACGCATGTTCAGAGCTCCGCCGGCTCCACACATGAGCGCTAGTGCTTTCTCTCGAGGTAATTTGAGGGAACCCATCCCTTCCGTGGTTTGCCATTGTCCAGAATCTTGCAGTACCACCATCCATTGGGGTTTCTATCCAGGACCTCCAGACTCGTACCCTCAGGAAATCCCATGGTCTCCTCGTCGCCGTGATAATCTGCTATGGAGACGTACACCTCTCTGAGGTTGTTGTGGATGATGTGGGGCTTGGGTTTCACTGTGGATACAGGGAGGGCATTCTTCTGAGAGCTGAGGCCAAGGGAGTCAGAGCTATCCGTACCAGATCTGAATCTGCTGGGTAGTGCTATGTTGTTTGGCGCCATGCTGCGCGGCACAGTCCCAAAGGAGGCATTGCGTCGCACTGTGGGGCTGGCACGAGGGTGGTCCGTGGAGTTGAGGGACTCATTTCTCCTGAGAGAGCCAACAGGGCTGGGACCATCCCTGATCGGGGCTGATATGAAGACAGACTGAGGTCGTACAACCTGTTGCTGTTTGGCACTGTTCTGCTTTCGTGAACCGAACAAGCCGGTAGGTTTGGAGAGGCCACCTGGAGGCTTGGAGGGGATGGGTGGGGTGACCTTCTTTAGGTTTTGGTTGATGTTGTTCAATGCCTGCACCCTTTGCTCATTCTTCTCCAGGCTGTTTGACTTACTGAGGCTTCCAGGTTTAGTCGGGGTGCCATCAGATTCAGACCCGGCCATGTCATCTTGTTGCCTGACGGGCTCCAGGTAGTAAGTTGGAGCCCAACCCTCTGTATCTCCCCAACGAACGTACCACCAACCACTCTCCTGCCTCTCCAACACTTCCACCTCGACTCCAGCAGGGAAGCTGAGCTCAGACTCTTGGACTTTCTCATATGGATCTGTGGTGCGAAACAGGCTGCAGCCCTCCAGGTCAGAGTCTCCCCGGCTGCCTTTAGAATAAATGGAGGAGAGATCGGATGTGCTCTGGGAGGAGAAGGAGTCCTCTGAGGAGATGACTGAAGCTGTCTCAGAGTCCTCACCTTTAGTTTTGGTGCCATTCTTCAGCTGCCCTGTTGGTCGTAGCTGTCTTCTCAAGGTGCTGATGTCCATCTTCTCCGCACTGGAGGCCTTGGCCAGTTGTGGTTTAGGCCTCACGACTGGCTTTAGTTTAGAGGAAGACTTGGTGGAAAAGGATGCCTTGCTGTCCTCTTGGTCTTTCTTGGTTCTGGACAGATCTGGGGTTGACTCAGTGGAGGCAGATTTAGGACTGGCTGCCTCCTCAGCTTTGGTTGAAAATGGACTCCCATTCAAGTCGATCTTGAACTTGTTCCCTGCATGTCTCCATCCACCTGATGATGGGTTTGCAGTCTTGCCAGCTTCTGACAAGACACTTGTCTTGGAGGAATTTGAGTCCCTGCTGCACTGCCTCTCTGGTGTCTCCCTGAAGGGTCGGAAGCCATCATTCTCATAGATACACTCTTCCTCTGCCTCCGCCTCGCCCTCTGCCTCGTGGCCATCTTCAAACGACTCACCCATCTTGAAGGAGGCACTGTGGAGTGATGAAGCCGGAGAAGGCTTGGAGGACAGGTGGGATCCCCTCTCAGAGGAAGTGTCCTCGTTCTTTACATCCACCAAGGAAGCTTCTCCCCTCAGGAACTCAAACTCAGACTCCAGGTCCAGATCACCGATTGCAGGGACGTCATATTCTGGCTCTTCATACACGGGCCTTCCAGGAGACACAGGGGACTCTGGAGCTTCAGACCCGGGGCTGCTGGGAGGTGCAGTCTCCACTGAGTCCTGTTTTTTGACAGGTGGAGCTGGGGGTGGAACTTTTGGGCGGCACAGAGTGCTCGTTCTACGATTCAGGTTGGGCTTTTTGCGTTTGTCGATGTAGGAACAGGGAGCCCAGCCCTCCTTCTCTCCAATCTGGACATACCACCATCCACCGGAGTTCTTCTCAATGACCTAAAACACATGTTCACGATAGATTTTAGTCTTTATAAGAAGGCGTTTAATACATTTGATACATTATTTAGATTTAGATGGCTGAGTTGTTACTGAGCTATGATGAATGTAGAGATATACAGAATAGTAAGTGCTCACATTTAATTGTGTTGTAACTGAAGTTTCTCTTAAAAAAGGATTCTTACCTCTGCTTTCTGTCCTCCATTGAAAGTGATGCCATCAGATATACAGGACTGGAAATCTGCGATGGTGTAATACTCTGCTTCAACTGTAGGGGGCTCTGGTGGGGAGGGCAACTGAAATCCCTAAGCACAAATGAAATTGGCACCGTCAGTCATACTGTAAATAACACAGAGCAAGGGCAGCTAATTTGTATTCCTGTCCATCTGTCTGACAGCTGGAGTGACTTGTCAGTTTTCAGATTAGATCTGACATTAAAAAGTGTTTGATCATCTCATAAAATACTGTATATTGTTGGATTTTAGGCCAGTTTTAAACCCTCTCGTCTTGTGGCCCCTTTAAACTCTTTTTCATAATTGTTTCACACTCGACTACAATTACTCAAGCTCAAAAGCAAACATTGCAACACGGTCAAAAAAAAGGTAATAAAACATTTTCTGCAAGAACTTTGTTTTTCCTTCTCATTCTGTACCATTAATCATCTCATGACTCCTCAGATTTATCTTGTGACGGGGCCTAAGTTGGAAAACACTGGACCAAAATACCGAACTTATATAGAGAAGTAAAAACAAGCGCCACCTTGACCAGCTACAGCAATAAAATGCTGCTTACACACTGATGCATTAGTATCTAATAATGTCATATTTAAATACATAGGCGACATTTACACTGTGGACGCTGGAGACACCACTTTTTGAAATCACCAATTTGGTCCCCATCGCTTAAAAAAAGGTATAATTAGTTAAAAAATAGCTTTCACATGGAAATATCAAGTACAAAATTAGATTAAATGAGCCCCTATAAATGCAGCCTTTCAAGCTCCATGATCCTCAGTCGATAAAAGATGATTAAATGCCTGGATGACCAGAGGAATGGATGGATGGCTAAAAATATAACACTCTTACCAGGGTTGCATCTCTTCGAGGAGGAGGTTTTTGCCTGAGAACTGGAGAACCTTTGAAAGTCACAGAGGGAGAAAAAAAAAACATACAGTTCAAATTTGAAGAAATAGTTATTGGCCAAACTTGACAGAAATTGAACAATGCATTAAGTGAGATGACCAACCAATTTCCACCCGATGAGGGGCGATGCGAGCTATCGCTGGTGAGGCCGGCTCTGCTTTACTTTTTCCATCCTGTGGGGCATTAACAGGGCTGGAGTCTGCAGCACAAGGAATTGGCAAGCTGATCTCCTTCCTGGCCACCTGGGGGCTCTCTGGGACACCTTCAGTCTGCACATCCTTCTCACTCAAGGCTTTCTTGTTAAGCAGGTTACTGATCTCCATGATGTTTCCAATGATCTCCACTGGGCCCGTCACAGTCTTCTTACGGGGTGAGAGGTCATCCTTCATCTTCTTCAGGTAAGAAGCTGGAGCCCAGCCCTCTTTATCCTGGTACCTGGAAAGTAAGTTGAAAGAGAAAATGATAAGAAAACCTATTTTCTTGATGAAAGAAATAACAAATGTCTGAGGCATGTGAGCAGACGTTTACCTGATAAACCACCAGCCCTCCAGGTTTTTCTGAATGACCTCCACAATGGCTCCTTTCTCAAAAGCAATTTCATCCTTGCCCTCGCTGGTGTAGGCCTGCACTGTCACGTACTTCTCTTCTGCCAAAGCCAGAGCACAGAATGACAACAAGATTATGAGGGCTGTGAGATCTCTGACAACAACATGTAATCATTGGAAAAGAAAAGAAAAAGAGAAAGAATACTGGGGATACTTAATATAATCACACTGAAGTAATAAGAGATGAGGATAAAAGGATAATTAGCCTTTTATTACGCAGCAGTTTTTAATGATAGAAAGCAGAATAGTTCCAGTTACCGTATCACAAGTGCATCTGAGCGGCTAGATGTGCAAGTAGATGTGCTGAGTGTGTTAAAATGGTCTTTGGCACATTAGATTTGTCTGTAATTTTATTTTTTATGAAGCTGAAAGAATTTAATAATCCAGGGAACGACTACCAGCCATAATGAATTCTTGCATTTAGATTTTCTTTTCTTTTTTTGCCATTGTTGCAGTCTGCAACAAAGACAGTGTGATGTGATAAAAGTTAACTCAACAAAAATATAAAGGCAGTGCTTTCTTTTCTGAAGTCGAAGTAAAAGATTCAATACTTTTTTTTATGAACACAAAATAATTATTTCTCTCAGATGTGAGTGAGCACTTCTCCTTGGCCAAGATAATCAATCCACCTGACAGGTGCGGCATGATCATGATGCTGATTAAGCAGCATGATTAGTGCGCAGGTGCGCTTCAGACTGGTCACAATAAAAGGCAACTCTAAAAATGTGCCGTTTTATCTTGAGAAAAGACATTTATCAGGCCTGAACTACGGACTTCACATGTGTCGGGTTACCGATATGCAGAAGGGGGAGGAGTGGCAGTCAGTATCAGGAAAAAGTGTTCGTAAAAAGTCTCTAAATTTTTTACTTCAGCTTGTGAGAAATAGCAGCAAAATCTAAAGTGTTGCATTTATATATTTTTGTTGAGTGAAAAAGCAAATTGTAGTTTTATCATCATTATAATGGGAAACTTTACAATATTGTGAAAGTATTACATTAAGAGCTACAGTTTGATTCCCAACACAAACTAGGAGTACTGGGGTTAAAGTCTTTATAATACTCACATGCTTATATGCCAACAGGGACGTTTGCCACCCCATTAGCCTTAAGTATGATCGGCTATCTTCCCCGTTAAGATGCAGGATCTTAGTTCGAACCAACTATTTGACGAGTATTGTGATGCACATTGTTTTCTTTCAAAGCAAAGAATAAGATATGGAAGCTTCATAGTACAGTTGTTTGGTCGCATGCTGCTGTGTTGTGATTGGCAGGACTATTTATCTTTTAAACGCACTTTGGATAGAAGCGTCAGCTAAATGAATGTAATGTAAAATGTTTCAGACTGTAAGGAACTGTAACTGTAATGTTGGCAGCTAATGGTACATTAATGCTATTCAGATGTGCGTGTGGGCGCACGCTTAGTCCAAGCCACCGATGTTAAAGTCAGCGCACCACATGAACCACGCCCCTGACGTACATTAAAAGCACTGCTGTTGACTTATTGTTCCTCCTGTCTCTACTGGCCTCCAAGTGATCCCATCTTACAACTTTGAATCGATATTTGAAGAAAAGGTCTCAGCAGTCTGAGAAAGACAAATCAACTGCGTCTCCTCTAACATTACAGTATTTATGACACAAATCTCCCTCTTTCTGTTACTGTCCCTGCAAGGTAACTGTGTGGAAACCCAACAAGGAGGTTTGGCACAAAAAAGACCCACTCGATTTTACTGCCTCAGACTGCTTTCACCTCAATGCATTTTGCATGAAACAACAACACTTACTGTGAAAACACTTCAGGAAGGGATGTCTTTACTGCCAGTGCAGATAGAAGGAAAAATAGAGAGCGAGACTGCTTTCCAACAGACTGGACAAAATGTTTTCCTTCAAACCTCGACGCAAACCTAAGGACTAGCGGAAATACTGGACAAAGCTCACATACAGAACAACTGTTCCCACCAACTTAAACAGTTGTTTTTGGAAGGAGCATAAACCTGACAACTGAGCAAATACACTGGACAACACAGTGAACGACTGGTCAGTAACCACTGGAGTTCAGGCGCTAAATGACCCTACAAATCAAGTGAGAACGCCAATTTTTGTGTTTTCTTCTACTAAAACAAACATGTCCTGCAACTAGCAGCTAGCACTGTTTATATGCAGCGACACTCGCACAGAAAAGGCCAAAAAAGGAAGGAAAGCGAGCAGATTTTGGATGAGATCCTGGATGCATCCATTGGAGGTGAGTCAGCTAATGAAGCTCACTTCAGCTAAAGCTGTTTATTTATCGATACGTCCCCCTCAGGCAACACACGAGTGACCTCATCGGTTGCCATTGTCAAACAGGTTTTAAGAAAAATGACTGTAAAAAGCATCTTGCAGCGATAATAATCTGTACTACATCACACAGTTTCTGACTTCATCTGTCAATAAACACCAACTGGAACAGACCAACTTGGTCGTCACGCCCCAAATCACAGTCGTAATCAGCTCGACAGTAATCTGTGTCCCTGCCTTTAGGCACCGATCGTGATCCGCAACATCCCATCAAGTCGTTTCCCTTCTCTCTCTGCCCTCATTTTCTGTCATCTCTCTACGATCAGCAGTCCAGGAAAGTCCCTAAAATGTAGTTTATTGTAATATCTACTACTTGCTAACTAAATTCACTGGTATCGACCAGGGGGAGGCTGGTGCCCTGACAGTGTGACAGCAGCATCTCCTAACTCAGCACATAATAGAGAGCACAGGCTTCATGCTGATTTATGCTTTCCCATGAGGCCAGGGGCAGAGCTAAGACATCATTTCCTGTCATTACAGCGATTCCTGTCTGGAAGCAGTCAGCACAGGGAGGAGAAGTTTGCTCAAAAAGGAGAAGAGCCCATAAAAAGGCTGCTGTCCTCCCAGTTGGTACACAGGAATCAACACTGTGGTGACACATTTTTCCAGTTTCCTTTTTCTCCACCCGTTTCCAAGGTTGTGTAGGAGCTCGAGCGGGTGTGGGATTGTAATTCCCTTTACTTGCAGAAACTGCAGCAAAGGTATTTCTGTACGCTTTATTTTCCTTCTGCCTGGTGTTTCCGGCCTCTTTGTGTCGAGGCTGGTAAACCGTTCTCCTCTCACCAGCCTCCTCTTTCAAACAATATCCAGCGGTGCCACGGAGGGAAACTCTGAATCAGATGTTATGTTAACCACAACATGCATCGCCTGCATCAGTGTTATAAATCATTCTCGTGGAGTCAGCAAAATATCAGGCGTTTTTTTCTAACACAAAGCAGGATTTAAGTCCTAGGGTGGAAACAACTCTCGACTCCAGAGAGCGGCGTCCGCTGCCAAAGTTTGAGCTGAACTCAATAGCCTATCCTCACTCCTCTGTCAGCAATCCAAACGCATCCCCTGTGAAAAAAAAAAAAGCCCTTGGCCATTTAACATGTGCAAGTCTGTGATTGAGAATTTTCTTGTTCTATAACGCTCTTTGTTTATCTGTCAATACTGGTTGCTATCTGCACCACAGCAGGATAGACGTCTGTTTCTACCACACTCATTAGAAAACTACATGCACGCTTCATTCGCTCATAAAAAAGCAAAATATGGCTCTAAAATGCAACATGAGGCATTCCTAAGTCTATTACGCAACTGCTTTCAGATGTCGCTCTTTTTTTTTCTCTCCCAATCTTCTCCTCTGAAGACTGGTTTTGGCACTGGGTGTTTAATTATAACAAAAAATGCTTACATGGGGCAATTTTGTAACATAATTTGAGCTGAGCGTCGATAATTGGCGCGTATAAAAAGTTGCTGAGTTCACCTTTGCTTTCCAGGCTCGTTTTATATTAACGTCAATTAGTGGTTAGTCGTGGTGGATTGTGTGGCTCATGATAAATGCATTTGCTGGAAGATGACACAGGATGAAAGACTCGACAAGTATGTGCATGCGAACAGGGACGAGTCGAGCCGTGTGATAAGAGACGACGAGTGAGATGGGGTGAGGAGAACAATAACAAAGGGAGGTGAGGGAGGTGATGCAGCGTCTGTCTCAGTTCACCTCGGCTCTGCTGCCTGCTGATGACACCCCCCAACGTCCATCTCCGGTCCAGCCTCTTCAGATGAGCCTTATGCCGCTTAGTAACTGACAAGACAACACGTGGTGACCAGACGACGACACACAGACACACAAACAAACATGGGAGACATGAAGAGCGAGCACAAATGTTGCACAAACACACAGCACACAAAATGACATGGATCCAGCTGAGAGAGCCCCCGTTATTAGCCACAACATGGAGGACATAAACAACGAGACCACAAAGTACAAGCATGGTGGACAGTTAGTGTGGATGGATGGATGGATGGATGGATGGATGGATGGATGGATGGAGGTTACAGAGGAAGTGTTAAACCAGGACATCGTCTCCGTGGCCTGTAATTAGGATGTTGTTAGCACGGTTTTCCCATCCTGTTGCGTTAGAGCATCTGGGACACACATTGGTGCTGCAGGAATGCCAATTAATAGAGCAGCTGACGGTGCCGCTGGTTGGATTTGTCAGAGTCTTTATTTCCCTCTGACTTTTGTTGGTAAAACAGCAGAGATGGAAAGGATTCCTGCCAACTGTGGCTGCAACTAATGACTGTTTTCACTGTAGGTTAGTCTGTCGATCGTTTTCTCGAGTGATCGATCAGTTGATGGTTTATAAAATATCAGAAAATGGTGGATAATATCGACGTTAGCACGTTTTCTAAAAGCCCAAGATGACGTCCTTAAATGTCTTGTTTTGTCCACAACCCGGAGACATTTATTTTGACTCAAACAGATTTAATCTTTTATCAAAAAAGTTGGAGTTTAATGGATAAATTCCCCAAAAAATAAAAGTGAGTCATTATTTTCTAACCCCCGTGTCAATGGAAAGTCCGGTGAAGTTTCAAGTCTCAAATCAATTTGGGATCTCGGGGCTTCCAGAGATTTGGATTACTCCCATCAAGCTGCTTTATGTTGTTTCAGTTATTGTGTTTTGTTTTATAACGAGTCTCCAGCTACTTCAGATCTTTAAGAGAACGCTGCAACACAGAAATGATCTGTGGACTACAACTCCACCGGACTTTCCATCCATGTGTGGGGTGAATTTATCCTTTAATCAGTTAATCTATCAATCCATTAATCGCTGCAGCTCTACGAAATACTCTGACATACAGTTTAAAATCAATAATTGCAGATGTTGATGTGATGAAGCTAAGAAAAAACAATAACATGCAGCTGTTACAAAGAAATTTAAAGTTGGGCATTTGGGTAAATATGCTTAATCACTCTCTGGCGGAGAATGTCTGTAAATGTGACGCCGCAGTGACCCATCGGTTAGCTTAGCTTAGCACAAAGAGTGGAAGCAGGGGGAAACAGCTAGCCCGGCTCGATCAAAAGGCCACTAAAGATCGAGAGATGGTTGAGAGTTTGCAAAATCACTGATTCACCATCTTATGCATGTTAGTTATGAGACCAGTGCTTGCCTCTGAGCACTTTACTAAGTCCCAGCCAAACTATTTAGACATAATGTTTTAATGTGTGAGCTTTAGAGGAGCTGGTGTGCAGATTTTGTAACCAGTGGCAGAGCCAGACTGTTTGGTTCCTCCCTTTCCCCAGCTCTTTATGCTAGACTCAGCTGACTGGCTGCTTGCATCGTTTCATATTTACCATACAGACATTCGAGCGGTAATAACCTCCCTCATCTAACTCTCTGCTAGCAAGCGAGCATTTCCCACATCCTTTCAGCAATAAGCTTATTTTGCATAAAATGTGACCAAAACAAGAAACATCGGGACGTGTTTCCTCTTTGATCAGCGGGTAAAGTCTCATCTGAAGCTGTCTGAGCTTTCAGCATGTGTCTTTTTTTGGCTTTTTAGAAAATTCCAAATTCAGTTTTCCAAAAAAAAACAAGTGCTTTTTTTCTCCGTGACAATGTGGTGCCACAGACTGCTGAAGACCCCGGGACTGACAAAGAGCTTCTTTATGAGTTTCATGCCTTTCCCATGACTGACTGAGACACATAAACACTAATTACACTGACAGATTGTTCTTCGTGAAACCCCCCCTGGCAGCAAACTGCAGCTATCTGTGGCAGAGTATATACTGTAGGAGAGTTGGGTGGAGATGTTTGCATTTAGATTAGTGTGTGTGCGGTATGCACACACGTTGAACTCCTCCGTTGATTAATGTGTATGCTGTGAGGGCATTTTAACGTATTGTGAAACAGTAACGCAGTTTATCCTGATGCATTCCCTCCCTCTCTCTCCATCCTTGAGTCATAAGATATACAACACCGAGGGGAGCCGTGGTCCCATTGTTACCCAGTACAACAACTGTACAGCACAAAAGATGTTTTGGCCGTAGCGCTGGAAAATCTGGATGTTTGTTTGGGAGTGTAACATGCAACTTAATTATTTCCGTGCCTCGAGTTTGTTGGGTTTTCTTTAACACAATACTGCATAAATCTTAACAAATAGGCTGCAGTTGTTGCAGTGTGTGTCAGAACTATTAAAGTCTGTGTATAGGACAGTAAATGAGCCCTATTATATTTAAAAATGCTTGAAGAATCGGACAACATGAGCTGCTCTCACATGGTTTGATAACTGAATCCGACAGGGCTATCGAGATGATTGCATGACTGCGTGTGTGTCTGCGTCATATTCTGGCAAACCGAACTCTACATAGGTGTGTTTCTTATCAGGGTTTTGGATCCCTTCTGTCAGTAAGCTCACACAATTTAACAACAACACTTGTCTGCTCATCATTGTAACTTGCAATGCAGACATTGCATGAAAAAGCATAATCCATGCGAGAGCTTGTTGCAATTAACGATAACTGTGATTTAAAGAGCGCAAATCCCCGCGTTTTATTCCTCACCGTTGATGGAGACACATGCCTCTTTCATGAGCTCATATCACGTAATATTGCGCCGTACAGAACATCACTTCAGCGGCTGTGGTCGGCTCTCTCCTGGCGCTCCTCCTCGCTGTTTACCCAGGCCTGAATCTACACTCTGTTCAGGCGTGCTTATAATGGCAGAGGTGCTCACACCAGCCCGGCGCCAGCCGCTAGCGTCGGGGCGAGTTTGCTCCGTTTTGTCGCAGATCAAAGGCTGAGGATTTTGGGGCATAGTCGGTAAGTGTGTGTGGGTGTATTACAGAGTGTGTGAGGTTGTCTTTGAACGTGTGTGTGTGTGTGGGCAGAGACAGGAGGAGACTTACCTTCTCCAGCTTTGGAGGCGCCCAGCTCCAAGTCATCCCGTGTGCCGCTGTGGGAGTTCAGATAGGTAGCAGGGACCCAACCCTGCTCCTCTGCGGTGCTGACAAACCACCAACCTGTGGAAACATACAGTCGCCATGTTTAATGCACAGAAAGATACATTAGGTTTATTCTGAACTGAACGGATCTGGAAGATTAGCTGAAATTCTGCAGAGGAATTTCGGCCTGAGATAAGACTCCCGCCCACAAACATAATAAATCACTACAAAGATGAGAGTGAAAACAAAAACCATCTGCTGATGTGTCCATAGATATTCCAGTGTGACTTGTATCCTCCATCAGATCTTTTAATCTTTGTTTTAGGCAAATCAAAGAGATGAGCTACAAATGAACATGGACATGAGGAACTTAATGTGTTGCCAACAGTCTATAACAAAGCGCAGGGCCAAGAACATCAGAGGGAAAGCCGAGGTCGTGTTCAACTTGAATTTCACAAGATCAGTTGTGATTTTCAGTTGAGATTACATTGCTTGATTGCTGTTACAAGCCAGCATATCCATTTGTACCGTTGCAGCTGATTTGATTCAGTTGCTATGACAACCGCTTCATGACAAACACCTCAGCTCACTTTCAAAAACCTGATCCCAATAAAGAGAGAGGGTCCGCTGTGTTAGATAAGGATTGCTGATGTAAATTAATCAGAACATTTGAACTTCAGTCCACATTTGTGAGGCCGTGTCGGCCCAGAGTGACAAAGTTGGCACACGGACTGCTCTATATGTGGTCCGCCACACGCACACTATTTGTTGTGGTGACGGGAATGCAATATGGCCGACAGCTGTCTGGACGACCCGTAAAGAGGCGAGGACTGTTCCATCACACTTCCACAGCTGGTCCGAACGTCCAGCGTACATTTTCCTACAGACGTGGTGTGTCAGGGGGGCAGCTGTACACAATTAGGGCTGCAACTAATGATTATTTTCATCATGGTCATCAAATATATTATTTCAACAGTCCAAAACCAAAAGACTTTTCATTTACTATCATTAATTACAAAGAAAAGCAGCGAATCCTAACATTAAAGAATGATACTGTTGCATGAAAAATTGCTAAAACGATTAATCATTTATCAAAATAGTTGATTAATTGAATTATCGCTGCCATAGAATGTAGTATGATGACAGGAACACAAAACGTATTATTATTTTTATTATATGGTAAAAGGATGAGGCGAGTAAAATGTATAATATGCAATAAAAATGTAGAATAAAAATGTTCTACATCGTCTAAAATTAGTAATATCTGACATTTTTCTGGCCCGAGCTGCAAAAAATCATTCCCCATAGACTCTTGCTAGAAGTTGTACATGCATAGTTCGCTACTCTTCCTTACTGGAACAGCATTTAGCTCAGTTACACACCACCACCCAACAGGCAGCAGAGAGCGAGTGGCTCGTCGTTTTTCAAACATAAGACCCGGCATGCATCCAGACAGGTACGATTTAAAGCATTTTTCAGAAAAGACTGCTGTGAGTCCCTGTATGAGTTGGAAATGAGGCTCAAAAATCAACTCTGTTACAAATTGTTCATGTTGTGAGATCAACGTATTTATGTGCAAAGACGTTTCTCCCACGGGAGACAATAAAGTAACCTTAACTTTAACCTTAATTTTGCAGACTACAATTAGACGAACAGTAATTAAAGGTTGCTATAGATTAGAAGAGGTTGTTGCTGCTATCTAATGTAGAAAAGGAAAGTCCAGGTCGGTGTCGAAGGCTTTTTTCATTGCGTTTTGGTTCTGCTTCATGCAGAGAAATGATTTTGTAAAGTCAGAGAGAATTTGAGAAAATGACACTGCAAACAATTTCACAGCTGCTGGATGATAATGGCACCTTAGCTCTCAGAGTAGAGATACAAACCTCTGCCAACATTGATTATTTCCTCGACCTGCTGTTGCATTCAAAGACATCACGGCTTTCGCTACAAATTATTGATTTCTGCAGGGATGCTCGCAGGTACTTTTCTCAGGCAGTTTATTACTGCAGTTAATTTTGATGACTAACACAACTGAATCAAAATGTTCCCTGGCTTGTAAATCTATTCATCCACCAAATTTTTACTGGAGGGCTTGGAGATATCCTGCTGACAGACACAACTGCATGACTTTCATAACAAAGAAAGCATTTCCAGGCCTTTTATAACTTGATGATTTATTTCAATCGATTGACTTGCTAAGCTACACAACAGAAACATCATCAGCCGAACAGTTTGGAGAGTCAGGGTGGGTCCAGATAGGAGGATCCTGTTATTATTTGGCTCCGAGCAACATGCTGGCTCGGGCTCAGGTACGTAACAAGCCATGTAATGCGCTCAGTCTTTGCACCAAAGCTGTGGCTTAAACAAAACCTCATGCCAATAAATCAGATAGAGCAGCGAACTATTAAAAAACAGTGTCTACAATATCCAGAAACAAAGGACACAAAACACGACAAAGCAGAGAAGAGTCAAGGATTGTTAAACATTTATTACACTGACATCCTAATTTAAAATTAGTTCATTATACCAACATTTTTCAACACTTCATTAAGTCACTGACAGCGTTTAAATAAATCTGATGTGTCCTGTTTAATGACCAGCAAAGGGCAACGTCAACTACAATAATGGTACATTAAATTAAATTGACCGTTATAAAGAGAGGTCAGCTCGGCGGGAGCAGAAAGACCCGCAACGCCTCAAAGAGAAAAAACCTTACATTTGCTGTTTGCTGCTAACATGGCACCTTGAGCAAAGCAACACTTATAGAAATGTAAGCATAAATTGTCATAATGTACCTTAATTGAGAGGTAGAAGAAAGTGTGAACATACACACAGTCACTCTAAGAGGCCTGAGTAAATATAGGCTGTTATTGATGGCCCGGGCGGCCTTGTCTGTATTTTTCAACCATCCTCCCATATGGCAGGTGCTTAGACTAAGTTCACTGAACCTCAGAAGAAGCAATAAAAGTACTTTTTAAAAAACACACACGCACATTACGCAAGTGCTGATTTCACGGCTGTTGCAAGTTTATATCAGACAGGTTGCAATATATGAAATGTAGAGAAAAAAAACAACGAGAAGCCTGCTTCATGTCTTTCATCGCGTGTGCTCATTCACAGAGTGACTGCAGGTCAGTCCTGCACATATCCAGCTGCATAGTCAACGTGCTGCACGTTTCTACATGAACAGTAAACACTGTCCTGCTTGTTCTGAGCTTTTGTTAAGGTATAGTTGATGTTGCTGTGAAGTTTTTTGCTAATTTCATCTTTTTTTTGCTTTGTACTTCATCCATCTATAGTTATATTTGATAATATTCTGATGTAGACTGGTATAGCTGCCAGTATCACTTTGCTTGAGGCAGTTGTGGGTACTGTATGTGTACTGCTATTGACGAAAGTATGTATATATGCATAATGGCAAATTTATATTAAAAAATAAAATATATAGCCAAATAATAGAGCCGATAATATGAAGCCAAACTACTTTAATTGACATTACAAGTGCGTTATCTCCACACTTTGATCCAGTAGATGGCAGACGAAGAACAAGAGGAGCAAGAGGAAGAAGAAGAAGAAGAAGAAGAAGAAGAAGAAGAAGAAGAAGAAGAGGTGCACGCTGTTGTCATGCTCATGATGTCCAACTGCCAAATATATCGTTGCGGACGTTGTTACAGTTTTATAGAAGGACAATACAAAAGCAATTTGAAATACGTGTTCTGCAAAGGCTTTAAGTCTTAACACAAATCTTAACAGAGCTGTGGAGTATTCAATCAGCCATCTTTGCTCACTACATCTAAGCCTTTCTCGCCCCCAGGTGTGCATAAACTACATGTTATGAACTTTTGAAAATGCTGCTGTAACACCTACATTTCCCCTCTGGGAGATCAACATCATCTTATCTTAAACTTAAACTAAACTTTGAGAAACCATGAACATTAACTTGTTCAGTCGATAGGTTATAGTTTAGATTCCAGATGAAATGACACAGTGTCACATATGGTATCTTTTCTTGTGATAGTTCTTCTTGAATATTTCTCCATCAGGGCTGGGACGGAAATGTGATTCCTTCGTATTGGAGCGGCTTATCATTTGTACATTCTTCACGATGAACCTTAAAATGAGGTCATTGTAAAAGAAACAGCTGTTTTGTTGGTCTCCTGCTGCCAAGACAGCAATTCTGCTGAAAGTGAAAAAGATGGAAGTACTGTAAAGCTGAGAGAACGGTGTTGTAAGAGAAGAGTGGATGAAGCTGTGGATCTGCAAAATGGCAGATCATTGAAATAAGATTATCTGTGCAGATGTGGGGACAAAGGTGAAGGAGGTATACCTTGTGTCTGGAAATATGTGTGTGGGGGGTGTGTGTGTTTCTACCAGTGCACATGTATCTGTGTGTTTGTCTGCTTTCAGATCCACCAACTGTCTTGGGGTTTGCTTTGCTCCATGTCTCCCTGCCTTCCACGTAAGGAAAAGTGAAAAATCTTGGAAAGCTGCAGCAGAGTTTCAACCACAACGGGGAAAAAAACAACACAGCCAAATGCTGACTGGCAATACACTTTGCAAAACATTATTCAGTGTTACGATTATAGCCACTTAGACAACATCCTGAGCAAATCAAAAGGCTTTTAAAACGTTTGAGCAGAGTTTAGTTTTGCAACCTTAAACGTTTGAGGGTCAGTGGTTACATAAGACAATAGCTCAACCCACAATGCTCTGGTGGAGATCTCATATAACATCATCACACCAGAGGATCATGACCACAGACATCGACCTCAAATGTCACAGCCTCGGAAAGCAAGAAACCAAACAGTTTGTCTTGACAGCACGGTTGTATTGCACTACAAGGACCATCATGAAGTAGTGGATGTTTGAAGCAGAGCTGAGGGCGACTTGTAAGTTTATACTTACTTATTTATTCCTGCTGTGTGGTGCAAAAAACTCAAAACTGCTTGATCACAATGCTGACTGTAATAAAAATAAACATTACGATGTCAGCGTAATTCAATTGACATGAAACACACAGGGGACGGTGAGATGAGAAGTCAGGATAATTCTGTCCATC
Organism: Pagrus major; assembly: GCF_040436345.1. Taxonomy (NCBI): domain Eukaryota; kingdom Metazoa; phylum Chordata; class Actinopteri; order Spariformes; family Sparidae; genus Pagrus; species Pagrus major. The sequence continues at coordinate 24,411,200 of NC_133229.1, forward strand.
TGACATTTTTGGAAATACACTTTGTTCGCTTTCTAGCAGAAAGTTAGCCGAGAGGTTCGATACTGATCTCGTATCAGTCCGTTCAATATGAAGCTACAGCCAGCAGCCAGTTAGCTTAGCTTAGCTTAGTATATTGTTTCCGTTGGACAGAGCCAGGCTAGCTGTTTCCCCCTGTTTCCAGTCTTTATGCTAAGCTAAGCTAACTGGCTGCTGGTTGAAGCTTCATATAAAAAAACTGACAAACATGTGAGTGGTATTAACCTTCTCGTCTAACTCTCCAGAGAGCCAGTCGGTGTATTTTCAAAAATGTCAACCTACTATATCAGCAACTTGTTTAAAAAAAACAATCGACTGTATAATGAAGAAAAATCAGCGTTAGTTGCATAAATTCAACAATGCCTGATTAAAGATTATACTCAGGGATATTTCCTCAAGGAGAAAGACAGACGTGTAAACTCGTGCTCTCCCCCTGTCAGACAGAGTCGTCCTCATAGTCTCACTTAACCTGTACTCTGCAGATGATACAGACATGATGAGACTGAGCAGCATTTTCTGAGCTCTGTCTGTCTCCGTCTCTGCCATCTGGAAACTCTATCAGCTTTAAGACATCGGCTTCATTTTTTACTGTAATCAACAACAGATTCTCAGCTGCAACAAGAAACTAGATTTATGCAATTTGGGTTTTTTTTCCCGAGGTGACTGGATGACCCACAAAACCGCAATCTAGGTATACAATCAATCAAGTCTGATACCTGAGCAATGGCTTACGTAACACAGCGTGACTTAGCCGTGCTCCCTAATGCCCTCCTCATCCCTACAAATCTATCATCAAGACACCTTAAACTGTACTCAAATTTGAAATCAACAATGTTTTGTGCTTTCTACGCACGAATATGAGAACCACAGATTCAGCAGCACAAGGGAGCCTTTTTTTTCACGACCTGAGATGATGAGGAATGCAGTGGCTCAGCAGTCCTGCAGATATCTGACACCACTGTTGAGTAGAGCAGGAGAAAAACCCCATTCATTTCCAGCTTCTGTATTCATTAACAGTGGATCCAGTATCAAAGCACAAGGGGGAAGGTATCCAGTCCAATACACACACTTTGGGTTTTCAGAAAACACTGGGTTTCGATTACTTGGGTGGCTCCGGTGCGAGAGGGGGTGGGCGAGAAACGGCACAACACAGCTTTCAAGAGTCGATGTTGACCTAAGGAATAACCTTCTCTCCCTCCCAGCCTCTGAATGGATCCCCTCATGGTCTGAACGGAGCTGTAGCCCACAGCCTGAGTGCTCTCTGCTGATTCGGAGACACAGCGGTCCTTGAGCGTCTGAAAGCCCACCTTTAGTTTTACTCAATGGTCAATTCTTCTGCGAGACAGAGCGGCACCTTTTTGGCTCCACTGTTACTACTATTAAATACTGTTATTGCTCCTGCTGCAGCCTGTATCTGTCTGTAACAAGACGCATTAAATACAGCAGAAACAGACTCCGCTGAAATGCATTTACAAACCTCCCGTCTGAGTTTCCATATCAAGAAATACAGGATAAGGTTAATTTCTTGTCATTAGTACTTCCTTTGGTGAGCTGAAAGAATGTGGAGGACGAGGATTACTATGAGTGGATAATGTGTCTTCCATCTGCTGCTGCAACTTCAGCTTAAAAAAAGACATTTAACACTTGGCAAGTTTTCTGCATCATGTCTTCGGTGGTTCGTTGACAAGAATTATAGGGTTTTTCCTCTTTTATACAAGGAAACATGTTCTTGCTGAAGCTGCACATACCAAATTGGGAAACTGGAGGTTTGAGCACAAACAGCACTGGAAGCTTAACGCTGACCTTGTCTTTAATCCCGCTGCATATCAGAGACAGAAAAATTCGGCATGGCCAGTATTCGTGATGCTGTCACACTGAAGCTAAAATCTGCAAATGGATTGCAGTTCTCTCATTAAAGTGGAAACAGAGAGCTTGTCACAGAAAAACGAAAGACAGCCTGTGCACAGCAGTGCTTCTCTCCTGGGTGCACCACAGTGGACCAAAAGAAATCAGTACTCCAATATTAACAACTGCATTAAAAACAACGCGGAGCGATCTGTGTGGCTGCCATCAGGTGTTGCTTTAAATAATCACGACAGAAAACGTTCCCCCCCCTCGCGTTTCCAAGTGGTGTTATTGCTGGCTCTGCTGTCGTAAAGACAACCGCATCGCTTTCTGTTTTCCTCAAAGTAGCAACTACCAACAATGCAAGGAAAAACGTCAGTCTATAATGGAAGCCTAATTGGATCGCCAGTCTGTCTTCATTTTCTCTGGAGATTTCGTGCCCAGTGGAGGAAAAAATCTCTAGTCTAAAGTCTAAAGGCAGATGGTTTCATTGTTCTATAGCTGAGATGTTGTGTAATCAATACAATAACCTGTTGGCTGTGCAGGATGATCATGACGACCTAGGCAGGTGAAACAACAACTACTGTAGTTTTAAGACTTCAAGAAGATACACAGGTTAATACCTTTAGCAAGGTTGTGTCAGACTATTTGTTTTTTGTCTGTGCAAGATAAAACATAAGTCCTCACTCATGCTAGGAGGCTGTCCCTGATATTTACACAACAGCAACTTCTCAGACTAAAACTGAGGCAGTTGTAAAAGGCAATTGTATGTAAGCTCATGTGTGATGCAGGGGTTTTGTTCCTACCTTGCCCCTAGCATTGCTAAAAGCCCTTAAAATAACAGCAGATAACCTTGTTACACAGAAGAATAAATTGACTAAACACGAGTAATTATCTGGATCTGGAATTTTTTTGCCATTATACAAATACCGCCTTGTAAAATGTTACAGCCAACTTTAAAATCTCGAGTACCAGCAAGCCTGTACTCTCAAAGTAAAGAATCAGCCTCTCTGAACACCGAGCTCCTGCTGTGCTGAGATAATCTTGCTTCCAGCCTGAAGACATTGTTGCACTGGTACATTTTTTCCACATGAAGGTAAGGAAGACATCTTGCACATCCATCGTGCCATGCTGAGGGGCCAGAACAGCTTAACCTGCCAGGATTTGAACATCACCTGCAGGATACCTCTGTTACCTCCCAGCTTCTCTGAGGCCAAGATTTGTTGAACTTAAAATGCGTACGTGAGGACAAAAAGGGCAAATTTAAACGGCTCAGATTACTCTCTCAGTGAGTGACCCTCAAGGCACTTCCTGAAGTTTCACTCACTCCACCCTGCATAAGTAAGCTGGGTGGATACTGTACAAGGGTGGTGCCAGGGGGTCTTGAGGAAGCCGGAGGGACTTGATGGATGAGAGCCGGCCTCTCCGAGACAGACAGACAGGCATTCCTGGAGTTCATTTTGGCAAACTGTAAATCACAGAGGCTGATCTGGACTTGGAACGGAGACAAGTTAAACCCTGACTGGTCCACAGAGAGAGATTTTCTACTCAGGACTGGGCACAACACGCTGAACGCTGCCCTTGAGGTGTAGGCAAAGCATCTGCAATAAGTACAATATTTCCAGAAGTGGCTGCAAATTATTTTTTCCCTTCCGACATACTACCCCATTAAAGGGCAGAGTTTAAACCACTGAGTGCAGAGCATTTGAACTGACCAACACGGCTGCTAGCTTAGTTTTGGTTAACATCCCTCCAGTAGAGTGTAAACTGAGGAGGCATCCTGGAGGATCCATTAAGCCATTATAATGAACCAACCTCTCTGAACCACTAACTTTGGCAGGAAATGTCTTTTTCCATTTTCTCCCCGAGTTTCTGCCTGCACTACTCTCTCCTCCTGAGCCAGCATCTCCCCCTGGCAAACTCTCATAAAACAGACAAATAAAATAGCTGCAGAGGGAGCGAGGACAGAATTAATAATTAGGAAACAAATTTTAATTACAGCACAGCTATTTTTGACAAAAGAGTATGCATTTTTGTTTGCATATTTTCACACTGCTGCTTTAGATTAAGCCTGGCATTTAATTTCATGGGTGTTAGCAAACAGTAACTCCTGTGTTTTAAGTATTATTCCAGAAAAAACATCACGCAGTCTTGGTTGATTTACCACATACTCTACTTATTTCTTGCCCAACAAACCAGAAATCAATATAACTACTGTACTAGCTGAAACAAAGGCCACGACACAAACTGTATCGTCGAGCCACTGCGATGGAAAATACTGCCTTGGCTCGGGGCAGCCGGCTGGAAAAGTGGAGAAAGCTGAGCTCGCTTATAGGTCTGACCTAGATTTAGTAGCCCCGTCAAAGGCATATATTATCTAATCCAAGGTAAGGAAAAGTCGATAACTGCACTGGGCAGCAGTCACAGCCACAGTCTATGCTACAGTAGCTTTAACAGCAGGACTTCTGTTGGAGGACCAGAGTGAGTGGCAAAAATAATACAGAGCTGTAGTTTTCCACTTCTAGATCTGTCGCTGTTACACTCTCACACCTTTGTGTAAAAAATATCTCGTATAAAACCAGTCAGACACACAATGCTGATACAAAATTAGATGGCAGAGTGACAACATACTGACATTTTCCACCGATTGCATCCAAAGAAGCAGCAGGGGAGCCCGCGTCGGTTTGAATCGGCACTGGCTTTGAAGGAAAATATGTGACTGGAAGCTCAATAAAAAACCCTTTTATCATTACAAATGTAACAGACACCTTTTAGTGCCTCTAACTCAGCATACTCAGCTCTGTAATACCCAGATCAATCTGTCAGAGACCATTAAAGGGTTTGTACTTATCCTGCGAGGGAATGGATGCTAAATCAAATGAGCTCTGAAATCTTCTTAGCACACACCTGGTCTTGTTAGTATTGGCAGAGGGATGAGGAGTGATGTCAGCCAGCCAAATGGAGCAGATTTAGACGACTTCCATTGCAGGAGGTGTTGAGTTTTCAGTTAAATGCTAGCTGTGCTGCTGGAAACGGTCTCAACAGCAAGATGTAAAGGAGTGCGGGGGGGTTGTATTTACTACGGATCTCTGTGAAAGTGTCCGTCAGTGTGTAATAAAACTGTCAAATAGGATGTGTTTTAAGAAGCCTGGAGTCTACTGTTTTGCTTCCTAGAAACTCGTGACGAATCCGACCGAATGAGAGATGAATGAATGAAGAGCGGCAACAAAACGTAGCCTGCATAGGGGATGAAGTTGAAACAAAGCAAGGATAACATGGAAACTAAGCTACAACAACAACAAAAGTAGCCTGGAAATCATAAATCTGCAGCGAGATGATTGAAGCGCAGGAGTTTCACATTCTGCACGAAGCATCAACACGCAGATCTTTGCACGGTGGTCAGCTGAAATACAAATAGCAAAGAAGGGGCCCTCAGGACTGCAGCAGCTCAAGTTCATGGAGGAAAAGCTCTCGTATAAGGCCCCCCGATAAAAGGACTTCAAGGTGTTGGAGTATCCGCCTCACAGCGGCTCCCCATTGAGTCAAAATCCTACTGGAGCAGGGAGTGAAAACAAATACATGAACCCCGAAGGCAGGACACGTGACACTTCAAAGCGATCCCGCTCCACGGACCCTCTTCCTCGAGGGCCGGTGCGGCATGGCGTTTTCACTCACACCCATCATGAAACCCAAGTCCCACTGCCTCTCTCGTTGCTGCTTCCTCCTCCGTCCCCCCCCCCGACCGAACACATGAGTCCCATTACTGTTTTACTGTCTCAGCACACCATTAAAGCTGAACGTCAGACCCTGTTACTGGGCCCTATACATCTCCGGTCACTGTTGCGCTTCATATGGCAAATTCCTTTCAAAATAAATGTGATTCTTGCAGGTGATTAGACAGTTTTAGTGTATTTACCCAAGATACTCAAGATATTTATAGCGAGTCACATGCAACTGCAGTTTAAGTAGCTGTTCTAGCGTCTTGTGTCATAAAATCTAAAAAACTATCCAATCAGTGTTCATTTACTGCGTCTCAAACACAGTTATTTGTTTTATGTATCTTCTTCCACCCACAATAGATTCAAGTTCCTGGAAGCATTACAGCATATTCCTTGAAGATCATGAAGTTTTACTGACTCATTAACCGTTAAATGTTGTCCAACTGAATCACACACAGCCTAAAACATGCTCTTGGCCTTGTCTGCTAGCTCTTTCCAGAGGTTAAACAGCTGACTAAGGGTTCTCTGCAGCTGGCATTTGTAAATCCGGCATGTCTTGCTGGCTTTCCATTAAAGTGAGGTGGAATAATTAATACGAGTCTGGAAGACATTCCTCTTGCTAGAGGCAACATTCTGGCCCCCAGCCTAAACCAACAGTGGGAAAAAACAGGGCTGACTGCAGGCCAAAGTGAGCCTCCAGATGGGGCTAAGGAACAGCTAGCAAGCTGTGGACAAAGGAGGAGGTGAGAGGGTTGAGTCGGGGAAAAGGGCTGCATGCTTGAGGAACTATGGGCTGTGTCATGAGAGAGTCTGTTTTGTGTCTGACATACACGCATGCATTTCTCTGCTGTGCATTTACTCACCGCTCTCGCTCTTTTCAATGACGTCGACCACCTCGCCCGCTTGAAGGCCGATCTCTGCAGGCTCCTGCTTCTCGTAATTGGCCACCACCACATACTGTTCCAGGAGCATGGGATCCGAGGCGTCCAGACCTGGAGTTGATGGGAAAAAACATGCTGTCAGCCAGCTGCCAGCCATAGGTCCACGAGAACGACTGCTGGGCACTCGTTGTGCCATAGGCCACTTTGTCTGTAGAGCTCAGCCAATCACAATATTCACAGGGCTCAGTGCATCTTCCTGAGAGTCTAGCCATAGAGCTGCATCCCCCTCCAGCCCAACAACGAGGGCAACGGAGATGCTGGAAGTCTAGAAAAAGTATCTCCCTCCAAAGAGTGAAGGATCAAGCAGTCAAATGCAGAAAATCCATTCTGTGTTACTGAAGGGGCCTCATCCTGATTGTCCAACAAAGCTGGGCCCGGGTCAGCAGACGTAGATAGACACATTAACACAGAGGAAAGAGGAGCAGCAATGAGAGAGCAGAAGGAGCCGTAGCGGTGATAGAAAAGTGAGCTAAAGCCAGCTGAGGACAGGACAGTAGAGTGGGAGAAAGAAATGGTTTCCCTTGGAAAATAAACCATCTGCTAAAAAGCCTCCTTCTCCTCAGATGGGGCTGGAGCTGGAGGAAGAGTAGGGGGTTGTGTACGCCAATCATACGAGTCGGCACTGGAGGCCTTAAATAGAACCAGATGAAGGGGCTGGAGCTGTGCTCGGAGGGATGGCCCTCTGTCTCCATGAAACACTAGAGCTCTGACTGCAGCGTGCAGCCCAGCCAATGGAAACCTTCCTTTCTGTACTTCGCTGAAGTTAACCATATAAACACCAGCAGTGACTTAGTTTGTGCCTTCTTGGCCACATCCACTTCTTAACCAGAGTTCGATTCACTCCAACTAGGAATGCCTTTTCAAGACAGAGACGTGTGATTTCATTTGTAAACATATAGAAAGAGCATTTATTGACTGATATCCACAAGGTTTTTTCCCCCTCGCACGAGTAAAGCTTTAGTTAAACTGAGCCCAGCTGAAACCTTAATCATGATAAATCCTTAAAGCAAGCATAGCTCAAGGAGCTAAAGCACGTCTAACAAGCATCAGCTGGAATCCAGACACAACCCCAGCTGACATTCAGTTCACACATTAACAAGAGCTTCTGCTGACCACTGAGTTCAAAGCCCTGAACAGGAGGAAGCTACTGTCTGCACACCTAAGATTATATCTGTTTACTCTAATTACACTGCTTCTTGTGGTGTAAAAGATCTACAAACACAGTCTCTATTTATGACAGCAGTGATGATTTTACTTACTGTCGCCAGTTACTTTAGTTAATGAGACGAAAAAGGGCTTTTGACTCATATAATTAACAACTATTTCTAGTAGGGTTGCATGACAAGGTAAAAAAAACATCATATTGCCATAAAAAAATATTAAAATCACAGTAATGTGACATTTTCTGGGGTCTTTATCAAACAAAAAATGTTTTCTTGCATCTGGAGAACAAGATTTGAAGGCTATAGCATCTCTTCAGCGCTACACAACTTTATTATAATGTTTTGTCACAGGTTTAAAGGGGCAATATGTAAGAATTTCAGTTGAAAATATTACATTAATTAACTAACATAATCAACAGAATGTGAAGAAATAGCAGTTTGTGACATTATGAGGAGTTAAGCTGCAGGGATATCTACTTAAGTCAGCATGCTAACCAGCTAGCCCCGGCCCGTCCGGGTCCAAAGCTCTCGTGCTAGCGACGTAAACACTAGCACTCCCCTGGTACCATAGCTCCCAGTCAGAACCCCTAGCTGCACGGCTAACTGAGCTAACTAGCTGAGGCCAACTACAGTTAGCAGCAGCTACCGCTTTTGAGCAATTTGACAGCTGACCGGTTCTTACATATTGCACTTTTAACCTTTTTATAAAACTGGATGCTGCATAATTAACTGTTCGCCTCCTAATTTCATGGAACATAAAGCAAAAGAAGAAGAGAAAAGCATTTTCCCATTTTTTATCAAAATGTGGTGAACACATTTTCTGGAAAAAGGAAGTCTGTTTTATCCTGAGGATGGAAAAAAAGAACATTTCAGTCCAACTGGTAGAAGATTTGAGGCTTAGATAAGATTAAGACAACTTGGATGAAGTCACCATTTCTCAGAAAGAGCTGACCTGGCGACAATCCTCCAGACTAAAGATTAACATTTCTCTATTTGGATGATATTTTGCATTCAATTCAGGAACTAAATTCAAAATGTCAAGGACCTCATAACTTATAAAGATGAACTCAGCTCCATTAGCATCGCAAATGCTAAATCTGCCAAAGAGTCTGACGCTGGATTACTGTGGTCGGGGCTGTGGTTTATGAAGCTTCACGTTATTTGCGCAAGATGTTTTGTCAAACCGCAGAGTTGGGTGCAGACACACTGGAAAGAACACATTATTTAAATTCTGGGTATTGCCCTCGTGTTCGTCAAAGTAAAATATGACAGCAATTACTTTAGTTACAGCAAGGAGTGATATTTCTTGGATACTATTCTGGAAATGTGCGGTTGAGTGGTTTGTTTTAACTCGCAGATCAATTAACACTGATCCCTTCCCATGTAGGACCAACAAGGACACAAGAAGACAGACGCAGACATGTTTGAGTGTAAACTGTAACTATTAAACAAGTTGATCAATCATTTTCCCTCTACTCAAGCTACAACAAACAACAAACCTGTAGATTTATTCTTTGCCTTTGCTTATTTAATACTGAAACTGGCATTTGAAATAAAATAACGGCCTGTCGGGAACCTAATTTCATATAAATATGTTATCCCGGACATTAATAAACACACGCTTGTCAACAATATAATTTCAAGACAGATGGAAATAAAACTTGTGATCTCAAAAAACCATAATACATGTCAAATGGGGTTTCTAAAAGCACACAATTAACGACTGCTGTGAGTGAACAGTAAATCTGAGACCAGAGGTGAGTGAGTAAAGGCTTTGTCAGCAAAGTCAATAGGCCTGAAAAACAAAAGCTAATATTTCAGTCCCATTCAGGAAATGAAATGTTTTGCAACAGCAGGAAGACAGAGCCAGAAACAAGGAGAACATGTGTGAGAGAAATGGGGTGAAACAGCCTTGGACAGGATGGGTTTAATTTCAGATGAGCTATGTGTAAAGGGAGCTGAGCATAAAATGAGCTTTATAAATAACTGTGTACAAATGAAGGTTTCATTCAAATGCATCAGCCCAGCGAGGTTAACGGATCTTCTATCAGTCACAACCTGATTTTTCTTGGTGTGCAAGTGATATCGTACAGTGATTATTCCTGCAGTTTGCCAGGGTGCGTGTGGAAAGACTGTGAGAATCAACAGAAGTGGAAAATGTACATTTAGAGTCAAGCCTACATGTAACTGTGAGACTCAATGAAAAGAAGTGCATGAAAACTATCACAGAAGTTTAAATTGTTATGTAAAGGTTATGGATACATGACTGACAAAGCTAAATGTTATAGATAAATGCTAAACATAGTTAGCATAAAGTAATTGATAAATGGTTAAAAATATATATATTGTTCGAAGCACTGGACAAACGGTTGAAATCGCTTGACAAAAGTAACGGACAAAGACATGAAATAGCTAAAAGGCAATGGATTAATGATTGAAAGAGTTAGCTAAAAGTTATGGATAGCCTAAATGGTAATATTTTTGTAGCTTGAAGTAGGCTAATAGATAAATGGTTTGAAATAGCATAAAGTAATCAAATGGTTAAAACTGTTAGCTAAAACTGAAGGATAAATGGATGGAGTAATTAGCGTAAAGTAGCTTCTGGATAAATGGGTAAATTTGTTAGCTTAAAGTAACGGATAACTGGTAGAAATAGTTTGCTAAACATAATACATAAATGGTTAAGATAGTTAGCATAAATGGTTAAAAAATGTTAGCTAACTGTACTAGATTAACGTTTTGAAATAGCATACAGTTATGAATAAATTTTTTAAATAGCTAGCTAAAAGTAATGGATAAATGGTTGTAGTAGTTAGCATAAAATAGCTAATGGATAAATGATTGAAATAGCTTAAAGTAATCGATAAATGGTTAAAACTGCTAGCTAAAATGAAAGGATAAATAGATGGAGTAGTTATCGTAAGGTAGCTATTGGATAAATGGCGAAGGTAGTTAGCATAAAGTAATTGATAAATGGTTAAAATTGTAAGCCAAAACTAGCCTAATGAATAAAAGGGCTAAAATGGCAGCTGTCATAGTATGTGTGAGCTTGCATGTGTATTATACAGCATGTGTATGCACAGTGTATATCTAATGTATTTCTGAGCTTTGAGAAGTATTTTCTTCTTGGCTTGCTTCAGAGAGCCCTATCAGCCGCTCTGTGTGTTTATATCTCTCCTCACTCAGATTTATACATGTGCTTCCTGCTCCCACCCTTGCACTCCCAGACGTCTCAACTACATCCAACCCTCACCTCCACCCCCACCCACCCATCATCAGCTCCGTCCAACGATGATGACAGTTGGGAACCTCGCAATAATTCATCACCACGAGGAGGAAACCAGGGAGTCAAGCCTACCCGTTTCAAACCCAGGAATTTTTTCTCTGTCAGAGATTTTTCAGGATGAAGCATTTTGCTTGATAGCATAGTTGGCACTGGCCTTTATATCTTTGTGCCATATTACGGACCCCTGGGGTAACTTTACGAGAGCAGATCTGGGTTGAGAGGAGTAAAATTTGGCAAAGTGCGATGCCTTTGTTTGGCTCATCAGCAGCAGATGTGCAGTTGGATTAGAAAAGGACACAGGACTGCTGTTCAATGTAGTACAGATGTACTCATGTCATTGAATCAGTATGTGGCCCTGGGGGAGAAGGGGCAGACCACAAACAAATAATACAGAAACTCTCCCGAAAATCATCTTACAGTAAGAGAGCCTTCACGAGGCTGTGAAGAACTGTCGAATATCTCCGTTATCTTCACTTGATCAGCTGTTTCTCTTATCGTGTTAGTATAGCCATGGACGTTAAAAGAAAAAGTACCAGAGCCAAGGTTTGGAGGAATCTGAAAACTACATTAGCTGTGTTGAATTAGCTGCATTTCCATCAACTGGTTGATGAAGACTAGAAGAAGTAGAGGTCACTAACTGGAAGCAAAACCTCAAAGAAGAGGAAATAAAGGCTGAATCCAAATGTCCACCCCCTGGACTGAGTCATATGTACAATGGCGTCAAGTCTGTGAGGGCGAAAAGACTGCAAGGCTAAGGTGCTGACAGACGGGTTAAAGGCTACAATACTAAAATACATGTTGATTACCTCTAAAGCCTCTACTTCTGCTTATTTCTGTATCATGACGTAGTGTGGGTAATTAAATTAGTGCAGTCCAGTGAAGTCGGCACCCCAAGTGGACTTTGAGGGACTTTCTGCTTGAGGGCCTGTGTGGACTTGACAAATTGTGGGTTTTGACGGTACTCAGCACTGGCAGACCTCCAGCAAAAGTCCACGAGTGTGCATGAGTGGGGGAGTCCAGACATTTGGAAGAACCAAAACCAGTTACTTTGTCTATTAGTCTGGGAACGGGAATCTTATCTTCTTCTTAAGAAGACAAATGGTTCAACAACCGATTAGTCATGTGAGTTAAATGTTTGTGCATGAAAAGTTATTCAGAAGAGGTATTTACATTTCCCATTAAGCGCATTAACTCTTTTCCAAAAAAGGCATAAACCACTCAAGGAAGCGTAAAAACCTTTCCTGCGAATCTGAGGAAGAATGTTCGAACTTTTTATGATGAGATACAAATACGGCTGTTTTTTACAACCATGTTTCTTCTCCGTTGTCTTTGTTGGCGCTATGCAACATCGCTAAAAAGGTCACCACTACCCACATCGCATCAGTCACATCACTGGGAAACATCACTCTATCGTCCTACTGGAGGTAAGAAACTCCACCTCAAACTTCAGTCCAGCCGCAGCATCATTGCAGAGGGTTTCCAAAGAGTCTGGGATCAGAGGCAAGCTGCTAATTAAGTAAGTGGGACTTCAAACCTCCACTTCATCAGGTTTTCCAGCAGAAACTCTGACGCCTTTAACACTGGACTACTGTACTTGTATACAGAGGAAAAGCATCACAGAACACCATACTGTAACTTATCCCTACGGCTGACATGCTGTACAAAACTCCAAATAACGAATACATTTCTGATCTAACTTGTTGCAGGACATTTTCTGGCTTGAATACGGTGTTTTTGAACAAAAAAGCCTAAGTGCTTCCTCCAGGGTAGAAGCCCACTGTGACAAATGGTCACTTATCAGAAACAGAGAGGCCTGTATTGGATCTGCTCCACGCTGGAGGAGGTGGAGCTTCGACTCTGCCAGAGTTAAGTGGTAACTCGGGCCGAAAACAAACAAACATCTCTCCGCCGATGTAAAAGCTGAATGCATGAATTCAGTTTAACAGCCGTGTCTACCGCTTTTAACGACATCTAGCGGAAAAACAAAGTAAAATGCCGAGTTAAACCTGCTTAAACCACAAAATTAATCTTTCTGCTACTGTGAGACTCATTGTGCATTAGTCTAGGAGGGAGGATCGGCTGTCCATTGAGAAAGAAGCTGCTGAAACAGTGCACGATTGTTAAAGAGATTTGGAAACTCTCGTTGGTCTTAATGGTTTCCTATGCCAGTTTAAAATCTTATCCAACTGCAAACACAAACAAACACACGGATCTCTTGACCCACCCACCATCGAGCTCGGATCAACAGATTAACCCCTTTTCCTCCCGACAAGCGCGCGCACGCACGCCAACGCACAGCGTGTAAACACCCACGCAGACACCGCCTCGTGCACACATGCACACCCTGAAGGCCCCCGGAGACCCGCAGCTCAAATAAAGACAGCAAGTCTGCACACATAAACACACTCCCTCAGTCCATGCGCAACTCTGAAATGGTTTCCACTTGCCACGTAAACCTCCTCTCCTCTCCAGCTGCTTTTCACATGCACTACACCCCTGAGCGCTCCATTTCTTCTCCTCTCCCACTCAATTTGTAACTGTCTCCTGCTCATCTCGCTTTCCTTTTGAATGCAGATCAACACTTGTGCTTTAAAGATGATCTGAATCTGAAGTAAGCCGAGTTAATTTCAACACTCGCCTCGTTTTCTTTTATCTGAAAAAAACGGCTCCCATTGTCTTTGCTTCCGCAGTTTTGATAAAAAGTATTATGTATTTCATCACTTTTGTCCAAAGAAGTTTCCTCTTCAGAGTTCGGTTGTGACAGCAGTCATCTGACAGTGATTTATTTGGATGAGCCCGGTATCTGCTGTCACTTATGACAACTCTATTATACGTTAGACTTTATTTAAGTAGTGGCTTCTGTGATGCTGAGCAAACAGCACAGACTTCAGGCTCATATTGTGGGGCTTTTAAAGTGGAAGTCTGAGGACAACAAATGAGATATGAGCCAGAATCTTACTGAAAACATATGAGAGATAAAATCCTGAAGTATACAACACAATTCCCTTTTAAATTACTTCTTTTTTCATTGGTATCATCCCCTAATATCCGTCGTACAACAAGGAGAAATTGCCAAAGAAGTACACGACAGATAAATGGGTGAGCAATCTTGGCAAAAAGTAATATTACGATCAATTTAATCGCAATTATGATCAAAATTTTGATGAAATTTTCGATGAATCTGCCAAAACTCATAGAAAAAGGCTACGTTTTAAGAAGTGCCTGTGTACTGCACGTGTGGACGGGGCCTGAGATAAAGAAAAACAATCATGACGATGAGGAAAATGAAGAACACAAAGATGACAACGAAGACGGACAGCGTGCGATCATCCGTGAGCGCGGAGGTAAACAGAATTCCTCGTCGAACCTCTGACCGCTTGCAGTTTTGTGGCGACGGGCTACATTCTCCTGTTTAGGGCCGGGGCTCAGTAAACTCTTATGGGAGACCTGCACCATGTAATTATGGAGGCCGTAAGCTGCAGCTACAGCACAAATATCACCACAGACTCGCTGCACTTTATCTGCTGTCCGGCGTTAAAAGAGAAAGATCAATCTTTCAGCTGCTTTTACCACTAATGTCCGGCATGGGGACGATGGTGAGGGCCTTGTACAGCATGTCCTCCAGGTTGACTTTGAGCAGTAAATCTTCATGAGTACCAGACATAAAGTGCGTTATTATTGTTTTCATTGGTAAGACTTGATCTCATCGAATGATTTATCGTCAGCATAAATGTACAGAGCGTACATCTTACTACTGAGGTGATAACAGATTTAATATCAAACCGAACCTTTCACATTAAAGCGGCTGAAACGACAGGCACAAACTTTCCAGGCAGCCGATATGAATATAACTGGAAACCAATCTAATATCTTGCACAGACTGAATGTAGGCTACTCCACACACACACACACTCTCTCTCTCTCTCTCTCTCTCTCTCTCTCACACACACACACACACACACACACACACACACAGCTGAAATAAGACAAATTTTCCATTTCGCTATGTAGCTGGAATCCCCTGTTACGTAAAGCCTCAATACCATGGAACACATAATGAAATTAGGTTGGGGTCTTATTTCGTTCGGTGGCAGCTCCGGCACAGCTTTTCCTCAAAGTGGATCACCCACAAAAAAATTTACTTTCAGGTCATTTATTTAGACTTTTTTCGCTGCCCGGCTACGTCATACGTAACTGTGGCAAATTGCAGGATGGACGGCCACAGCGAGTTCTGCATCTGATTGCGGCACTAACGTGTAATTTAGTAATGCGTGTGGGTATCTGGGACTGCATGCACACACAAATACACAACACTCGCACAGCTGTTCACTAAAGCCCTCTCATACTTTTCCTGCTGCCTCCTACGCTTGTATCCCCATTGCTCAGCTGAGTCACTCAGTCTTTCTGTCTTCCTCTCTCACACACACATAAACACAAACCTGGCAGAGGGGATGTGGAGCGTAGAGGCACAAACAGGTGGTCTCCCCCATCTAACACTGTTTTCTCCAGTAGTAACATAACATCAGAAATGGAGAACAAGTGCTGTTTAAAGCGGTTTAACATTTGACTCCTGTCATCGATAAAATGATTAGTTGTCAACTGTTCTGATGATTGATGAAACCATTTGAGTATTTTTGTAAGAAGAAACAAGTCAAAATCTGATTCCAGCTGCTTAAATGTGAATATTTTCTGGTTTCTTTCCTCCTCTGAGGCTGTGAACTGAATATCTTTGGGTTGTGGACAAAACACGACATTTGAGGACGCCGTCTTGGACTTTGGGAAACAATGATCAACATTTTTCTCCATTTTCTGACAAACCAAATAATTAATTGATTAATTGAGAACACAATCAACAGATTAATTGACAATATAAATAATCGTTAGCCCATTTTCAGGAACTGAACCAAATGTCGATATTTTCAAACATTCAGGCGCTCTAAACGGACCAGAGTCACTACTTTACGACTCCTCGTGGTATCGTTAGATGACTGTCTTGCAGTTTATCACAGAATCGCTGTATCGTGATATTATCGTTACTGTGGGCAGCCTTTTGTGATAGACTCGTATCGTGAGTTACTCTGTGATTCCCACAAGAGCACGGATACCCAACTCTGACGTGTTCGAACAAAAATTTAGAAATGTGTTTGTTTGTGTGTTTGTTTTATATCCAGGTGTGTAGAACAATGTCTTTTCATAAACATCTACACCGCACATGTCTGTAATCAGGGTAAACAGACAAGCTGTAACCATGGGAATAACTGCGAGACAGGGCTGACATACACAAACTTGTCGGACTCAATCCAGGCGATTGGTTTGACCCTATTACTGATAAATCTTTTCTTGAGTATTGATTACCTGATGAGAAAAAGAGTACTGTGAAAAACTGGCAGATGTGGCAAAGATAAGCTCCACATCTTCTCATTTCAGGTGAAGCTGAAACTGGAGAATTCTTGGCATTTTTTGCTTGAAAAATAACTGAAACCACTAATCGATTATCACAATAGCCGCTATGACCTCAGGCAATTTTTCAGACATGACGCAGCTCCCTCTGGAGCCAAAAAAGATTTGCAAGACTGGCAGTAGTACTCCCCAAGACCCGTAAAGAGACTTTAATGTGTGTAAACAGTGGAGTTCATTCCCCTGTGAAGTTTAAGAACATATTTAAAAAAAACAATGATGAACGGTGATACAAATCAACACCACATTAATCATTCAAGTAAGCAGTAAATACGGACTCTGTCGACAGACGGCTGTAAAGACATTTCAGATCCTTACCTGATTTCCGTTTGCCAGAGCCTCCACAGTCTCTGCAAAAGAAACAACACCAGAGAAGCATGGTCAGTACGAGTGTGAGTGCAGGAGAAGTCAGAGCATTAATACGACTTGATCAATCCGGTAACTGGTTACAGCTGAATCTCTGCATGGGACCATCCAAATGTAGCTGGCACAGACGCATCAGCCAAGCCCTCATTGAGAATGCGTGCAGAACTTGACCCGTGGGCAGAGGGAGGGAGACGGGGTGGGATACAACATACTGTACGGGTGTGTAAGTGTGTCAAGGACAGTAACGAAACAGATCATCAGATATTTTAGCCAATATACTCCCACTGCTCTGTTCGAATGGTGTATCTGAGAGGCTACGCAGCTGCCTCTGTGTGACAGAACAGCGTTTATTTACTTGACAACAGTATCATATCCCCCTTGACAAATCCCATTCATGTTTAGATGTGAAAGCGTCTTTTCTGTTATGCGACAAAACGCTGAAAGGACGAGCATCAGCGTGAATGAACCCGCTCTGTGCCTTCATGCTCATCGGGGTCACAGAGCAGCAGTCTGCCATTGACTGTGTGCACTTACTGTACGCGTCTGTGTGCGCTTCCTTTCTTGCTTTCTAGACTGGAACTGATCATTTGCATGATTGTAAACCTGTCGCTGTTGATGCATCTGTTCAGCCCCGAGAAAATATGACGCTTTTACTTCATTCAGACAGAAATTAATCATTTAGAAGCAAAAACAAACAAAAAATGGTGCGATGAACACAGGGTGAATACATTTAAACTCATTCATTAAAGTGTTGTCGGCTCAATTTGTGAGCTCATGCTTCATTTACTATAACGCAGGAACATAAGTGATGATGCTTCACGTAATAACTTAATCCAGTTTGATGAGATTATACCGCGAGGATGCGTAAAGATTTCACGACAGAATCTGTGCCCGCATGTGTTTGTGTGGCTCGTAGCTTGTTGCACATTTTGGGCTGGCTTCACGTCCTCGTTCAGATTAGCTGAGCTGCAGAGAGAGCCCGCTGAGGAGAGGCTGACGTTTGACGCAGATGGGAGCAGACACCGGGCTCTCTGGAGAGGCCAGCAGCAGGACTGCAGCCACGGCCAGTTATGGACATGGAGTGCATGCTTGGATAAATCTTGTCCAACGTTTGGTGACGAGGTTACAGGCTGGTCATTGACCCTTTGTGTTTTATCGATTACACTTGAAAAAGCAGGATATTGTAAACTGCAGCACAAAAGAAGCCGCTTCACGTTAAAAGTTTTGCTTCTAGAGGAGGAGCACGATGATAGGATTACCCTCCAAACACTTCTGGCTTAATCAAAACATTTTTGACTAATAACAGAATTCCTCTGTTACTTCAGATAAAGTCATTTTTGGCGTGAGGCTCCTCTGTTTCCAGATGTATGAACAAATGCGAGTTTGGAGACATTTCCAATCACACATGTAATAGCTTACAGCTCGGTTCAGCTTCATTAAAAACATAAATGATATCCGTGCTTAATTTGGAAATAAAACAACAAATTCACCCGTGAAGGCACTATGAAATTGGATTGTTGGACAGTAGAAACAGTGTTTATATTGGATCTTAAAGCAATGTTCTAACTTATTGTAATATATGATGGGCAGATAATTTTAAACATTAATGCCGAGCCAACGTAAATAGAGTTGTAGCCAATTAAAAAGTAAGCAGATGATGCACAAAGTGTCACTGGAGATAACTTTAACCTTTTCTTTTTCCTCCGAATGTATGTAAATTTATCCTAAACGCTTATCCCCGTCCAGCCCAAAGTAAAATTCAAAGCTGTTGTTTAGAGTACAGGCATGGTTTTGGGCTCTTTGGAAAGGTTATGAGCTGATTTTGTTCCCAAGTTGTCAGAAGCTCTGTGAGTGTTTTCTGGCACCAATCTATAGGAGTTTGAACACACTGAATTATTTATTTTTTCTCGCCCACATTTCTTAATGCAAAAATAAGCCCGCAGACGACCTAACTGCCCTCACAGCTGGGAAACACAATGGATCCACATCATATAGTAAAACATGGTCCAAGTTCAAATTAGATAACAACATCACTGAAAATGGACACTGAACGCAAGTTTTTCTGAGGAAATATTCAAGCGCCTGGCAAAACAAATTCCAGTTTGTAACCTCACATGGGCAAAAAAGTCATTCTAGTTATTTATTTCTTTATTTACACAAATTTTATGCACCTAAAATAGTCAAAAACAAGTGCTACTCCAAGAGAAAAATGCATAAAACTACATAAACGTGCATCATTTCCAAGTTTATAGCTTTAAAAACTGATCTAGACTGTATTTTGCCGGATTTGAAATCTCATTGGCTACATGATGCATCAATCATCCAGACGCTGGCGTGAAAGTGGCTCAGGAGAGAAGAGAAAGAAGACAGAGTGGGCCACTTGTCTACACGATCACCCATTGGCTGTCGTAGGCTCTAGGGCGGGCTTAGATGTCGATAAAAGCATGAAAAAGCATCCACGATCTCAGTTGTTTGACATTTTCTTACTGTTTAATTATGGTATATGGAGCTTTGCACTAAATATGCTACTGAAATGGATCTAGTGGAAGTTTGGGAATAAAACATTATAGATAGTTTGTTAGCTGGAGTGGAAGTGGTTAGTGGAAACGCAAGCAGGGCGAATGAGTACGTAAGTTATGTGGCATAAACGTACAGATAAATCACTGCGTGTTTATGGTCAAGGATTCAGATTCTGCTCACATCAAGACATCATGTGAGATAAAGTCAATGTAACACATATTATACATTACACTAAAGTATTTCATGAAGCATCCTGTGTTTATTTTATTAAAATCCTGCAGGGTGGAGATGAAACTGAGAGAAGCACTACAGAGGGTTGGGGAGAAACGATTGGGATAAAGATGCTTGACCTGCCCTGCTGGCTCGTGACCCCTTAGCACAGAGCTGGAATAATATTC
The DNA here is from genome assembly GCF_040436345.1 of Pagrus major. Lineage (NCBI taxonomy): Eukaryota > Metazoa > Chordata > Actinopteri > Spariformes > Sparidae > Pagrus > Pagrus major. The sequence continues at coordinate 24,430,931 of NC_133229.1, forward strand.
TTCCCAGGAGGAGAGTGAGCGCACAACTCTGGCTCTGTGCGCTCTCCTCCTATCACCAGTAAAAATCTAATAGTTGAGGGGAAGGCAAGGAGAGCGAGAATATATCCAAACACTATTAAATGCTTAAAGACTTTGCGCCTGCGTACATGTTAACCTTTCATGAACAACAGAAAGCGGTGAGGTAGTCTTTACATGTCATACAGCTTTGGTTTCATTACGTGCACGCCCATGCCAGGAGATGCACATACAGTATATAGACATAAACAGCATGGGCTGAACACACCATTAAATATCCGAGCCCGTGAGAGTCCATCCTAAGCTCGAGTTGAGAACAACCATCTGTTTGCAGCTCGCTCTTTGTAGGTGGGCCTATTAGAAATGGAATGTGTGAGACATCAGTCCTTTGCTCACATTTCTCAGCCAAGCCAGAGGACTGAAGTGTCTGCCCTGCTGCATGTATACATTACACAGACACTCCTGCCTGACCCGAGATTAACCTCAGCGGGAGTCACCTCCAGCTCAGGGGTCGACGGGTCGACGTCGATGAACAGGAAATCATTATGATGGAGCAGAGGGTTGAAGAGATGCAGCAGTTAAGAGTTGTTGTGTTTGCAAGTAAAAATGTAAGTAGCTCAATACATATAGTATGTGGAGTTTTTTGTTATTTATCATAACACTTGTGGGCACGTTGAAAAATGTGCATATGAAGTCTGTTTTTTGTTAAATAATCATTAAAAAAAAATGTGGCAGGAGCTAAAAACCAAGAAACCGCTTGGAGCTCTGAGGGTTAACAAAGGTAATGATGCTGCCTCATTCAGAGCCTTACAAAAGCACAGTAAACTCACGCACCTGGGCCAAAACCTCCAGCAAAGCTCGGTCATGATTACTCAGTGATGTCAGGTTGAAAGAATGTCAGTTTGAATCATTAATATTTTCCCTTGTGGTGAAATAATGATGTAAATTTGAGCATTCTGCGATAAAGAAAATACTTATTTTTCTGTCAAATAAATCAAAATACCAATTTTTTAAATCATATTGTGTTTACACATTGATAATGTGGGGACTCACCTCCCATTTGTGGACAAAAACAGGTCAATCACCACATTTTAGACTTGGTTTTTGGCGCAGGTTACTTGGTTAGACATCTTATGATGTAGCCTACGCCAAAAACCAAGTCTAAAATGTGGTGATTGACCTGTTTTTGCCATAAATGGCAGCAGTAAATCTCCAGGAGATGAAGATAAGTCAGTGCAACGTTGTCCACAGTCAAGTGTGTGTATCTGTTTACATACATACGAAAGGAGCACAAGGTAGGTGTATTATAATGTGTGCACAGCACAACTGAGGCAATGTATTTTCACCACAGGCTCTATACCAGAAGCATGAACCTATGTTTTGAATTGAAGCTACAGAAGTGAGACATCTTGTCACAGGCACTTTACTGAGATCTTCAGACCGTCTTTACTCTGACAGCCTCTGTGACCGTCTACGAACTACGGTAATGTTTTCATTTGTGTATAATCAAAAAATTTTTTAACGTTACCATGAAATGAGCCCTTTCTATCTACAGAATGAGCGGCGGGCTGCCATTTTTCTACAGTAAACCCGAAACAGACAAACCAATCAGCGGCTTTTCGCTTTCGTTAGAGATGAGTGATGTTTAGTTGATTGCAATCTGCAACCTCACCTGTAGATGCCACTAAATCCTTCACACTGGGCCTCCAATCACATAAATGGATTTCATGCTGAAGACTCATGTGTCTTGCACGATCAAATGTGCTGTGCCTTCCTTCACGGAAATATGATGAAGAGAAAAAGCCGTAATTCTTCTTCTTCTTCATGTTGCCACAAGCACAGGAAAGAGCCCTTTGACCCCTGGACTGAAATGGATGACATTTTGATCTCCAAAGTCGTACCGCATGGTGGTTATTCCTTTTTCCTGCGAGCTGATTAGATTCCCTTTTTTTTATCTTAAACTGCAGAGCCTAAGCTGTCATGGATTTTTTTATGTCAACATTGCCGTCTGGTTCAGCTCAGTGACACAACCGATCCCCTGCTTTTCTTGTTCTCGACAAGTCTACAGGGTGTGTAGCAGTTAACATGGAATCCAGTTATGTGATACAAAGGCTCATAAAAGCATTGTTAAAAAACTACCGGAGCGTTTAACAGCTATAGTGTACAAGAAGATGCTGCCTGGTGGAGTGCAGACAGACATTAATTCATGCAAGAACCACTTGTTCTCAAGAGATTTGATCTCATGTGGCACGTAGGAATGATTTAAAAGTCACATTTGCCAGTGTTATCATATTAAAACTTCTCTTGGGTAAGAACTGAATTCTTCAGCGGTCCAGACATTAATTTGAGATAAAATCACATCGCCTCAATCTGAATAAATTTAGAATTTAAAATTGATCCTGAAATTGACTAAAAATAAAATACGTTACTGAGACAAGCTTGCTGCAAAATTAATATTCTATTCACCAAATCATCATAATCATCCTGGCTTGCCAATTAACTGAGAGGTTTTTTTTAGATGTGATCATTTATATTGGCGTATTTCCACACGGCCGACGTATTCAGTCCAACAGTTATGAGGAAAATTCTCTGACTGCAGCAGCTCCCTCAGGCTCTTTATTCAGGTCTCAGTCTGGTTTCATCCTCTGTTGGACCCGACAGTGTAACATCACCAACTGTAGGCTATAATATCATCCCTTCTGATATCCCCTTACCCACCTCTCGCATTACTCATGGACCGCTTTGCTTTAGAAAGACATTTGCTCTCGTATCTAACGTCATTTGTCGTCGTTCTTTATTTATTTCTGTCACAGTAGAGCACTCCTCGAATGGCACATCACTGAAAGTGGTTTTATTAATATTTTATAATTAGTTTTTATAATTAATTTCTGTGGTTTTGAGCATCGTTGAAAACATTTGGGATGACTTAATTACACTTAATTTACTTCAAAATATATAACGAAGGTCGAGACAATTTTAGACATTTTAATGCGGAAATGTTATATATTATGCCTTGAAGGGGTACGCTCAGCCTCCATGGCTTTGATTTGGATGTCTGCACTGGAGGAACAGTCCAGGAAGTATGAGTTTTTCTTTAGGAGAGGTACATTTTCCTCTGTGGGTCGAGGTCTTAATCTTTGTTTTTTTGTATGCTGAGTCAGTACGCTCGCCGCGGGGCACCATATGTCCAGCCTCCTAAGTCTGGATGTCGAGCTACAGTCTGTTAGGCCACAGTACAACTGCACAAACCAAAGCAGCAGCAGGAGGAAGAGGCCCATCAACAAGAACAAAATCTAAACAGATGAATAGATAAACATGAGCGGTGGTGATTCAACTTCAGATGTGTAAAATGCTGCTATGGAGATGATGGATATATGCATATGTTTTTTTGAATTATTCATAATCGTGCCATTGCCTTTGACCAAGTTGCTGGCTTTAGAGCTGCAGATGGTCTCCAGGCGCTGCACACTCTTCCTAAATAGCTCAAATGGATCCAATTCAGAGGACAAATTTCCCCATGGGGATTAACAAAGTGTAACGTCCTGTTTCCACTCTAAAAATAAAGTTCAAAGGAGTCACACTGCAGCCAAAAACAGTGGACCAGCAAAAACAAGGACTGGCACTGATGGCTCGTATTATCTCTGCAAAACATGATGTCAAAAATATAAGAAGCATCACCTTGAGAATCACCTTACTGTATCTTGTTGCGAACGAACCACACACCCAGTTTCAAATCTGCATAATAGCCAAACTAACACTGCAGTGTTGAAAGAATGACTGATGACTAAAACTTTTAATTTATGTAATTTAATATCCGGCCACATGGCATTTATTATCATCAAGGAAATCTAACGTCTATAATTCAATCTTTCCCTGCATGTACTCGATCATAAACTGCCATCCTAAGTACTGACCCAAGGAAATAAAACTATGAAAAACATGGTTTTAATATCCAAATGTTTTATAATGTCTATCGGTCTTAATTTGTTTCTCCTTAGTTCCATTTTTCCATTTTTATTGACATTAAGCCTTTAATCCTTGTAAACTACTTTAAGAGAGGACGTCGTTATTTGAAGTTTGAAGTGAACATCACTTTTATCTGAAGGATCTGAGGCCAGAAAGAATCAAAATCCATTATAAAAGCTTTTTTTTATATGTGCAATTTCAGTTCACTTCAGACAATCAGGTGTCTGAGAAATATTAAGTTATCCCCCCGTTGATGCTGATGTTTCTACACTTGTGGGATCACAAGAGAAGAACTTTCCACATAGAGAAAAGAAGTAGTTGGATATATCTTCCTTGTAAACACTATCTAACCAAAGTTTATTCAACATAAATCTAAATAGGCCAATCAGGACACTTGCTTCTGTGTATATAAACTGTTGTTATGAAAAACAGCACAGAGCACAATCATCACAAACACCCACATATACTCCCTCAGCAACAACCCCAGAGTATCAGTGTAATGTGATACTTGCAGCCTATAGCAGGGCTCCCTCATGTGGTTGGCAAGACATCACATCCATTAATTTTTAAATCTGTGCAGTGACATCTGTTGTCCATTAGATGGCGGTAGCAGATGAGGGCTTAACAAACAACCTTGCTTCCTGAATTTACCCAAAATGTGATGAAACAGCTCCTAAAATACGTAGAAATACAGTTTCATGGTTGCTTTATGTTCCATGAGTTAGGAAACAGCACCTTGTTCAAATCAACTGTAAATGTTTAAAATATGTTTTAATCACATTCAATTATTTTACTTTTGACTATTTGACATAACTCTATTTTATTCTAATTGATCTATTAAATGATCCGCCCTCATTTAAACATTTTTTTTTTTTTTTTGACTTTTTATGGCTTTATTATCAGAGAGATGACAGGAAATGGGATGACATAGAGGAAAGGACCACAGGTTGGATTCAACCTAACTTTCAGTTGTTTTTTTATGTTTTCAACCAAAATCACATCTTACATACTGTACCTTTAATACTGACAATAAATCCTTCCTCTAGTTGTAAGACCTCTTTCTGTGATCTTGTGACCATATGAAAAACAACAGAATTACATCCTAAAAGTCTTTTCATGATTCCCCAGGAGTGGAGTCAGCACTTGGGTGGCTTTTAGACAATCTCAACCTCTCAATTTAAGCTGCACTCAGCCGTCTCCGAGACTGGAGGAGGACCTCACTTTGAAGTGGGATTAACATGTATGGGCGGCGGGGTTAGAGGTGGAAGATCTGGCGGTAGAGGAGAGACCCTTCAAGAGGTTTTCTCGCTCAAACAACATCTGATGAGTTTAAATTCATATCTTAGCTGGAAGAAAATAGTCTCACAGACAACTGCACATAAATCAAAAGGAAAGAAAAAGATTTCTAACAATAAGTAATCCAGCGGCCAGTCTGTAATTACTCCCACACTGACTTTGAACTGAGTAAGACGAATGAGTAGCCTGAGAGCTTTATCTGGTCCGAGACTTGAACTCAGACGCACCCTCGTGACACCGCTGATCCTTGCGCATTCGTTTTGGGATCAGGTGTCACCTCCCAGAAATCATTATTAATAAAACACAGTGGCTCTCAACCAGCGTCCATCAATCAACCCTGAGACACGGCAAAGCCTCCGGATCAAGATGGGTCAGAGCGGGTGAAAGGCATTCGTCCCAGCTGCTGAACCACACACACTCACACACTGTCTTTCCAGAGGGGTGTGTTTGGTATCTAACAGTTCATATAAAAGAGATGATGCTAATGCTCATTGATAGCTTGTGATTTACGTATGGAGGAATTGTTACTCACTCTGTGGGAGGGTTGAGGTCTTCTAACTTGGTCTCGAAGAACTTAAGGACCTCATCGCTTTGGGAAATGTGGGACGGAAGCTTCATCAGAGCCTGCGGGGAAGAAGGGAGGGATAAAGCTACTGGCAGCAACAAAAGCACATATTTAAAAGGTTGCATGTATTTTTAAAAGGGCTGTAGTTTGGTTTTTGAATGGCAGTGAGTAACCAGTTTACAACACTTAGTCATTGAGTCAGTCAGATGGGAAGAGCAGGCGGAGATGTGGAGGGTGTGGAGGGGAAGGAAGAAGGCTCTGAGCCCAGAGGGTTAAAACAAAGGAAAACACAGAGTCGATGTAGTGAAACAACCGCCCGTGTCAGCTAGATATTCAAAATAAGACCGCACTAGAATCAGAAAAGGCATCCTTATAGGAACATATTAAAAAGAGATCTAGTTCTGTTGTCTTTAAGCTTCTTGCCTTCACCGCAAATCTTATTTAGTTCCTTTAAATGAAAACCGCTGCCACACTTGGCAACGCACCTGCCCCACATTCCCTCCGCTGACCTACCGAATGTAAGAGGGTCAGTTAGCCATCTGCACTCATGAGTGTGCTGATTCATTGTTGTTCTTTAGATTCTGTTTTACCCCTGCGTGCCCCCGTTTCCCTCGTTTCCTTTATAGGCTGCCTATTTACATTGGTGACAGGAAATGACCAGTGCAGATAGAGCAGTTGCTTTCCTGTTGAGGCTGGTGGGGGGAGATAAATGTCGGGGGCCTGCCTTGGAAATGCTGTTTCAGATGGTCAGGGAGTAGAGGATTGACACAGATGAAGTTATCTTCCAAGCCGCAAATAAACCAGAAAATGAGTAGTCAACATTTACTGTCCTAGATGATGACATGTTCTGCGTTAACAGTAGACAAACTGATACAGCCTCGGTCTTACTTTGCAGTAATTGTCCAGGTGCTTCAGCCTCCTAACAGCTACGTCTCTTATGTGACTTCGGCGAAACAAGACTTTACCTGAGGAAAAAACACAGGACTGTCAGTTTTACATACATCTCCAAAAAACATTCAAAATACAACTTAAGATGTCAGATAAATCAACATGCTTATTAAAAGGCAGATCCCTCCCTCCTTACTGACTGTATAAAAAAGATGGATGACATGACAGCTCCTCAAAAGAGAAGCCAAAACATCTCAGGGACACAGGCCAAACTAAAAGCTCAAAGTACATGTACAAGATGGTGTCTGTCATTTAAAGGGGCTCTGTGCAGCTTCTGTGTTGTGCTGGAGGCCGGTTGTTAGTTTATGTAAATTGCTACAAATTGTTATCGTTGGGAATTCGATACCACGGCTCCACCACCCGATCAATACTGTGCAGCCTCTGGCTCCAAATGACATCGCCAGCACAAGATGGCAGCACTTGTATCAAGGATATTTTGGCTTCGTTTTTGTACAGTGGGAGGAAGTGGAGACGCGTCCTCCATCTTTGTATAAATCGATGATTCGGTATATTTTATATATATTTTCACACCATCTTTGAATGTAGTGATGAAACCAAATACTGGTGTTTGCAATTTCTTTTACTCATGCTCAGTCTCCCCTCAAAACCCCTTCTTTTGAGGGGTTTTTTCTTGTTAACCTTTTTGTAACTTTTCTCCTTTAGTATGTGTATGTACTGTATTTATGTGTACTTGGAAATGTCAATGTATTCATTTCTTCTATTGAAATCCTGGATGTATACATAATGGAGGAGAATATTTTGTTTTATTGTAAGTAAATACATCAGTATTTAGTACAGCTACTTGGGATACATACTGTTTACATCACAAATAAGTAATTCAGATGTTGTCCAGCTGTACAAGGTAAGCGTGTTTCCCTTCAGATGACTTACATACTGACAGAAAGTATTCTACATCGAGTACAAGTTTAAAATCTTTAATAATAAAAGCTTAAAAGACACAGAAGAACTCAAAAGGCTGCTCTGATCTATAAAGTAATGAGAGCAGCTGTGAAAAGCTGCTCTTCCCCTCTATCAGTTCTCACTTTATAACTCTTGGAGACTTCCTGCTTATCGTCACGAAAAGGCCACTAAACAGTGAAATTGTGCATGTTGTTTGCTGTGTGTAAGGGAATACAGTTCACCCCATGTTGGGCTTTCAGAGAGATCAAAACAGCACAGGTCAGGCTCGAGCAGTACGGCTTGTCAAACAAAGGATCTCTTCACTGCTCTCCTCTGCTCTGGCCTACAATGAGTTTATCAGATTAGACAAATCCCTCCCTGCTAGCCTCCCACTGCTATTGCAGACCTCAAATAGATTTGGCCTGGGTGGAGTATGGCAGTTAATAAAACAATGAAATGCGGTGGGCAACGCTATGGAGTCTGTAGGAGCATTAACAAATATCTGTTGTTCATGAAAATGTCTGAAAGACTTTCTTTTTCTCGTGCTATCTGGGTTCATATCAGGGTGTGTTGTGCATTGTTGTTGTGTTTATCACCTGGCAAAAAAGGAATAATCCTCTTTTTGGGGTCTTTCTGTCCTCCTTCAATAGGGAATTTGTCAAGAATTCGCATCTGCAAGTGTGAGAAGGAAAGCAAAAGACGTGAGTTGTACAGAGAAAAATCCAAAACATGCCTTTACGGTTGCCACAAAAAAGACACACGCCAATACAATTGCCAGCAATCATTAACTCGTAACTAAACCACATGAACTGCCTTCTATCTACCACAAGTTTATCAGTCCAAAGTTGAAAGTGGAGGAATCTGAGATGAGAGTAGACACCAAAAACTCTCCAGGAACAGTCAACCTCCTTGTTACGGTAGATGAGCTCAACACGGGCTGTAATTGCATACCGTCTGAAAAGCTACTGTGTCGTGCAACTACAAACAGTTTGGCTTTGATCTCTGGGGCAGCGGACAGGGTTACATCACCCACACTTCTCTGGAAAAAAAAATCAAACGCAAGTTCCACTTGAGGAGCTCAAAAAGACATGAGAGGAGATAATTAACACTTTGATATTAGCAAAGGATCAATCTTTTGAGAGATATAGTTTGAAACAGTCAGAAAAAATAGATGCTGTGTTAAGTCTTTTATCATGACAGCATGCAACTATTTCCCGCAAAGCGTAGCTGTTTGTAAGTGTTTCAGCATGTGTCTGCTCAGATATACATGAATGTGTGCATCTGTCCCGTGTGTTGTGAATGATGCATGAGTATGTTTTGTTGAGTCCTGAAAAATACATATTGCAAATGTGTTAAGTGTGCGGCGCGCTGTATCACGTACAAGAGTTTCTAGTTTCCTCTTTGAATAAATCACAGCAATACCACGGACGCACGTCAGAGCATCCTACAGAAACAGCGAGCTGGAAATCCACACGTAGCCCCGCCTTTGTTCGTTCTGCCTTGCCTTGTTCCAGATGTGCTTTGTGAAACAGCAGAGGCTGTAAGCGTAAAAAGCTGAAGCACACTCAATTGGTAGGAGGAGTAGTCTTGGTCCAAACTAAGCCAAAAACAACCAGGTGGACTAACAAGAATCAGGCTTGGAGTGTATAGTTGGATCCACTGTGTCTGGGGCCTGCAGGAGTTGTTTGTGGGACTTCTCCAGTGAGAGGTGGTTTGGTTTCTCCAGTCGTGGTTTGTTCTTTTCTGCACTCATCTGACGACTTTTGCTGAACCTCTAAATTTCTCGCAGGGCATGGCATTTCCCCACTCCTCCGAAATATAGACAGCTAACAAGAAATGGTTTCTTTTGAAAAGGACAACTGTCATTATTGTGGTTTAAGGGCAAAGCAAAAGGGCTGAGTATAACGACTGGCCCTGGTTAACCGCACCTGCACTTAAACATGCACAACACAGAGTTTTTCGGCTCCTATAACTGAAAAGGCAGGGCATTAAATATATATACAAACCAGACTGTTTTTCTTTAGAATACTATGGCAATAATACAGTTTTATAGCGAGGGCTGTAATTTCCAAAAATCCCAGTTTGTGAAACAGTGCATTTGGCAACTGTACTGTTTATATGACACACTGAGCTGCACGCTCATCATGTTATCAGCCTCCCAGCTGGACCGAGACGTATACTCCCTCTAAGATGGGAGTGCTCACTCAACACCTTCAGAAAACCACCTCGGCCGACACAGAGGCTCCTCATCCAGAAGCAATGATGACCTCACCCTCCCGGGACCTGCCTGGATACACTCAGGACAGGTGTGAAAGCTGTTCCTATGGCAACAGACGAACAACTTGGAACCAAAGACTGAGGGAAAACATTTCTCACATTTCATAAACCTCTAATTTAGAGGCTTCAGGGACCTAAAATGCTGTTTTTACACGATTTAGTGTGACTGCTGGAGGCTTTTACAACATGTATTCATCATCTACGTACAAAATTCTTTTTAGTCCGACGTGATTTTGGCACTCACACTTTCCACATTCTTCAACGTAGAAACTTCATTCAAATATCAATACATTCATCTCAATTAGGACATTCCAGCAGTTACTTTTCTTTCTTATTTTTCTTAGCATACCATTTAGACATTTTCCAACTCTTCATTCTCCCTCAGCTACTTCTAAATACAAAGTTAAGCCAGCTATGCAGTTTAGCGTCCAGCCATTAGCAATGAAATGCAGTTTAGCTCGCATTTTTCCTACTTTTCATACTATTTTCAATTATCATCTACTCAATCATACTTTTACTATAAACTTGATTTAAAACTTATAATGTTCCACATCTTTGGTGCATGAGTTTTATTTAACTTTTAATACTAATTAAACCCCTCCCTACTTGTCCAACTCTTCATACTCCCTCAATTAGAAGCCAGCAATGCAGTTTAGCATCAGCTTTTCAACAAACCTTAAAATATTCCACACATGGCTCAAGATTAACACCAGTTACCAGCCAAATGCTGTATACATGCAAGTGGCTGGTAGATATGCATCACAAACAAGCCAAAAAACAATGGTGATCTATTGCGTGGCTATACATTTTTCATAAAAATTCAGAGTCCAGTGGTTCATTTTGCGATATGATTCCAGTAATTTCATGCATTTTGGGTATTGCCATACTTTTTTAAGCCGGCAGTGCAGTTTAGCTTCAGTTCAACATTCAGCATTCAAAACACAATTCTTCAAAAATTGCCTTCTCCAGTTCTTTCCAAACCTCTGCACAGGATACTTCTGTAAATTAAGCTGCAGAGTCAGCCAAGAATGTTCTCAGTGGGAAAATGAACATGTCCATGTAGCAACAGGTGCTATGACATAATGATGTTTCCCAGTGTATTTTTACACACTCGATAATCAGTGTTGTGAATAAATGCCCGAGGAAGAAAAGGGCAATAAACACTCAGTGATGATGCATATCCCTATTTTTGCATCATGACATTGTAGACATGAATTATGGTGACAGGAGAGACCAAACAGCTTCTGTGCAGTGTAATGATAATCATTTGAAGCATTTAAACTTAATTGCACTCGCAGGAGTGTGGAGGGGGGGGCAGACAAAGAGACACTGCACTGAGCAGCAGACAAAGACACTGCTCTGAGAGGCATCTCAGACAGGGGGAGTTTGGAGGAATGTTTGAGTGGGAAAACAATCTGATCCCATCTCTTGGTTGTGTTTTGACATCTGCTTGACAGTTGTTTACTGCAGAAGAGATTATGATGCAACAGCCCTCTTGGTCATGAAGTGTTTCGGACTTACTTGGAATCACATTTTATCCTGCATGTTGTAACACAGGCTGTATTGTCATCATTATCGGAAACAAGTACTTTTGATGTCTTCTCTGGTACTGAGGATCATTCATCTACAGTATATAACCCATGGGCTCAATTGGCTATTATCAGTTTATTTATATTAAAGTTGTATAAAGCCTTTTGTGGCTACAGAGGGAGCTGCAAGAAGTCCGATAAATTGCCTCAAGTGATGCCATTTGACAATGGGGGCCTCTGTAGCCCCATCTTTGCTTGAGGCTAGTGGCTAGTGGCTTGCGGTCATAGCCGCGACTAGCATAACGCACCAAAATCTCCAACCTAACAGTAAGAAGAATGCGTGGAATAAAGAAGATGATGTCTCTGGTTCTGCTGCATCAACTATTCTCAGTCATTAGATTCACTTCCCTCATATGCCTGCAAAGTAGCCCAGCTTTGAAAACAGCTCTTTGAGAAAAATAACCTCCTTAAAGTCCTTTTCTCATGTCGGGAATGTAGGCCAGACAAATTATCATCCTGACAGAGTAGTGCTGACCCTGGTCCAATTCTCCAATCCAAAAATACTGACGACTAAGGGATTTTGGGGACATTTCTATCCAGAAAGAAAACCAGGCCAGCTCGCACACTCCACAATCCCCCTGTGGAATGCCGTGACCCGTGTGCTCTGTGGTCGAAGGGTGTGGAGCCCTCACTCGCTGCTCTCTCACGGTAAACACCGTTTGACACACTGACCAACTCTGCTCGAGTCAAACATATGTGGTTTGAAGACATTTCCCTCTATTTGGAGGAATTCAGGCTCTGCAGTGATCAGCATGAAAACAAAAGTCTTCAAGAAATCAATGCGCTTGACTTAAAAAGCGCACTCTTCACTTCAGGTCAGCAGAAAAGAAGGAATCAGATAAAATCAGAGATGCGATCCTGATAATTTATGATAATTGCTTCCCAGAGGAGCAGTTATGAGTTATGTTTAGTGCACTGGAGAGGTTTGAAACATTACCACTGAGTGCACTTTTGGACGTCCATTTAGGCAATGAAAATGGATACTTCACCCTTTAAAGACAAACAGCAAAGCTGCCTGTTGTGGCAAGTGGTTTTATATGACCGGCTACACACTGCCGACTGATGTTGAACGTAAAATGAACGATCGGCCACTGTTTAAAAGGCGTTACTTGTTCTGTGACCTTACTTGGCTTTTCTGAATTATGAATTAATGCTTATCAGATGAGATCATGGCCACATTAGTCAAGGGCCGAGGGTGTCAAATGCATTTTTTCCCTGTCAGCTTCCAGAGAACATAAAACACGCGATTGTGCTTCGAAGACAGAGAACTGTGCAGAGATGAGGAAAGATTGTAGGCGTCAGATGGCGGACTCACAAACAAAAGCTCAGTTTCTTGCCAATTATTTTAATACAGGCATTACAAAAGTGACTGTCATTGCCCATCATCACTGTTGATAACAAGACATGCAGCCGTTAAATTGCTGTTTTATCTAAACTTCAAAGGGAAAGCATCTTCCTTTCAGTCTTACAACCCAAGGCTCTAAACTGTTCATTACCCCAACCCCCGACCCCTTCCTCAGCACAGCTTCCTCCTTATTTTATCTAAAGCATTCAGGGATTGCTCCTCAAATTACCTAAACTACATCCTAAGTCTCACTGGCTAAACCAATTTCCAGAAAAGCATCTTCTCACTACTCTTGCCTGGTAGGGAGAAGATGCTTTAGTCGTTTTTTTTTTTTTTACACCTGCTGAATCCAATACTATAATAATCATATTCTGCAACTGTAAGAGTGTTTCCCTCATCTTTCACCTATATGACTGTGTCAATATAAGGACAACTAAAAAACACACTATCCCCACCCATTCTGTATGGACAGCTGCAGACTGTTGTTCTTCACGGATTAATGTGGCCAGACCAACACGCCCAGGCAGCAGGGATCTATGGACAAGACTAATGTTTACAGAGACAGGAGAGAAGCTCTGTTTCCATCAAACAGACCAGGGCAGAATTTTCCTGGCTATTAGCAAGAGACCAGAGAACAAAGGGTTTCCTCTGCTGCCTTCAACACAGCCAGCCCACCGAAACCACAGCGCTGTAGAGTGCAGTCTGCCAGAGAGGGGTTATCGGAGACGAGCCAGAGACAGCTCTTACAAGCAAAATGTTTGATAAGGTATGCACCAATTTAGGTTTAAACCGCCCACAATGTTGCTTGAGCTACTTGGATGTGACAAACAACAAAATGTAAACTTGGATCGCTCTTAGGAAATGCAGAAATTTCACCAGAGGCTACTGGATCCCTCCAAAAAGTCCTGAGGCTTAACTTTGCCCCATGTTTTATTCTACACACTGACTGAGGTCATGTTTTCTTCCTGCATCTGCTGACTGGATTTCCCCTATTTCCCTTTTTGCAAGCAGGCTCCACTAGTCTTAAATGAGACCTTTCACAAAGCCTAGAGCCTTCCAGCAGCTGAACAGAAAGACGTGACCGAAAGGTCAAACTGACCTCACCGAGCTTGATATGCAGAAGACACGATCAGGCTTTTCTCACAGCACAATGTAACGGGGGACACGGCAGGTGAAAACATGCACCGGACAATCTTGAGATTTTGGGCCATTTTGTTTCCATAACATGTTCTTCCAGACTAGTGGAAAGAAAACACCCAGAATACATATTTAGGTGTGTACTTTAGCTCAGATTAATGCTAATGCGAGCCTGAATTCTCCACTTCAATATCACTTACATACACCAAACTTCACAGTTTTATTTCTATCTATATTCTAAAGGTGTTTACAGAGAGGTTTATTCAAATATATCATTTATAGTCTGATTTATATCACATTTTATTCCTTAAACCATGAAGGAAATTGACTTTTTTAGTGGGTGTCGGCAGTATTTTCTGATTTATGCTGTGATAAAAAGGAAATACCCCAAATTTCCTCCCTAAAATCCTTGACTCTAATATGTCAACAAACAAGAACAAGAATTTTCAACCTGGCTTGATCCAATGCTCAGTTTTCTGTTCTGGAAATGTATGCAATCAGTGCATTTTACACTAGATAGTGCTTCATTTGAATATTCAAACACAACATTTCAGTAGTAAATAACTGGGGGAAATTCATGGTGATATCTAAGGCTGCTCTTGTATTACCTGGCTGTAGGACTATGTAGCTTATCTGCTGGTATAACGTACCTGTAGGTCGAAGAATTTGCTGTATCTCCTGTAGACGACATGAGAAGTGGAGTCTGAGTAGGTGACGTTGATGAGATAAACCTAGTGAGAGAAAGACAAGCACAAACACAAAGAGGCCCATTAGGAACAGAGTCACTTTGTCAGAGACATCACGGTACCGTCACCGCTCCAGCTTGAGCTGCCTTAATGACACAATGTGCACTCCCTCCTGGCTCAACTTCAAGAGGTCGTCAAAGGTCAGATAAACTCATTAAGCTCATTTGTTTCCATCACACATTGGAAAGCTATCAGGGGTCAATGAGAGGGCCAATACATTTCAAGTACATCATAAAACCAATTTACAATGAATTTTTGAGTGCAGATGATTGAATGTGACTTCAGGTTTTAAAAGTTTAAGTCTCAATTTTACAAGAAGCTGCAAAGTTGCATTTCAGCGACTTGTAAAACTCCCAACTTTGCATTTTACTTTCGCAGTGTCCACCTGAGTTGCTGTCTGAGAAGACAAATAGTGCTCCCATTATGTCAACAGCTTCCAGTACTTCCATCTATCAGCAGGAAATATGAAAAGGAAGACGTGTTTACTCATACAGGATCATTTCCTTGGCAGGCATCAGTCATTTACTGAACAAAACACTCTTGCCAGACGTTTTCCCAAAATAAATTCCCTACTTGCCTCAACAATAAAGGGCCAACAAACAACTGTTCGCGTCCTGAGGTTTCGGAAACAGGTGGCTGCGTCCAATACATTTCCATCTAAGCACATGGCACAGACTGTTTACAAAAGCAGCATTTACACATATGGTGGCAATCTGCAAGGACACCAGTTACTAGTATGAAATGCAGTCTTCATTCTGCACACAGTTCATTACGGAAAGAGTGTGCAGCGAGGCAGAACGAGTTCTCCAGCAGCTCGCTAATTAGATACAGACAGGTCGGTCAAACACTCTGGATATAGACAACAGCATGGCTCAAGGTGAAGGTGTATGAGGTCATGATGAATCCCACACGAGCCATGGACCATGTTAATGTTTCAACATGATGATAAAACTTCTGTGCTGTAAAAGTTTAACACATTATTTTGAGTTATTAATGTGTAATTTTTATGTAAGACTTAGAGTAGTGTCAGGAATAGATCCCTGATACCTCATGCCAAAGGATTTTATTCCTAACAGCAGATTTAAAACAAGTAAATGCAACAAATGAATGTTTTATGTGTGGACTTGTAACAATGACTTGTGGTCAGACAGAGCTAAGCTAAAAATCTGTATTTAACGAGGGTGTTCGTGCAGTAAAGCACACAGCTGAAGACTTCCCATTGGATCTCAGCTCTCCTAAAAAAGCTCCTCTGGCAATGTATGTAAACAAGGATGAGTTGCCATGCTGCATCTGGCCGCAGTGCCACGAGTCCCTGGAAGGAAGTCACACTTGAACAGCGTTGACAAAAGACAAAGGGTTGCTTCTTTCCTCTCGCAAACCGGATAAGCATTTTCAGTTGCTTAGCTCATAGATAATGAGATTTTATTTTTTTCCTCCTTCTTCTTCCCTCGTGGGGACTTCCCAGTCCACCCTCACCTCCAGCTTCCATCCCAGGGGAAAAAGTCTGTGCCCTGTGTTTAGTGGCCTTGGGGAGGCTCCCTCAGCAGGAGATGGATGATGCAATTGATCCTAACTCTCAGGTTAATTAATCCAATTGTACCTGATGGACTAATTGATTTTTGCAGTCCCGCTGAGACACGTCTCGTGGCTCATCAGATTTGATTAGTTGAGTTAGTAAGATAACACCAAGACCAGACCCTGCAGTGACACAAGACTAGGAGCCTACAGCGCGGCTAACAACTCTATTAGGGCTGCGTTGAGGCATAGTAATGCTTTGTGCCACATGCTAACATTAGAATGCTAACAATGCTGATGTTTGACAAAGGTTTTACTCCGTCACCATGTTAGTTCAGCGTGTTAACATGCTAACATTCTCTAATTGGCACTAAATACAGATGAGCCTGATGGGAATGTCGATAGATTTGCAGGTTTTCAGTCAGACACAGAAGTATTTTGACCTGATTACGGCACCAGAGGAAACGTCAGAGGCCTAACACAGTCACTAGCATTCAACCTCTGGACATAATGAATTTCTGTGCAGAATGTGCAGCAGTCCATCCAATAAAGTCTTGCCTATTTTAAAATGAGACTTTTTCTATGCTTTTTATTACAATGTTGTTCGTTTTTAGCCGTGCTTTGGTCCAGACTGCAATATCTCACCAACTGCTGGATGGATTGCCATGAAATCATCACACTTTCATGTCCTCCTTAGTGTGAATTATATGAACTTCTTGTTCTAGCACCAGCAGCAGTGACTTTTACTTTTACATATGTCAACATGTGTTTCTTTACTCGCAAATTCCACCTGTTTATAGCCCATCACCAGAAACAGTTTGAATCAAGTGGTTTGTTGGCATTACTCTGCCTCGGCAGAGATGAGTGATTCACTACATCCAGGGAACAATGTGGGTGTGCTGTAACTACTCCATCTGTACAGGCTATCAAACTACTACAAGCTGATTTATGTTCATTGCACAAAATCTCATTTAGTCTAACTCGAATTACTGCATGCTAGTTTTTTGTTGTTTTTTCTGCTACTGCGTACATATCTGCTCTGTGAATCACTTCTCCTGTGTCCATTGAGAGAAAAAAGGGAGACATATATTATTTATATTTTGTGATGGCTCCCCCATCACTCTCAGGGGGGAAAGTGCTCTGCTAATGTTAGTTTCCAGGCCATATTAGCCAATTAGCTCCGCTGGTCAGCTGCAGAACATTACTGTACATTACACATTACTTTTACTTTTACTCTTATGTCAGTACTTGTGCTCTTAATATATGTGGTCTTCTGCATAATTCTTTGTACTGCATGGATGTTTGTGTACTGCTGCTATGACACGATAAATCATTCAGGGATTAATAAAGTATTTATCTATCACACTTATGTCAGAATGCTCAAATGCTATTGTTTAGCAGGTGTAATGTTGAGTTTATTAACACATTCACCATCTTATTTTAACATGTTAGCATGCTAGTGTTAGCTACTTGGAAAAAAAACAAAATAATAAAGCTGATCCAGATGAAAATGTCGTTACTTTTGCAAGCATTGGCTGAGAAACCAACATAAACCAAAATATACTGACTCTTGTGTAGATGTATTCACATGATCACAACACTAGAAACTATAGCGGTAGTAAAAACTACAATAATAGAGGTCGTAAATGGCTTTAAAGGGGCACTATGTTGTTTTCGAGAACAAATTCAAACTCATACTATATTAATGAGGTAATAATACAAAATCAGAAGTATTTATCTTTTCCATGAGTGAATGACAAGCTTTCTCAGAGGGAAATAAGGTCCCCAGAACACTATTTGGAGCTAGAAAGGTGGCAGGGTCCGCCACATGTAAACAAAGTAAAACAGTGTGAAATCATGTTGTCCTTTAAGGTCAGTTTGTTTATTCAGTCAGTCAATTAAGATTATAAAAATCTCTTCCCCAAAAACTACACAGTGCACCTTTAACGGCGCAAACTGTGGATGCAAAGTCAGAACATAACCAAAGTCAGGTCAAATGTTGTCCATTAATCCACATTTCACAACCTCGTGGTGGCAAAAGAGTAAAATTCAGAGGATCACCAGGGTCACTGGGATCCATCCTGTGAACACCATAGTCTGTATAAAACTGCAAGGCAGGCAAATCCACAGACCCACACTGCCATCCACAGAGCTGCGAGCAGGGCTATGCTCCAAGTTACATCTGTAAAGTTAACTACTGCTTCTTGAACAACATGACAGCACAAACACAAATACAAGAAGACAAACTTACATAATGTTTGGAGGGATTCCTTCTCTTCTGCACGTCCACTACATTGACGTCAAGCACCGTCCGGAGCTGCATCTTGACTTCTTCTTCTTCTTGCACCAAGAAAAGACTCTTAAACTCTACAGAAGACAATGCTCAGCCATGAAAACGACATAAGAGTGCCCGGAGAGGAGTGTGGTGAGAGAAGAAAAGTTGTTGCGAGGTGAAGAAAAAAAGTCTCTAGGCTTTGCGCGCATCCATGAAACGATGGTGTCAGGCGGTCTCGGAGCCTCTGAACTCGTTGTGAAACATGACAACGCAGTAAAAGCAAAGGACTAATCTGTCTTCTCCTCCCTCAAGAGGGGCTGCGGAGCACGGACAGCAGGGCAGAGCAAATCAATGTGTGCGGGGCGGTCCCGCTGCCTGCAGCTGGCCGGACACAACACGGGACACTTTGAAGACGTGAAGCCACAGACTGTTTGCGACCTCGTTTTGTTGTGTCTTACTTGTAAAATAAAAGCAAAATCTTATTAAGCTGAAACAAAGGGAGAGTTTGGAGGATAGCTTACATTATAAAAAGCACATTTTCAAAGCGGATGGGAAAGAAAATAGTAATGCTGCCTTCAAGTGTCCCTCCTACTTTTCCCGTTATAAAAGATAAATATAAATATATGAAAATGTACTCTTAACTTCAGGTAAACAGCTTGTATGACCAGCCAAAAGGAGTATTTAACTTTTTATCCTTGCCTGACAGTAGCAGCCGATAGTATCCGTGTTTTATTAGGATTTCCGACAGCACGTAAACTCCGCATCTGGCAAATGACTCTGCTCCCTCCTGCTGGAGGAGGAGGAGGAGTGAGCGTGGAGGTGAAGAGGAGGCTGCAAGTTAGTTCATGCCTCCACACGGGGGCGCTACACAACACACAAAGTCGATGCCCTCTTCTTAAACATGTGAACAAGTGGAACATTTGATGTTTATTATTATTATTCATATTTGCACTCTGCACAAATAAACAAACTCTCTTTGTTTTCATGACTGAATAAATCGAATAATCAAACTGACCTCAGAGGACAACACAATTTCATACTGTTTTACTTTGTTTATATGTGGCGGACCCTGCCAGCTTTCTAGCTTCAAACAGTGTTCCTGGGACCTTATTTTCCTCTGAGAACAACTTGTTTATTCACTTATGGAAAAAATAAATATATTATTATTACCTCATTATATATTCATATATCATATTGTAATTAATAAAGTCCTGGGTTTGAATGTATTCTCCAAAACAACATAGTGCCCCTTTAAAGTCATTTCAGACTTCTATTATTGCATTTTTTACAACAGCTATATTTTCTAATTTTGTGATCATGTGAATACATCTACACAACTGCATACAAAATAGTCCATTACTGTTTTATAACATGTTTTTAAATCATCATTGTCAACTAGAAAAATTGCATTTCCTGCGAAAATACAGTGTGAATGCTGACGGCTGAAGTGATTTCGGAAATCTGCTGAATGTACTGCCGGAAATGCATAAAACTATAAGAATGAATGGTCAAGATTTTGCAGAAAAAGCTGAAAAGTACAAGGCTTAATGGGCTGAAAAAGCTGAATATTGTGATAGTTGAACAGTTTCTCTAGCTGAACATAAAGCTGAATATTTGAAAAAGTTGAAAAGGCAGAAAGCTGAATTTTTGAAAAGGTTGAAAAGCTGAAAAGTAATAGGCTGAAAGAGCTCAAAAAGCTGAACAGTTTGATAGTTGAATGGTTTCTGTAGCTGCACATATGCTGGAGCAGTAGCAGAACAAAATTTGACAATGTCCCCATAAGAATGAATGGGAAAACACCTCCCAAACACCTGCAGGTCTAGAAAAAAGTGTAGTGATTATGGCCAAAATATGTATACAGTGAGTAACAGGGGACATTGCTGAAGCCTGTGATGTGTTTTTTATTTCTGTAGAGTGAAAAATGAGGGTACGAGAGCGAGAGACAAAACAGGTACTGTCTGCTCTCCTCCAGAAATTTAGGCTCAAAATTAACAACTATAAGAATGAATGGTCAAGATTTTGCAGAAAAAGCTGAAAAGCACAAGGCTTAATGGGCTGAAAAAGCTGAATATTGTGATAGTTGAACAGTTTCTCTAGCTGAACATAAAGCTGAAAAGTAATAGGCTGAAAGAGCTTAAAAAGCTGAACAGTTTGATAGTTGAACAGTTTCTCTAACTGAACATAAAGCTGAATATGTTGATAGTTGAACAGTTTCTAAGCTGAATATGTTTCATAAAACCAGAAGACGAGCTAAAAATCCTTAAAACTAAAACTGTGATGATTTAAAAAATGTAACAGATTTTAAAAACCTGAATTAAATGCCCAATAGTTCAAAGTCTTGTAACTTGGAGAAAGTTGGAATGGTGTCTGTAGCTCAATGTATGAGGGACAAGAAGAGGTTCAAAGTGGATGAGCTTTGAAGAGGATTTGAAGATTTTCCCATTTGCTTCCATATTAAGTTTTTTTTTGAAAAAGCTGAATATTTGAAAAAGCTGAAAAGTACAAGGTTGAAAGAGCTTAAAATGCTGAACATTTTGATAGTTGAACGGTTTCTATAGCTGAACGTATGCTGAAGTAGTAGCAGAATGAAATTTGAAAAAATCCCCATAAGAATGAATGGGAAAACACCTCCCAAACACCTGCAAGTTTTGGAAAAAATGTAGTGGTTCTCGCCAAAATATTCATATTTTGAGTACAAGGAGACATTGCTGAACCCAGTCATGTCTTTTTTATTTCTGTAGAGTTAAAAATGAGGGCACTAGAGCGAGAGACAAAACCGGTACCGTCTGCTCCACTTCAGAAATTTAGGCTCAAAGTTAACATTGCAGCTTATGGGGGAGTTGCTGGAGTGCTTGTCGCTCGAGGGCCTCTACAGCCAAAAGTTTAAGTCCTACATCTGAAATAAGACCATCATCTGAAAGCCAACAAGATTTCCTACATTTCTATGTATATATTGTCTATGTGAAGTAAAAGATGTGGGACCCAAATCAAGCTGAAGACAATTTTTTCTGAAGTTTTTGCAGCTGCTCTCCACTCTAGCGATGATGTCACGCACTCTAGCTCACGCAATACACACCCATTATAAAACCAGAAGACCAGTTAAAAATCCTTAAAACTAAAACTGTGATTATTTCAAAACCGTAAAACATTTTCAAAAACTGAAATACATGACCAATAGTTCAAGGTCTTGTGAATATTTTAAAGTTGGAATGGTGTCTCTAGCTCAAAGTATGAGGGACCAGAAGAGGTTGAAAGTGGATGAGTTTTGAAGAGGATTTGAAGATTTTCCCATTTGCTTCCATATTAAATTTTTTTTTGAAAAAGCTGAATATTTGAAAAAGTTGAAAAGCTAAAAAGCTGAAAAGTACAAGGCTGAAAGAGCTTAAAACGCTGAACATTTTGATAGTTGAACGGTTTCTATAGCTGAACGTATGCTGAAGTAGTAGCAGAATGAAATTTGAAAAAATCCCCATAAGGATGAATGGGAAAATTTTTGCAGAAAAAGCTGAATATTTCCAAAAGTATAAAAGATAGAAAAACCAAAATTACATGCCATCATGTCCTTAACGAGCTGAACATTTTGATAGTTTAATGGTTTCTGTAGCTCAAAATTTGTAGGAGTAGAAGAGAGCTGAAAAATGTACGGAAGCAGGAATAATAATAATAACTTTAATAAATCCCAGAAGAACAATAGTGTGAATGCTTTGAAGCATTCACACTAAATATAAATGTAAGCAGCTGTATATGCTGCATATTGACATGTATGCACACACTGTTAAATCCATCTACTTCATGTATATAAAGCAACCTGTTTAATTACTTCAGCACTCTGCGGCATTGTACTATTGTGCTCTTGTTTACAATTATCTTATATATTTCTTGTTTACTGCTTTTTGCACCAGTATTGTATTTTGTGAAGCATCTGATTTTATTGCATTTTATTTGCTTAATTTGTCTTTCTCGTACTGTATGATATATATTCTGTGAAGCACCTTGTTACTTTGATTTTGAAAGGTGCTATAGAAATAAAGTTTATTATTATTATTATTATAAATTCCTTATATGTGTAACCATGCTTGGCCAATAAAACTGACTCTGGTTTAAATTAGAGTCAACTCAAATAACTTACAAACCTAAAATGCTTCTGAGGCCCCATTGTGAATGAGAATTAGTTCTTACTGGTTTGCCTGGTTAAATAAAGGTCAAATAAACAAAAAAATGAATACGATAACAACAACAACAACAACATATGATACAACACAGAAAAGAGTAATTCTAGAATAGTAGAATTACTCTTTTCTGTTTATTATTATACTTTTTTGATTAAAATAAAGTATTTCTACTTTGTGTTACATTTTGTACAGAGCATCTGTGACAATGAATTGTCCACAGGATACTAAAAAGACAACACCCACCCCAACCACAGTCTGTTCACCCTGCTGTCGAAGAAGTATCCGCCATGGCACCACCAGACCACAGAGCACTTTCTCCTCCTGAACCCACCCTCAACACTCTTTTGTTTTGTGTGTAGCTTAGGTAACTACAACTACAGATGTTATTACACAAATGTGTGCTGCATAATGACAAATTCATCTTGAATTGCTACTTTTACTTAAGGATCTTAATAGTGATGTGAACCTATAATTTGATGAGTTCAATGTGAAGAAAAAAAATTGTATTTTACCAATAATTATGATCCAATAGTGAGTTATAATGAGCAACAGGAATCCTTAAAGCACCTTATAGCCTATATTGTTGTAGATTAGTGAAAAATGTGACCAACTAAACTTAATCATAAGGTTGTTTCTTATCTGTCAAACTGACAGGTTAGCGTACATCTTATGTTAAACAACTTCTAGTCATCTCTACCATTTTTTTCTTCGCCATGACAGCATCACAAGTAGCATGCGTGGTAGAGCCGAGGGGCCGAGCCGCCGAGCAGCACGTCCTGCCGAGGAGGAGATCCAGGAAACAGATACAGCTAACCAGCGGCGTCAAGCTGACCGGCGACGGACCGAGCGACGGCGGAAACATCGGCATTAATCTCCGAAGTAAAAACGCATTTAGTGGGGTTTACTGTGATGTTACAACAACATAAAACAGAATAAACTCGTAGTCGATCGTGATAAACGATGACCGTCGTGTTAAAATCAGTGGAAAATAAGCTTCTGACACAAGATGGAACTTTAATGGCACAAAATGGCAGAACGCCGTTTCATCCCTTAGCGTAACTGTTAACGGTTATGACGAACATAACATTTATACGTGTTTTTTTAATTATTTTTTTTTTTTACATTTATACATTCATTCATTTTTTGTGTATTTAATTATTTATTTCTGCATTTATTTATTTATTTATTTATAATAATATATTTTTTTTTCAAAGCTGGCAATATTTCACACTCACCAAATAGCACAAAAGATAGTTAATAACACATTATTATTATTATTATTATTATTATTATTATTAATAATAATTTTCTCTTAGCTGATTTTAATTACTTTTTTTAACGCCACTCCGTTAGCGATGCTTTTATTTTGGAACGTCTTTAGCGGAAGTGAAAAATAGCAACGTTAGCTTGATGCTAGTCCGCTAACTTCTCCGTGGTCAGCCAACCGAAGCATGGGGTCCTGTGGCTCTCCGGTTTTCGCTCGCTAACGTTAGCTTAATGATGAAAATGTCGTACTGAGTGCGGTGATACTGAGGATATATCCTGTCTCATCTTTTTTCTTTAAACAAAACGGGGAACAGCAGCCTGTGCCTAACGGCGAACTCTTCTCCGTATCCCTCCACCTCCCCGACCAGGCAGCCGCGTCCTGTGAGCACCGCTAGCTATGATGTGATTATGAACAGCTGCCGTCGAGGGAAGTTATAATTGACATTATCACAGCTGAATGGCGACCAAAGCAGCTCGCCTGCCTTCATTTAACGCCCGCATGCTGTTATTTCGTTAGCCATTTGAGCTCCGCCGACGGGAGGGAACCTCTATAATAATTTCTTGGCGGAAATAACCCGAAGAGACCGCATCCACAGACGGCACTGTAACTACTTCACGTCCCGAAAAGATGTCTTTCTTCAATTTTCGGAAGATATTCAAGTTGGGGCCTGATAAGAAGAAGAAGCAGTACGAACATGTACACAGGGACTTAAACCCAGAGGAGATTTGGGAAATCATTGGCGAACTGGGTGATGGAGCGTTTGGGAAAGTGTTCAAGGTAATGTGTTACATCCGCCTTGGGGCTTTCTAACCTATTTCTTTTAGACACTCCTCGCCACCATTGTGGTAAATGATGTTGCATTCAGGTCGTGGCATATTTCATTAAAATGATCATCGTCAAGGCGGTTTCCTCCAGGCCACTAGAAATAGACATTTTCGTTCATGTGTGTGCTGTGACGCTCATCAAAAACGGGGCTGCTAAAATCTTCCTGTGGAGCATATGTGAAGAAAACATGTGTTTAGTGACAGCCTAAACTCACCTGGTGAGTGTGTCAGAGGCATCCTCAGTTTAGGGAGGTGTAAGTAAGGTAGGCCAGGTTATAAATATGACTTTGCAATGTCATTGAGTTGGCCTCAGTATGGTTCACTTCCACAGAATAAACATGGCCTCATAAATGTCAAATCTAGAGAGCAGGTGCCATTAAAAGTCAAATCCCAGCCTTGTACAATGGGAGTTTGTCTACAAAAGCAAGGGCAGGTAGTGTGTGAATGCCATACAGCGTGACAGGTGCACAGGTGTGTATGTAGATTGTGTATGCAGTGGTTAACACTTGAGGTTGATGGTCTGTTTGTTTCGTCAACACAGACTGTAAATTATACATGAGGCGGAGACAATACCCACAACACCAGTTCTGTGCAATGCAAATTTAATGACAAATCCCCCCAAACAATGCTTGTGAACATTCGGTTTTTGTTAATACAGGGATTGTTTCCATCTGCAGTTATCCCAAAGGCTGTAGTTTGCAGTGTTGGATTGCGTTATACGGCGAGGTATTCATGGTTTTGTGTCCACCACCTGTAATCTCTGCTGCCTGACGTACCTCTCCAGGTTTATCTTTGTGTGGATTTGTACTGGGCTGAGAACAGCCTCTGGGAAGGTCAGCAACATGAGAAATAGTCAGCTCTGCTCATACACCAGTGAGTGAAGGTTGAATGGTGTTTTTTTCACCTTAATACAACCTCTTTTAAACAACTTTCAAGAAAGGATTGAGGAGTAAACTACCGGTTTTACACAGTTATCAGATCAGAAATGTAGTAGAGCTTTAACTATTAGTTGATTGAAAGAAGATTAGTTGCCAAGTATTCTGATCGATTAATGGTTTCAGGCATTAATAATACTAAATGAAGACTCTTTGGGTTTTTGTCTTTGGCTGGACTAACGAAGCAATTTGAAGACGTCACTTTGGGCTCGGGGATATTGTCATTTTCCCCAATTTGTTGACATCCTTGAGACTAAAAGATTGTGAAAATAATCATTGGTGTGTCCCTAAAATAGTTTCACACGAGGCTCCATCTCCTCATTGGTACATGGCTCTTGAACCCAGTTGAATAGCTCTCTCCCTCTCTCCCTGTGACTTATGTTGTCCCTTCCTGGAACTCTTCTGATCAAATAATGTAGCAGATGGCCCAGAAATCTCCGTTTGCTAGTTTCCAAGTCATATTAACTGATTAACTAACCGTGATGAAAGCCAGAAGACTATCGTGCCTTCTCAGACTACAGCCGAAGACTAATATACAGTTTTGTGTGTATAGAAGATATCGAAGGGGTGGGGAGGCGTTGCCTTCATCAGGTCAGGTTACTATCAACACAGACTACGTATTTCATCAGTTATTTCACAGGCATTTGGTGGCTTCCTCATTTGGGCGGGGTGACAAAAATTGCCAGTGAAGTGTGAATCAGCTGACATCATCCTAGCCTTTCTTAGTGAAGAGGTGTGTCCTTTTTATTGTACCTAACACAAACTGCTTAAATGATTGTCCTTGCTTAGCCCGTCAGTCCACTTTGTCAGAATGGCATACATGTCTTATAATATGAGAGACGGAAATTCAGTCCTGCTGAGTAGTGTGACCATGCAGTACAGAATCATCCTTATTATGATTGAATCAATTTTCTAATGTTAAAAGATCATAAAAGGATTGTTTGACACCCACATCCTCTCATTTATTCCCTCAAACCAGACCAGACCAGAGTGTTGTATCATAATGACTAAAGGCCACAGACTCCACTTAAATAGCTCAATGGCAGACAAATTATCGCTGCCCTCTCCATCTTGAAGCTAATGTTAAATATGCATTAATGGTGGCCTGTGCTAGACAGGCGTCAGCCAGTACAAAGGGAAAGACACAGCGAGTGTGTCAGGTCAGAACTGTGTAAATATAGGGTGTGACACACTCTGCTCTGCAGCAGTTGGTCGTAACACTCCCTCCCTTCTCTTTTTCCTTAACTCCCAGAGATTGTGTCTGTATCCATAAACAGTAAATCCCAAGCAGGCCTTAAAAATAACCTCCTGTGACTTGTTTGACAGAGTGAGAGGTAATTTTTTGTATTAGTCTCTTCAGTACAGCCTAGCCAGGAATGAAGATTTTGGAGCATGTGTTACCGGAAACCTATTACAGAAGAAAAGTATTTGGTATAATCTCTAAGTTTGTGCCACTGCAACTTCATTTGACCTTACAGCAGGTGTATGAAAGTGAAAGGAAAGAAAGAAGAGATGGTAGAAAAGGAAGAGGAGGAAGTGAGCAAGTGTGACAAGATCAGCTTTTGCTACTAGGTCAGGAGATGATGGGGTGTTTTTTTTCTTTACAGTTATTCCCCTTTCAAATACGTAACTATATGTTATCATAAAGTCTACGAAATGTATTTATAGAGATCGCTTTGATCTACACAAGCCATAAAGTGTTCGAGTGTTTATAGATCTACTTTCAAAGTGGCTTTTGTCTTTAATGAAGTTGTTGTTGTTGATGGATGTTCTTCCACAATAGCCACTTCACAGCACTGCCCCAACAAAGTAAGCCGAGCTGATTGTTCTGTAAGCCAGCCAGCGATATAAGAAATATATTAAACCCCATACTCAGTGATCAGTTTCCTTCTTTTGTCCTCCATGTTGCTTTCAGGCTCAGAACAAGCAGAATGGGACCCTTGCCGCTGCCAAGGTTATCGACACAAAGACGGAGGATGAGCTGGAGGATTACATGGTGGAGATTGACATTCTGGCCTCCTGCAACCACCATCACATTGTCAAACTGCTGGATGCCTTCTATTTCGAAGGCAAACTTTGGGTAAGTAAGCAAAGCGCCTGACTGAGAGAACTGTTTTTTTTTTTCTTCCTCGTTTGTTGCTGTTGATTTGAAGCCAAGGAGACACAGAGGCAGTGAACCAGTCACGCATGGAGACACACAAATTCATCACAAGCCAGTATTCGTCATGCTGTTGCTCAAAGGACTCTTGTATTTTTATATTAAAGGATAATAGTAATGCGTTTTCTCTCTCTTGCACTGCATGTTCTATTGCTTGATCTCCCAGAAGTCCCAGGTCATATTAGGAAAAAAAACACATTATAGATTGTATATCATCTTATTTAAACTGATGGATTATGTTATTACAATGTAGGTTAAGAAAGGCTCTGATAACAACTGGAGCCTGTGAGTTCCAGCTGAATACTTCCCATTTTGACCCTCCCACAAATCTTAAGCTGTGAATACAGTTCCTTAATAGTGACAAAAGAGCAAAATGTGTAAAAGCCCCTTCTGAAAAGATTCCTGCGTCTGCTTCCTTATCAAGCTATTTTAGCGTGAGCAGAGAGTTGAGTCACAGTGCATTTTTAATACATAGTCAGTAGATCTCATTCTGTGTGCAGTAAGAGGCCCCAGAACAATTAGGTCCTGGCAGGTGGTGTCATGTGACCATCCCTTGTGGACTGGCCACATCTATGGGATGATAATGGAGTGGTTTTGGTGGCTGGAGAAAGTGCCTGTGAATAATTCAGAGCTGCATACAGGTTGGCCCTCGGTCCCCCGTCTTAAAGCAGCATTATGAATGTGTTACTGCCTCTGCTTTGCATGTGTTTGGTTGAGTTAATGTTTTTTTTTTTCTACGAAATATTAATCATGGAAAGTATGTTGCTGAGAAAGGGAGGATTTATATGCATGCATGATGTTCAATTTAACCTGAGATTATGATCAGCAGATTTTAATTTGTGCACATTTGTAACACCTGTCAGTATCCTACCAAAGCAAATCACCAGGGAGATTCCTGTGGCACGATAAGTTGTTGTTATGCAGAACAGGAACAACTGCTTGGTCTGTCCTCTTTATTTTGAATCCCTGAATAGAGGGTGGTGCTCGGGTGTAGCTTTGATTGATTTTTGTGTATCATCTGATACCATGAGCTGCCGTCTGACTGGCAATGCCAATACAGATGAAGTGGTGGCCGGGTACATTACATCAGCTACTACAGCTGAGGTCAGGAGATGGTCTGGTTTACATCTCAATAACAGTAGAAGGGAATGGTATTATGTTCATCTAATGCACTACGGCTTCACAGAGAAAACTGCTCTGTAAACTGTTGAATCCATAGTTATGGATTGTATCATCAGACAGGAGGTCATGTGTTAAGTGTGCCTCACCTCTGCTGGGCATTGGATCATTATGCTCTAATCTAAACTTTTACTGTAGCTTTATATGTATGTCATTAAAAGTTTCACACAGGGATTGACAATTGAAAGTCAGTTTAAGTCATTATTACCTCCTTGACTTACAGTCTTTCATCAGTGCATTTCTTTTCACATCTTCCCTAATATAACTAGAAGAGGTCGACAGATAGTGGATATTTAAAGGCTGATATAATAACGGTAGTTGGGAGATAGTTAGTTCTGTTGGACAATGAACGATGTGCTGTTCTGTGGCTGAACTGGCCAGGATTACTTCTGTTGTGCGTCCCATTACATTGTTAAAAGCCTTACAAACCTCCAATAAAATCAGCTGTTCCAACGTTTAACGTTACGACGGGACTGCAAAGATTTAACGGTAGCCCATATTTTCTAAACCTATCACCAGAGTAATGCATGGAAGGTATTTCATGGAGTGGAGAAATCCTTTATGAAAGAAATATCTCTGATGAAACGGTAGTCTCTTAGTCTATCAAGTCTGTCGTGCTTGTATGGCTGCTGCATATCTAACGTTAACGTACAGCAGTTACCTGTCTGTCAGTTTGTTTACTTTAGATTAAGAGGGAGAGAGAGATTATGAGGATTTAGATATTTTCAGCAGAAGTGGCCCTCAAATGATGATGATTGACTCAGCGTACACGCCATGCAAAATGGTGACGTAGTCCCCCGCGGTCGGTGGAGGCTGCGCAGCCATCGGCAACTAGCGGAGCCAAGTTCAGCCGATAACAAGCCGATTATTTTGACCAAATACCTCTATCGATATTGCTACAAAATTGTAGGCATGACTATTGGTACTTTCACAAAATATTAACACAATGAGATTGTTGATAAGTAATCATCAGTGATGTGGATATGATGACTAAGTGAGTAAAGTAGTAAAGTAAAACAGTCTGGTAAGTTCAGAAAATTACATCACTTTACTGTAATGTAGCCCTTAAAACCAGGCAAAGACAACACTTTGGCCATATTATGATATAACAATATCCAAAATCTAAGACTACATATAGTGTCATATCACAATAACGATGCAATATCAATGTATAACCACACGTTACAAAGAATTATGCTTTATCTCTTTAATACATTTTAATGCTTACCAAAATGAGGAAATTGTTATGCATCAGGATGTATGTTGAAATATCCTGGATGTGAGTCATACCTACACATACACCCTAAAGAATGAGAATGTATTTTGTAGAAATTGTTTTAACCGGATGACCAACTGTCAAAACCCAATCTGCACACTTCTTGCTTCAGAATTGTTCTGAACATACAGAAATCATGAGCAGATGATCCCTCTCTGTGTCTCCATCTTGCAACTGAGAACCTCTGCTGATATTTCGACCCAACGAGGACTGACACATAAAGACTGTCCTGAAATGGAAAAGAAAAGATGCGTCTGTAGAGGATGCTCAATGCGGCTGATCGATTGGCTTCTTGGAATGTCTCCACAGTAAAATCAATAACATAGAGTAGGGGGTTCTGATGTTTTTCTCATAAAGGTCATGTTGTTCACCTACATTGCATAACCAAAGTTTGTTCTTAAAGCAAATGATGGATTCATTGCACTACAATACACATGACTTATTGCTCTGCTCTGTTTTGTTTTCCCGTTGCAGATTCTGATTGAGTTCTGTGCGGGTGGTGCAGTGGATGCCATCATGCTGGGTAAGTCCCTCATTCATCGAAGGAAACAGAAAATTATTATAAAGCTCTGGAGCCTTTTTCTTTGCTCCATCCTCAAGTGCCAACTCTCTCTGTTCCATCCAGAAGCCTCTGCGGGATTTTTTTTTTCCCTCTCCCCAGTTGGAGAGGTCGTTCCAACTGTGTAATTATTGTAGCTCAGATTTCAAGGAGTGGTTAGTCCACTTCTGATGCGTGCATTTTCTCTCTAAAACTACACCTCACCACTTTTCTCCAAGCGAATTACCATAACAAAAAGGATGCCAATTAATTCACTTTGCTTTTGGATGTTGATGCATTTTGCTTTGTGGTCTGACTCACACAGAGAGAAATTTCTTCCCCCAGATTTGTCCAGTCATACATGCTGGCTGGTGTCAGGGTGGAGTTTTGTCGTCCAGTTGCTATTGGAAACCATCAGGCTATGATATTTTGATATATCCAAATGGCTCAGTCTGTGTTTTTGAAAGTGCATCACAAAAAACACAAAAACTAGATCACTCATGAATTATCTCTGTGCATGTGTATCCACAGAACTGGAGAGGCCCCTGACAGAGCCCCAGATCCGGGTGGTGTGTAGACAGACCTTGGAGGCCTTGATTTACCTCCATGAGAATAAGGTCATCCACAGAGACTTGAAAGCCGGGAACATTCTCCTCTCCTTGGATGGAGAAGTAAAACTGGGTAAAAATCTCTCATCTTTTGCTGCACTTGCCACTAAATGTGAAGGATTATCACTCACGCTCCAGCTAAGCACACGTCAGATTACTCGCTTTAGAGTATTACACAGAACAATAACTGATTCATTGTTGATTCCTCTCTCAGATGTATGTCCTTGGTGGCTACTCTGAACCTTCCAGCGGGGCCAACACTAATAGGCTTAAGTAGCTAATTAGTAAAGTCAATTTTGGATCCCTTGGCCATCAGTGCAGTGCCAACCAGCTGAGCTATGTGACTTGTGGGATTGTGTAAAAGTGCACAGCACATTGTTTACATATGATAAAACTGGAATGACTCATTCATGTGGCATCAAGTTTTTTAAAAAGTGTATTTTTTATACACCACTTATGTACTGGAGTTGGTGATGCATTGAATCGGTTACATAATACTCCAGAATTAAGAGCATTCATGTTGCTGCTGTAGCATCCATAGCTGCCGGCTCCCCGATGATTCATGTTCTGTAGGCAGAGGGGTCATGACGCAGCCTGGCAAACAATAATTATCAAGCAGTCACCGGACTTAATGATAGATCTCTCTTTCCCTCTAATGTGTGCACACTGTAAGTGGTGTGAGGAGAAAGAGAGGAGGCTGAAATAGTTTTACAGGTGACAGAACAGCTGGGAGTGATGATGGACTCCCAGAGCATTATGAAAGGGAGATTCTTCACTCTTATTGGGGTCATAATTAAAGAGTTATGGCAGGTTAGTTAAGAAAGGATTCTCCCATAACTGTGTTGCTTTAGTAGAAATGTGAAATATGTTATTTTATGTCTTTTATTCCAGTGGTTTTACAACACAAAGTGTCATTGTGCAGTTGATTTGCTGATGAAAAGGATTGTAATTCATTTCTTCTTTCAGCCGACTTTGGGGTGTCTGCTAAAAATACTAAGACGTTACAGAGAAGAGACTCTTTCATCGGCACTCCGTATTGGTGAGTCATCAGCGTGCATACAAGAGGGCATTCACCCCTCTCTATCTGATAATTGTCTTAGCGTGTCCCGCAGCCAGGGGTGATGATTATTTTCAATGCAGTGGCACAAAGCTGTCATGGAATGTGGGATAAGAGAAAAAGCCTCATTCAGCAATTCGGATGCACTCTGGTGTTTGATGACCTCAGCCGAAAATACTGAATAGGCTTCCTATCTTTCAAATTCCAGACAGAGATGCACACACAAACAATTTTTTTTGTTTTTCACTTAATCTTTAAGGATCACAAAGTAACATGTCTGAATGCACTTGTCTAAAAGTAGCTTAATGCTAATCACAAACCCACTGACCTCTAATCTCGCAGGATGGCCCCAGAGGTGGTGATGTGCGAAACGTCCAAAGACCGTCCCTATGACTACAAGGCCGACATCTGGTCCCTCGGGGTTACCCTGATAGAGCTGGCACAGATTGAGCCACCCAACCACGAGATGAATCCCATGAGAGTGCTGCTGAAAATAGCCAAGTCCGAGCCACCCACACTCATGCATCCCTCTCGCTGGTGAGATAGTGTACTGGTGATAACTAGAGGAGAGGTGTTTCCGGAATGGAGATAAGGAAATGTTGACTGTTGAATGTGTGAGAGCTTGGTTAATTGTTAATGCCTGACTCTGAATGGCCACAGGGAATGTATGGTATTAATTATATTACACGGAGCAGGACCCAGGGACATTTATTCTGGCCTACAGCCAGCAAGCTGAATCTTTTTTTATTTGTCCTTGAAAGGTCACCAGAATTTAACGACTTTCTGCGGAAATCTCTTGATAAGAATGTGGACAATAGGTGGGGCCCAATACAGCTGCTACAGGTGAGCTGCATGACTTCATTCACTCCCTGCTGTTATCTCACAGTACACAACCATCCACACAACCTGTAATATAACCAAAATAATGCATAAACACACATAATAGAATTTGAATGTGTTGTTTCTGTTTTGCTGTTTGTTCCTCTGTCTAATTCATGTTGATGTTCTTGTGTCTCTGTCCATCTGCATAGCATCCTTTTGTATCAAGTGTCATTGATAGCAAACCTCTCAGAGAGCTCATCGCCGAGGCCAAAGCTGAAGTCACAGAGGAGCTCGAGGACAGCAAAGAGGAGGAGGAGGAGGAAGAGGCTGATACACCTGTGGTATGTAGATTTATTGAAGTACTTAGGGGTCTCACGTAGGCCATCCTGGTTCATGTCACAGATTTTATTGAAAAAAATATATAATATAAATATATATATAAGCAAAATATTTAATATATTGCTGCCTTAGTATTAAAAACCTCACCAACTGCTTATTTTTTAACTAATTAGTTTAAAATGTACCCTGAACATCGAGGAAACTCCATCGAATATTTAAACCACGTATTCATCTAAATAGTTGTTGCAGAATGATTACAATAATAATCTAATTATTAGCAATATATCATTATTTTATCTGAACAGAGAATCTTTTATTTTCAGAAATTAATATCTTCAGTAGTGAAAACTTTGATTCTGTGAAGTATTCATATGGTTCTATCTCATCCAGAAGTTATTTGGTCCTGCATAAAAAAATTGAGTGCCTCAGATCTCGCTAAAAATAGTTTTGGAGCTGGAAAAGAAACACCTTTTATTATATTTTGACTCTATATTTACAGATGATACGATGCCCACTGCAGTTCTTGTTGATCTCTTTGTGAAATGCATTGCTGTGATATTTTCTATCACTAACTGATGACATATTTTGATGTTCATATTTTTCTAACTGTATGCTCAGACGGCTCCTGGGCACAAGCGAGCACCATCAGATGTCAGCGTGGCCAGCTCAGAGGATGACAAAGTCCCACCAACTCCCTCCACGCTGGAGTCTGTTACAGAAAAGCCGACGGTCGAGACTGCTGAGGACCGCACCAGTGATAAGCTCTCTGATGAAGGACTTGGAACGAGTGAAGTAGACAAGACTGAGGAGGAGAAACTCAATGAGGTGTCTGATGCCAGTAATGAAGACCTGGTGCCTAGGCCCGCCAAGGCTTCAATCGCACCGGAGTCTATAGAGCCTAAACCAGAAGATGGTCAAGTTGAGGAGATTCCTGCTGAGCCTGAAGTATCACAGCCAGAAGAACCTGTGGAATCAGCAGATACTCAAGAACTTGTAACAGATGGTCAAGAAACAGAGGAGGAACAGAAGGAAGTACAAGGAGATAAAACAGAGGAGGAACAGAAGGAAGTACAAGGAGATAAAACAGAGGAGGAACCTACCCAAGTAATAGAAGAAGAAAGGGAGCCAGAAGAGGTGAAAGAGGAGGAAGAAAAAGAAGCAGGTGCAGAAGAATCCAGAGAATCACAAGAGCAACCTGAAGAGGCACCAGAAGAACCAGAATCCTTACCAGAGAAAGTGACACAAGTAGAAGAAGAAAGCAAAAAACCAGATGAAGAGATTCCTGAACATAAAGAGTCAGAAGATAGAATAGAAGACATTGTTAATGGAACACATGTTAATACAGACACAGAAATCATAGATTCACATGTAATAGACACAAACATAAATGGAGACACAGACACAAAGCCGAGTGTGGATGAGTCCCCCGCTGAGGTTTCGTTGGAGAAGGAGGCCAAAGAAAGTCAGCCAGAGGAGAAGCCTGAGGAGGAGGCCCCTGAGGAGGCAGAACAGCCTGAGCAAGACAGTCACCCTAGAGAGGAGGTTGAAGTGGAGGAACAGGCACCAGCTGCATCCATAAATGGAGTCAGTGATGAAGCCAAAGACACCCCTGAGGATTCAGAACAAGTGGTCCCATGTAAAGATGTCCCCGCGAAGGAAGATGAGGAGAAAGTCGCTCGTGCAGATGAGAGCACGTCCCAAGATACCGTCTCTGTCCCAGAGAGCGAAACCGATTCAGAAAGCAAGATCGAGCATGGAAGTCCTGCTGTGATCAAACCGGATATGGAGAAAGACTCCGACTCTGGAAGCAGCTCTGCTGCTGATAGTAACAGCCTTGACCTCAATCTGTCCATCTCTAGCTTCCTGTCCAAGAGCAAAGAAGGGGGCTCTGTGTCTATGCAGGTAAGCATAAATTGTTCTCATGTACAGCTCATGTCAGTTTTAAATTAGCAACACCATTTTGACCATATGAGCCCTCAAAATAACCCTGTTTCATTTATAGGAGTCAAGACGTCAGAAGAAGACTCTTAAGAAGACACGTAAGTTCATGGTGGACGGTGTGGAAGTCAGTGTGACGACCTCAAAGATAGTGACGGACAATGACACCAAGAGCGAAGAGATGAGGTTCCTGAGGTACGTATGTATCCAGGCTGCTCACCATACCGTCGCTCTAAATATGTGACATGGCCTATTTAACATGCCTGCCTTAGATAGTTCTCGTTCACTTCACAACTCCCACAGCTTTTAACAAATGCCAGATGGGTTATCTCCCGTGATGAATGCTGCATTATGTTACTGTCATCCTCCACGTTGCCTTTTAAAGACATGACACGCTGTGCTGAATGTTTACACAAGTGCACTGCAGTCTGATTATTTACTGTTGGTTCATGAGCTTATGTCAGTAGTGCACAAAGTTAACATGTATCAATTTAACAACTACTGATGCAGAAAGCAGGAAACACTAATGTGAGGCTCGAATTGTAATACATTTTAAGATTCATGTTAAAAACAGATAATGAAAGAAATAATGAAATCATCATCTCAGAAATGAGAAGTTTTTTTGTGAATAGAATGCTATATCATTGACAAACAACTGAATTTGAGATGAGCTAATATGGTGGCACCCTGACCGCACTGTCTGTGTGGTTTCCTCAGGCGGCAGGAGTTGAGAGAGCTGCGCCTCCTGCAGAAAGAGGAGCAAAGGGCCCAGCAGCAGCTGAGCAACAAGCTGCAGCAGCAGAGAGAGCAGATCTACCGGCGCTTTGAACAGGAAACAACTGTGAGTCAGTTTTTGCTGTATTGCAGTGGTGTGATGTTTTTTTGTATTTGGCCAACTCCTAGGAAATGAGCTGCTTCATTTCAAACATGATATAAATCTGAAGAAGAGAATTCAATGAAGCAAGCTGTCTCTGTCACTTAGCTACTGCTGTGAAGCACCAACCATCTTAAAGCCAGCTCAAAATGACACCATAAAATATCTTTTACCGTTAATCTTCTCCTCCCTCCTGAGCAATAAATAAATTAACCAATCTATGTTAATCTTACGATACCGGATCATATATTAAACACTTGCAGTCATCTTGTCAGGCTAATGCTGGTGTCTGTTGTTTCTGTCCGTGCAGGCTAAGAAGCGTCAGTATGACCAAGAAGTGGAGAATCTTGAGAAGAAGCAGAAACAGACCATTGAGCGACTGGAACAGGATCACACCAGCCGCCTCCGAGACGAAGCCAAACGCATCAAAGGGGATCAAGACAAGGAGCTCTCCAAGTTCCAAAACATGCTGAAGAACCGGAAGAAAGAGGTGCGGCCGTGCATGACGACCATATTTCTGCATTAGCTTGGGGTCGTAAGCATTTGCATGTCACATAGTATACAAGCTGTTTAATGGTGCATGTTTTTAACAACTTAGCCGGTGGCATACTTGGCTGTGTCATATTAATCCTGTGGGAGTGGTGTGTCTTGCTGGTCTGTCTGGTACTGTACGTGTGCAAATGATAGCAACAGACAGACTGTGCTATCCTTCTCCTAGCTGCTGCTAGCTCCATGTTGTTGTATCCATTATTCATCAGCCCTGAGGCTTCTGGTTGCCTCCTAAGAAATACTGCGCTGCTACTGAGTCTATTTGTTATTTTTAGAGAACAATTTAATAAAAGTTCAGGCTAAGGATACAATCTTATCATGATGGTGTACTGGGATTGTTCTGAAGACATGCTGTGTTAGGTCTTTATTAGTCTTCTCTGCCCCTTCTCTGCTTGGCAGCCTTAAATGCTTTGTTGGATTTTTTTGGGTGTGCTTGCAGTTTTTGTGTTTGGCTTTATGCAGCTTTTCTATGGCAGTAATGCCTTTTGGCATCTTTGATGCCTTGGTGTTTGTTGTAAAGCTCGCAATTTGCTTTCTGAGCCAAGTACAATATATTTTCATTGCGCAGGTTGGCTTAATATGGTTGCTTCAGCCCTGAGCTGTGTTCTGTGTTGTAGGTGCTAAGATGCAAAAGTATGCTAGTAAGCTATTGCCTATTGATAAAATGTTTTTGCAATGTTGTATTCTTTATTGAAAATGTATTGGTATTGTGTATTTAACTAACCATGTCTCTTGTATGAGTGTGTGAGGTGGCTTTGGTCATGGGAATGACCGACTTGGTGTTGGTTGGTGGTGTTGGGATCATTTTGGGAAATAATTAAGTTAAGTCTTGATCAGAGTAACTGATGTGGAATCATCCTTAATAGCATATTATTATCGACTTAAGTTCAGTTCATCCAGTGCATTTCCATACAATGAAAAACAAAGTATAAGCAGTAAACAGTGGCTATCATACAGGGTTACACACACAGTGTTGCACTATAAACAAATACATAAAAAAGAAATCAATAGACTCGAGTAATAGTGTGGAAAACACAAGTGGGTTAGTAGCTACTTGCTGCTATGCCCTGCAGACTGTTGCCAGACTTTAACACTGTCTTTAAAACAAGTGGCGTGGGCTGTGATGCTAAGATATCGGTCACCCAATGGTAGCAGTCAAAATAGAAGATGGCCCAGATGAGAGTTGTCGCTGATAATGGCGTGTGCTCTCCTCCTACACCTGACATCAGATATCTCATCCAGGTATGGCTGATTACTTCCTCTAGTTCTGGATGCATACTTAAAGGGGGACTTCAATAATTTTACACATTAAAGTGTGGTTATAGGTGTTAGGGAGTATAAAAGCATTTATAAAAATAAAATAAAAACTAGTGTAATGCCTGTTGTGGTTGGAGAGGAAGCTGCATATATCCGATAAATTGCCTCCAGTGATGTCAGTCAATGGCTAAGTTGCATTGTGGGTAATGTAGGTGGTAGGTTTTTTTTTAATAAAAGGAATAAGACAGCGTGGAATAAAAAAAGTTGATATCTGCTGTTCTTGATTTTAATCATTTGTTTTCTATCATGAGTCCAACAGTGTTATATGAGTGCAATGCAGACCAGGGGACTGCTTTTCAAAACCTAGCGCCTACATTACCCAGAATGCAACGTAGCCACTTAGTGCAATTATTATCAGAACACATGCAGCTTCCTCTGGAGCGGCAAAATGCTTTACACTACTTTTTTCACATGCAGTAGTACTCCACAAAACCTGTAAACACACTTGTAACTATTTAGCCTCAAGTAAGAACACTGGTAATAGTACACTGATAGAAACTGACCGTCCAAGAAAACAAAATAACCATTGTTGTTCCTTCCTTGGACTGAGACAGAAAGTCTGTTGGCCCACCTGTGAGTAATATGATAGTGGAGATTATTTCCCGCTCTCACCGCTTGTGGCCTTTTTCTATCTACCCACGAACAGATTGCATCACACAGCCCTAGCTACAATAGTTTAGCTGCCAGATTCACAATGGCACAGTGGTGTTAAATGCTGCAGTCTATGAACTGCAGTCCTGCGTAGGAGTGCAAGACAAAAGAAACAGTATCCATCCACACATCTGTCGATAAGCAAACTGAAGTGGGTCAAGGATACCTGGTAATATACTACAATATGAATGCTTTATCCATTTTTTTTTTAAAGCATTTTGTTTTCAAAATGGCCTCTAGTCCTTAAGACGTGTTATAAAAGATTTCTTAGATGCTGGATGATTGCTTATGTACGTGTATGAACAGGAAGAAACATCGAGAGTTATTCTGTATGTGGCGTGATGCATCATTACAGTCTCATCATAATCATAATAAAGATCATAGAGGGCAGATGATTCCAACTCAGTAACTCTTTTTAATTTCTCAAGGCAACAGCGATCATCTTGATGGCTGTGGGACTTAATTGAATGCAAAGTAATACGATGATGTATGAAAAGCCTACAGGGGGAGCTGATTTTGAGGACTAACATCTTCTGCCATGTACCAGTCAAAACTCATAACTTGACTCTAACTGGTGCAGATCAAACTTACTGATCTGACGTGCTCTGAAAATCTTCTAATCAAAAAGGCTGACTGACTAGTTCAAAGGAATATCAAACGAGGAAATTAAGCATGCTGTCTTCGAATCATTTGGTGGCTGGATGCAGTATCTATCCTCTCGAAGTCGTCCGTGCATGTTTTCTACTGTTGGCCGACTTTGTTAGATTTCCAGAATATACAGCATCAACCAGTTTCTGCACACACACTGTAGGCCAAACAGGACGTTGGACAGTCTCCCAAACACATGAGAAAAGAGCTCATGAAACGCATTAAGGAAGATCTGTCGCTCCTTAAGACTGCAGAGGTAAACCGTCACCTGCTGTCTCTCACTCTGAGAGAAAGATTACTCTTTCTTTCTCTTTCTCCTGTTCTCTCTTTCCCTACAACCTCTTTCTTTTTGTATTCATATGCACATACACGTGAATTGCTGTGTCTGTAATCGCTCCGTATTTGCTATATGAGTGTCTGAATTTTTGGTAAGACAATAAGATGAAACATATATTAACTGTGGGACTGTAGAAACTGTGGTGGTATAAAGACATTATTAGCAAAGCTGCAAATCAATAAGCGGAACTGCTTTATAGCTCTGCTGGATTCACATAATTGTTTTATCAATGTGACGAAGCAACTTGATATATTATGTATTTAATTCACAAGATTAGCCAAAAGATCAGTTATCAGTTATTTTATCTATAAGTCGTGTGTACTGCGTTTCTAGAATATGTTATACATTAGATATAAATCAATATCACAACATAATAATTACAGCTGAAACAATTAGTTGATTATTCGTTAGTTGATTTATAGAAATTGTGATGATTCATTGTACGGATCAACCAACATAGATTGATACCGATTATAAGTAATCAACGACACTGATAACCGATAATTGGAATCGATGTACGTTTGCGGTAAAAATTAAAATGTTAGTGTCAAAATTTATAACAAAAATAAGTTCAATTTGGTCAAGTACTGTACTTAAAGATATAATATGTAAGATTTCTGCATTAAAATGTTTGAAAAGAGGAGAGCTTTGTTAAATACTCTGTTGAGATGTGTACCTCAACAATGTCCAAACCCAGAGAAAATCGTCATTTTATTCAAGGTAACGGTGCGTTTCATTTGCTCACCTGTCGGCGAACAAGACTAAACATAATATCGCAACATTTCTGCCGGGATCACGTAGACAGATTTTTATCGGCAATAGTGGTTGTTTAGCAATGAAGACTGCAACTCGCATGATTCGTCACTACTTACTTCTTTTGTTTTGGTTTGATTTAGAGACCCAGAGTGGCAGAAATTATATACTGTGCTTTCACTTTTACTTATGCTTATTAAATTATATATTATAATCTAGATACAAACAAGCGTAAGGTCCAGTACACAGAAGTAGCCCTTTAATCTTGATCAAATAACTAAATATAAAAAATGTACGGAGGAAACGTTGTAGACCAAAGTATTCATCGTGAAAATAATCAGCAGAATAATTGATAATGAAGATGATCAGTTGCAGCCATAACAAAACGATGCATGCTGATGTATCCTAACGTCTACTCAACATCCCACAATGCAATTCTTCACCTTCACTCCTGAGATGGAATTTACAGTACTCATGTCAGTGATCATAAAAAATGATTAAATGATTCATCAGTGTCCGCTCGGGTTTTACTGCTCGCTGCAGAGCGCCCTGCAGTGTTATTATAAAGTGAATCAATGAGCGAATGAACGAGGGAGCAATTACAGACACAGCGTTTGTTTCCACAGCAGACTCCTGTACTGAAAAGCTCTTTTCCAAACTTAGTTTCCTGTGCATCTTTTATGAATTAGACGTGAGTCATGCGGAGAAAGGCTTTCTTTTCTTTGAAAGGTAACTCTTAGATTATTAACGCTCTCTGAGTCAGTAGCATGGAAAGTAACAAAACTGCTATTTCGCAAGCTGGATTAAACTCAAGTGCTGGAATTAAGAGCCGCTTTCAAGCATGAAGAGAGGTATTAATGACTAATGAATTGACTTTCTCCTAACAGTGCTGTGCGCCGTAAACTCACCGATACCCCCGAACAGGAAAAGGGCCATCTCTTACTTAACTTAGGAAGAATCAGTGTGTGTGTTTGTGTGTGTGTGTGTGTGTGTGAGATGTTTAGCCTGCTGTGTGCTGATCAGGGCGAGTGCGCTGTGTGCTCTCCTCCGCAGGCAGTGGCCCAGGTTATGATACAGTCTTTTCAGTTGTCCTCATGTGCACTCTTCAACGCTCAGATGCAGGATGTAAGTCCCCCCCCACCCCCTCCGCCTTGTTTCTCTCCGCCTCTGGCCCATACTTAGATGTGAGCGAGCTAACGTGCCAGGATAGTTTTGTGATGGTGCAGTTTTTTTTCTTTAGATACGACACATGTAAGCATGGGCGGTGTTTTTTTTGTTTGTTTTTTTGAGTGTTGTCATCACTGTGTTTGTGCGGTGGATCTCTCCTCCTCTCCTGCTCAGTATTTTTCCCTCCACCAATCCACAAACGTTCTACGTCTAGTCTGTGTATTTTATATGGTATTTATATTGTAATACATCGTTTGCATCGGACTAGATTGAGTCTGGGAGTAAACATGCACCGTACTCTTCTCCAGAGGAGGTGCAGTAGTTGGTTCCCTTCTGACCGACTGCCTTACAGGATGGATGTTAAAGTCTCTTCTATGACATTTTAACCATCTCAGTTAGGAATCAGCAGTATAATAAAAATCTTTCCCAGGTTTTCTCTACTGATAAAGTCAATTCTGTATAATTATCTGATCAATTATGCCCTGATCATTGTTAAGTAATAGCAGTGCATAACCCACAATCTGCCACCAGCTGGCTGTGGAAAATCTAAAGAATAGATCATTACATCGTTTTGAATTATGTAGCGATAGCAAATAAAAATTAACTGATAATTTGGCCCGTTCTGTGATGAGTCATGCATAATGTAGGCTGTTCTCTGGACGATGTGACCGTCGTTGTAGATGTTGTCTCGCATAAAACTGTGAATGTGAGTCTTTACTGGACTGTTAACTTCTCTTTCTCTCTCTCTTCACCTCCATTGTGGATCGTTGCCATCCATGACCTCTGAGTGTCTCCTCTTCTGATTCCAGTTGATGCTGTGACATCTCAGTGCTCTGTGTTGTTCTGAACTCGAAGCGCTTGACTTGACTAGATTATATAATCGTACTTCAGGCAGTTTTGATATTTTAGATGTGTTTGTGCTGTGACATTTTCTTGTGCTGTCTCTCTCTGCTGTCCCTCTGTAATGATGGATTCCTCCAGCTGTTCCTCACTGCTCCTCTCCTCTCTGGCTCCTCAGGAGCAGGAGTTCCTACAGAAGCAGCAGCAGGAGCTGGACGGAGCTCTGAAGAAAATCATCCAGCAGCATAAACTGGAGATCGCCACTATTGAGAGAGACTGCCTCAACCACAAGCAGCAGCTGATGAGAGGTAGGAGATGGAGGGGCGACGCTTTATATTAAGATCCTAGTTATAGGCGTTATAGGATACTTTAATATTGAAGTGACTGTATAAGAATTGACAGTGTTTCCCACCATTTTATCATTTTTTACTTTTTATTTTTCACCCATCAGAGAGAATGATGCCGGCCATGATCGATTAGCTAGTAAACAACTTGCCCTCGCTCTGCCTCTCCCATCTACTGACATTCACACATGCTCTGCAGAGAAACACAGAGAGATGTTCTCTGGTATCACATCCCTCCTAAACACACCGATTGTGATGCGCGACCTCTCCCCTCTGATGTCGGCCTACTCATGTCATTGTACTGTACAAACTTGCAAGTGCAGTGGTTGTTGCAGTGTCATTTGATACCATGTGGGTTTCGATAGGCTACGTATTTAGCGACAAGCTTCCTCCATATATGACTCACCTGCTGTTGTGAAAACAGAATCAGGGGTGTAGCTTTTGGGTGACTTTAATAAACATGCTGCTGATGAAGAAAGTGAACAGAGCAGACACACACAGGGAAAATGGCGAGGCAAGCCAGTGTGCCTGCATTAAAGTGGACAGTTAAAACAGCAGTACAAAGGCAAAGTTTTTAAGCAATTATGAAAAAGATGTTTGAGTGTCATTCTCGGATCGTCAACCACAGCCCCAGTCCCCAGGCTGTGCGCCACAGGTTGTGGTCAACACTAAATTCATTAACCTTAATAAAGCATTGTTCTGGGTCTAGATAGTTAGAGTATACTTAAAGGAAATGTGAAACTTTTCTGATTTCCTGGCAACACAGCTGAAGCCACCACGTCAGCAGACTCTTGTTATCAAAACAGGCAACACGATGTGACAGATTACCAAGAATCTTGTGCAAGTTTCAGGTCTCTAAT
Source organism: Pagrus major (assembly GCF_040436345.1). Classification (NCBI taxonomy): domain Eukaryota; kingdom Metazoa; phylum Chordata; class Actinopteri; order Spariformes; family Sparidae; genus Pagrus; species Pagrus major. The sequence continues at coordinate 24,474,958 of NC_133229.1, forward strand.
TTTATTTTCATAACTGAAAGACATGAAACCAGTAACGGTCTGAAAAACTTTTTTTTTTTTTTTTTTTTACTTTTTAATTTAGTCTCAGCTTGTAACAGAGTCAGTCAGATGTCGCAGAGTGACACACAAACGAGAACACAGACGTCCTGTTTGAGAAGACGTGTTTCAGCTTGTCCAACTTGTCTGTTTGTTTTCATCACTCTACTCGTCACCGGCTGACATGCATGTGCACGTTTGTTAACTCATACTTGTTTGGCATTAAAACGTGATCATTTGTGTGTGTGTCTTGAAGCTCGAGAGGCTGCCATGTGGGAGCTGGAGGAGCGCCACCTGCAGGAGAAGCACCAGCAGCTCAAGCAGCAGCTGAAAGACCAGTACTTCCTGCAGAGACACCAGCTGCTGAAGAGGCACGAGAAAGTAAGAGCTTGGAGAGGAATCCACTCAGAGAGAACGTGAAATCTTATTTAACGCTGCTGAACTCAAAAACTATCTTTGTGTGTGCGTTTTATAGGAGATGGAGCAGATGCAGCGCTACAACCAGCGGCTGGTGGAGGAGATGAAGAACAAACAGAATCAAGAGAGGGTTCGTCTGCCCAAGATTCAGCGCAGCGAGGCCAAGACCCGCATGGCCATGTTCAAGAAGAGCCTCCGCATCACCGCCACTGCATCCGTCACCCCGGAGCAGGAGAGGGAGCGGATAAAACAGGTACAGACAGCGTGGCTTCAATTTCTGCCCGTCGCGTTGATGTTACTGAACATGCAGGGTCTTTTTTTAGCAGCACTGTGTCACTCTGGCATACGGTCTCACCCTAACATCTGTCCAACTCAAACAGAACTCTTAATGAGGTCAGCCTGTCTGGCCGCAAAGTTTTCCATTCACCATTTCACAAACGTCGCTGACTTGAACATTTATTATCTATTTAATCTGGTTAGTTTTGTTTCCGACTTGTGCGCAATCTTGGAGGAAATCTGAAACATCTTTAAAAAGTTTCTGCAGCAGAAATCAGCCAAAAGACAAGTCACGCAACAGCTAATTTTGGTGCAGCGTTGTGGGTCTGAATCGTTGTTACATTTGTCCGTTGTATTTTGGTCCAGTTCGCTGCTCAGGAAGAAAAGAGGCAGAAGAACGAGAGGCTGCATCAACATCAGAAACACGAGAACCAGATGAGGGATCTGCAGCTGCAGTGTGACTCCAACATCAGGGAGCTGCAGCAGCTACAGGTACACACACATTTAATCTGTTTCAGATCACAATTTAAGCACTGAGCTTACTTTCTTATCTATGCAACTTGGATGCAACAGGAGCAGCTTTAAAACCAAGATCAAAAATAGTGGATGGTTTTGAATCATTACTTTGTGAGGCTGCTGGATTTGAGAGGTCATGTCATCTTGCGAATCCAACTTGCCAGGCTTCATTTTTTGAAAAACAGTTTGTTTCCAAGGAGAAAGAAACCATCTGGAGGGTCAGGTTATTAAAAAAAGAGGAAAAACATGTTCAGTTGAATGAATGAATGAATAAGAGCAAAGAAATACAAGTATATTCTAGTGCAGCTAAAGTAAATAGAGTACAAGAGTCGTTGTTCGTGAATCTTAAAGAAACATTTTCTTACAGAATGAGAAATGCCACATTCTGATTGAACACGAGACCCAAAAGTTGAAGGAGCTGGACGAGGAGCACAGCCAAGAGATAAGGGAGTGGAGGGAGAAGCTCAGGCCCAGGAAGAAGGTATACGTAACATCCTTTTACTCTTTGAATGTCTTTTATGAATTCTCTCTAGAGTCGTATCATGCTCAGTATCACGCTCCTGCAGAGAGCTCAGATGTCTGAACAGTAATCTTCAAAGAGGTTGACTCAGTTGTTTGTATCTGCTGCCCCCTGCAGGCGTTGGAGGAGGAGTTCACGCGGAAGCTCCAGGAGCAGGAGGTCTTCTTCAAGATGAGCGGCGAATCCGAATGCCTTAACCCCACCACGCAGAGTCGAGTGTCCAAATTCTACCCCATACCAAACCTGCACAACTCCGGTGTATAGCCTCCTCTCTGTCTGTGCTTCGAGACAGACTCGGCTGCGCTCACAAGACTCTTCCTGGTGGAGCGGCGTCATCTCTCCGTTACCGATAAACACAAAAACTTCTTCACTGCTTTGATTCCACCGTTAGTGAGCATGACGTGCCTACACACCGTTCCCTCACTTAATCAGAATTTTTTTCTCAGCTTGTTGGGAAACGTCCGATGGATAATATGCACTTTTTTGAGCATGTTCAAATTTTAGAAGTCTGCAGTTGGTAGCGAAGGCCAATCGTGCTTCACAGATTACTGTGAGCACAGCCTGCTACAGTATGAATGATCTCTAGTGCCTCGTATGTTCTTTTCTTTCTGCATTCAGGCCCTTTCTTGTGTTTTCTACAGCTTGCAGTACAAAACGTCGCCCCTGAATGTCTCGCACTTAAATAACTGGTTATGATTTCCACCTGTAATCCAGAAATGTCGAGAGATTGTTTCACTTAAACTGGTGATGAAGCTAAACCTGAGATCACATTTTGCTGCGTGTTAGGCCGAGCTGGTTGGAGGGAGATGTGCTGATGAGTTCAAAAGAAAACGTCTTTCATATGCAGCGTCATGTTGGTATCATGAGGCTGTAAATTCAGATTAAAAGGAATGTACTGTGTTGTAAGATGTTACATGTGTGCACCTGCATATGAAGTTGTATCAGATACTGTGCTTAACATAAGGAGTTTACATTCTTGAGAACAAAATTATATCTGTTGCTTTAGTATTGCTGTATTCCCAAACTTACATTCCCCGGTTTAGTTCGACACAGGACTCCCTAAAAACTTGGTATTTCGCCCGGGAGGCTTGTCCTTGTGTGCCTGACGCATTATCGTTATCGTCGACTCGCATTGGGTGTCTCGTCACCTCTAACTTCAGACAGATGATTTTTATTGTTTGTGATCGTCGCTGTTTGTGTCCCGTGTGAAAGGAAGAAGGTCAGGGCTGAGTTATTATTTTAATCCAAACAATGATTTTACCTAAACCCAATCAAACTGCGACTGAAAACTGAAAATACTCCTTTAAATACGTCTAAAATTAAATATATAAAACTCTACACACACACAATCTCCCGACACCCTAATGGATGTCATGCGCAAGATCCATTCAACCAACACAATTTGCTTTTGTCCATCTTTATACTATATCATCTGACTTGTTAAAGGCTTTCCAGAGTTTCCTCTCTCTTCTTATGTAACCACCCTCACGGTCCTAAAAAGAAGTTTCCATGCACATAGACGTGAGGTCAAATACAGACATTATTGAAAAACAACGTGCTGAGACGGAGCGTGCGCTGCTGTTTTGAAAAAACCACGCTCGTCCGGATGAAACGCCAAGTTTTTAATGAAACCCAGTGAAACACAGAAGGTGTCCTGTTTCTTCCCGGAGAATGACGTACTTTTTATTTTAAATATATAAAAATAATCACTATATCTTCTGGGAGTTTGATTGAGCAGTGGTCTCACAAAGAAATGTTGTGAGAAAAAAACTTAAGGAATGTAAAGCTGTTTGATTTGCACTGTTTTTGCCACTTGAGCTAAAGAAAATAAAATATGCAGTAGTGAACTGTCAACGTGTTTTTGGCAGCAAGTTACCTTTTCAAACTCCAAACTGACTGAAGTGTCTCAACATTTTTCCCTTTTTTTTTTAACTCTCTTCTTTTTTTTCCGAACATGCCCTTAGTATTTTATGATCTAGTTTTCTAAACGTGTATCCTGATGTATTGATGCTGTAATCGCTCCTTTTTTGATTTACAACAGTGTTGTATGAAAGGTAAAATGCTGTATCTGTAACTGTGGGAGGAGAAGAGCTTCGCTGTATTTTATGAGCAAAGTATTCACAGACGGTTCACAAAAAAGATAAACCTGATTAGTTTATTTTGCCACATCAGTGCATGTGTTAAGTTCTGTATGCTGACATTGACATCGACTAGTGTTTCGTCACGAATGCTGGATTTTTATCGGGGTTGTTGGAGACTGTGTCTTGTGAATTACACCATACGCCCCATAGATTTGAAATATTTTTTTATTTCGTTCAGTTACAGCATTTTGGATGTGTCGATCATTCTACCACAATGAATAGTCATAGTATATGCATTTTTGATGTCAGATCAAATGTATGTATGTAAGTGTCTTTATAAATGGACATTTTTTTTTCGTTGTAAATAAAAAAATATTGACCGTTTATTTGACATTGGAAACACCTCGAGTTGAATTGTTTGTTTGTTTTTTCAATTTAGTCACATAAATATCAAGACTCACAAGTCCAAAAATAGATTTATTTGTGTGTCTCTCAAGTATATTGATCAGATCAATCATGTTAAACATAATCTGGGAACATTTTTATAATTTAATCTTTCCAACACTTCAAGGTATAAAGAAAATATATGAATTTCAGTGCGCTCTTATACAAAAATATACACTCCAATCAGCCGTTTCTTAGTGATTATCTGAGTCCCTGTCGTTCAACAAACCTTTCATGTACACCATCAGTCCCAACCCTCACCCCCACCCGCCCACCCTCCTCACCCTCACTCTGACTGGAACTGTGTTAGCTTCAGATAGCGATGCTTTAATATATTTAAATCTGTTTTGCATATCGTGAGTGGATAAACTTCCAGAGGTCTTAAAAGGCTGGACTTGATTTATGTGGGTAAACTGAAAATATTGTACTCCTTTATGAAACATTCAACACTAATATATTCCTCAATACAATAAAAATCATCAAAAGACAATTAATACAAAACAAAAAATACACCTCAAGTTACAGGAGCAGTGGGAAAAGACGCAAAGTGCACATGAAATATATCAGCTACTTATTGCTTAAAAATAATGTTCTCTTAAACAAAGCTGCCCCTGGAAAAAAAAAGTTTGAATGCAAGCATCTAACCAAAGCACAGTAAACATTTTACACCCACATGTCAAATAAAAAAAAGTAGTAGAAGTCTGTGTTACAAAAACACCGACCAGCAGCTAAAATCTTTAACTCTACTGAAGCAGTTTTTAAAGAAACTGATGCGTTTTTTGGCCACTTTTATTTGCTCAAATTGTCCCCTGAACTTTTCTACAAATGGCAAGAATTCGGAGCATTTTTCACTACTTGCATTGATCCTATAAAAAAAAACAAAAAGAAGAGAAAAAATTAAATCTGACACGACCCAGCAGTATGATAGCACTTTAGCCACCGTTGGCATGGCGACGGAGCTTCTTGCGACGACCAACCACTTTATCCTGACCGACCACTTTATTCTCTGAAAGAAAAGACAAAACAAGGGACGAGTTAGCTCTATTTAACACCAGGCATTTTTGTTTTTTTAAATAATTGGACCGATGTGTACCTGCATCCCTCTTCTGCACTCTGTGTGGGATCTGGACAGTGTATGTTCCTGGGAGTCCTGGTAAACCTGGACGTCCTGGATCACCTGCAAACACACAAATCTCCTGCCTCAGTCCACTTCGACAATACTCAGCAAGCAATAAGCTGTCTTTTATCATCAGCTCTGTTTACCCTTGTCTCCTCTGGGTCCTGGGTACCCTCTCTCTCCTCTTGGTCCGGGGCCTCCTGGCGGGCCTGCGATGGTACCGTAAGCTGCGCCAGAGCAAAAGCCCAGATTCAGTCATGATGAAGCAACATTTTCCAGCTGCACTTACATAAGTCTGGATAGTTTTCCATTGATGTAAGCTTCGACCTGATACAGTATGTGGAAAGTCATAACAGTGTATGCTCACTTCTGAAGAACTCCATGAGGTCAGCTGTGACGTTGCCGTAGGCGCCGATGACGCGGCTCTGACCGGATGGTCCGGGAGGTCCAGGTGGACCAGGGGGGCCTTGAATCGCTCTCACGTTCGCCTTCCAGGGACCCTCAACCATATAATCCTGCAGCAGGCCTTGATCTACAGGAGGGATGTCATATCGAAGTACTTTAGTGACACTCGTGTTGTCATACAGAGGCGTCGAGTTCAGGGGACAGATCCCTCGCAATAATAGGGAAGTAAAATCTTGGCAGCACTCACTCTTGATGTAGTCTGTAACCTTCATGGCGACGTTGGAGTAATCCAGCGTCTCAGTGAGCCTGCTGACGTCGATGTCTCTGCGCTCGGTGCCGTAGCGAGAGCTGCCCTGAGAGCCGCCCTGAGAGTAGCTCTGGCCCTGCGTGTAGCCCTGGACGTAACCCGGCTCTCCACGCTCTCCCTTCTGACCTCTTGGTCCTTGAGGCCCTGGTGGTCCGATGATGGTGCGACGAACATTGTCACCTGAGAAATTAAAAGTTTCATGGAGATTAAAGTTTGACTACAGGCACTGATCCCGTGTTTAATCTGTGCGTGATGGCGGGAGCTTACTGGTCAGATACTCCTGAACTTCAGCGCGGATCGTCTCCCGAGGGAAGTTTCCACTGTAGGAAACTGATCCACTGTAACCGCCTGATGGACCCTGTGGTCCCGGTGGACCTTGAGGGCCAGGAGGGCCGGGAAGACCTCTGAACCCAGAGCCTGAGAAAGATTTAATTCAACTGTTATTGTCATTCTTACCTTCTCACCCCATTTATGTTTATGTTTATATCTTTAACACCCCTGAAAATCTTGTTTTTGCTGACCTCCGGTGGCTTAAAGTCTCACCTCCAGGGTGTGTCAACGTACTTTATGGCTTTGCTAGCGTCTTTAACATCCACACGACAGCGACATCTTATGCTATCTGCTCGTTTATAACAACTTTAAGCTAAAGCCTGATGCAGACAAACTAATAAACTAATAATTTAGTCTATGAAGAAACCAGATATCACCTCAAACATCACCCTGGTGGGGACAAGATAGCCAAAAACATTTAGTGAATAAAGTGTGGAGCTCTGGAGCTGATGAGCTGTAAAGGTTTGAGGCTGAAACCACCGGATGAAAGCATTTACGGTTCTGTTTATTCTTCTCCTGTTTGGCGACTTTATGCAAACAAATTAGAAGTGCATCTGCAAAACACGCCGCCTTTGGTTTATGTTTACAAGAAACTAAATGTGTTTAACTTTAAACATAAATATTTAATCCTGTTTTCAGTAAAACTCTCTCAGGGAGGCAGTTCGGACGACAAGTAATATTTCGATGAGATTTTTTCTCCTCTAAGTCTAATGAATGCTTTCATTTAACTTGAGGGTGCAATGAATAATATACATATAACACAACCATTATCACCATTTAAACTGTGCTGTACACAGTGTAATAACAACGAGGATAGATTGTCTGCAAGAAGCCATAAGTGAAATGTGTTTCCGATACGTGCACGGGTCATTTTGAACCTGATGGATTTGGAGTGCTGGCAGTGACTTTTCATACGTCATCTTGTTTCTCTCCGTCAGACTCACCCTGCAGGTAACGTTGAATTTCCTCCATGCTGTGGCCACGGCCTCCCGACCCGTACACGGTGGCAGAGCTGACTCCTGGTGGTCCCTGAGGACCAGGAGGGCCAGGCAGCCCTGGTGAACCCGCAGCACCGGGAGCACCAGGAGCACCCTGTTTGACTGAAGAGCTGATCCATGAGCGGAATTCTGGATCTAAGAAGAGGAAGCAACGAGGAAGATGACGCGTGAGTGACAAAGTTTTCACTGTTGTTGCGGCTGAAAAAAGATCTGTTGATGAAGAAATCTAATAATTTACTTCTCATCAGCGCAGTGTAGTCAATCGTAGCGGTCGCGTAGCCGGAGCTTGCTCCACCAGAAGGCCCAGCAGGCCCCGGAGGACCAGGTGGCCCAGGCAGACCTCGAGCAATCCCTCTGTCTGAAAATGACAATGAAAGCAGTTTGATTGATTGGTGAAGTCCAGGCTCCACTTACAGGGTTGTTGCTTTCTGTTAGTGCAACTTGTGCTTACCAGTCATGATATTAAAGACATATCTGGCAACCTCCTCCACGTTGTAAGTTACTGAAGATCCTGCTGATGACCCTGGTGGTCCCGGTGGTCCTTGTGGCCCTGGTGGTCCTGTAATATATCTCCTCACGTCGTCTCCTGCGCAGCAGAGAGACCAAGTTTAGCTGGTGAAGCCTCTGAGAAAACAAACTTCTCTGTCCTCAGAGCTTTTGCAGTTTTCTATTTTTCATTGGTTTTTATCATCTCGTTTATTTTTTTATTAGTTTCAGTATTAGTCGAATCGTACTTACTCTGAAGCATGGTGATGAGAGCATTGACTGTCAGGGATCCAGAGCCAGAGCTAGGTCCAGGAGGACCAGGAGGTCCTGGAGGACCCTGAACGCCATGACCGAAGCTTGAGCCTGAACCTGAAATCACACAACACAGTGAATGATGTCTCCCATTCTACTATAGAGTGGAAACAGCAGCTTATAGCGATCACAGTCACAGTAATCAACTGCTTATATGGATGAAAAAGCTTTGGATACAATCATTCTGATGAAAATGATGTTTAAATAATCATCCACCAGCCGACCCAGCCAGACGTGATCACTACAAGAGGTTTCAGCTCTAATATCTAGTATCTGGGGAGGATCACAGTCTTACGTTGAATGTAGGCAATGATTCTGGTGGAGATGTCGTCGATTGAGCCAGAGAAGCTTCCAGGGATTCCAGGAGGTCCAGGTGGACCTGGAGGTCCGGGTGTTCCAGATATTCTGCTTCTACCTGCATGAGACAAATGAAACACGTTCATGGTCTCCTCTGTTCCCCCGACAGCCTGTCAGCTTGTGACTTTGCTTCAGAAAAGGCTCTTACTCAGGTAGTCGCTGATGTACTGGTGCATCTCACTGGAAGAGGCAGAGGAGCCTGGATGACCTGGAGGGCCAGGAGGACCTGGAGGACCAGGAGGACCTGAAGCGACGGAGACGGAGCCTGAGGAGCAATAAGACAGTTAAGACCCTGAACAGGTTATGTGGAGTTAAACTTCAGAGTTAATCTAATTGAGCTGAGATAAAACACTCCACTTATATTTGTAAAGTGTTTAGGACAATAATTTAGATCTTTTTCTACCTCTTGAAGAGCCGGGAATACCAGGAGCTCCAGTGTCCCCTGAGGAAAGATAACCAACACAAGCATTATCTTCATGTGACGCACACAGGCGGATACAAAGTTTACTCTGAAACACAGACAATAAAGCTCGGCAGCATTCACAGATCCTGATGTGTTCGTAGGGTTACCTTTAAATCCTTGTGGTCCTGGAAGTCCTGGAGGACCTGGTGGACCTGGTGGGCCTGGGATGCTGTGGCCTCCGGAATAAGTCGACACTGTAAGGAAGACATAAGTATACAGTTCATCATCAGACCTTCAGATTATCACGAATGTGTCTTTCTAATGTGGTTTTGTCTGATTTGTGTTTGGATGTCGACCTCTCTCAGAGCTTCCTGGTCTTCCTGGGCTGCCCGGCACACCTGGCTGGCCTGGTTCACCTGAGATGCACATGAGACGTCACAGTTCGTTATGTTGGAAGGCTCACAATGATCTACATCGTGAGTGATTTAGAGGAAACATATTTACCTTGGTATCCTCTCGGTCCCTGAGAACCTGAAATAAGGACGGACATGTTATAATAAAATGCTACTAGAAGTGTGTAAGTAAAAGATCTTTGAAAAAATGTGATCACCTGTTGATCCTTTAGGCCCAGCAGGCCCAGCAGGCCCAGGTGGTCCTGGTTGTCCACTGTAATACGTTCCTGTAAGAAGAACAATGTTGAAATGTTTCCTGTCAGTAAACATCAAACTCGCATCAACACGAGCACACGTTGAGATGTTGGATCATACCAGAGCCGGATGAAAAGCCTGGGTCTCCTTTGTCTCCTTTAGGTCCTGGTCTTCCATAACCTAGAAGGTAGAAATGATTAGTAAAGATTTATATGAAGAATGGAAAATAAACAAAGACATCGTGTGACGCGTCCATGTTTGAAACAGTGGATTTAATGAGCTTAAATGGCTGACCTGGAGGCCCAGGTGGTCCCGGAGGTCCTTGTCTTGAATCTCCTGATGAACACATGTGAAACACACAGTCAGTGACACAATCTGAAGAATATTACATGAAGACTGTGGTCAACAAATCCTCTAGAGGAATCATTAAAGGCGAAGTTGTTCACGATGCTGTGTCGTATTTACCCGGACGTCCAGGTGGACCGGGCGGACCAGGAGGTCCAGGTTGTCCTGAGGCTCTACCGGAACTAAACTGGCCTAAAGCAGAAACAAAAACACACAAAGTAATGAGCGGCGTTGTGGTCTCTAGAGGAAGACAAAAAAACGATTTTAAAAAAAGTACTCACTCTCAGCTCTGGTGGAGCTGATGCTTTCAGACGTTCTCACTGATACTCCTGCTTCTCCCTGCTCTCCCTTATATCCTCTGTCACCTTTAGGACCTGTGAAGACAAACACAATTAAACATCAATTAAACCGGCAACATATCCAATCTAAAAAAGCTGTCTTAGGAGTTAAAGACCTACCAGGTTGGCCAGGCAGACCAGCAGGACCAATCGGACCTAAAGAAATAAGTAACACATTGAAGTTGGCATGACAAAAGTGATGTAAGTGCTGTTGCTACTGATCTTCCAGTGCTGAGATGTAAATGAGGACATCATCAGGGTACTCTCTAGGTTTTTAAGGGTCAGTACCTGATAATCCTGGAGGTCCGGCAGGCCCGGGAGGACCAGAAGGTCCAGGTGGTCCTGGGATGCCAACAGCGGAGGAGCCAGCTGGAACATAAAAGTAGTGGCGGTCAGTTTTAGTAAGAACAATGGTGTCACCTGTCCTGTTTTCTCTTGAAATATAAGTTTGAACATGTTCTGTTACCTGCGTTGATGATTCTTCCTGCTTGCCCTGTTTCACCTAAAAACAGACGGACGGACATGTTAACTCAGCTGCACAGATTAATAGATAAAGCTCGTGATATTTCAGAAAGCAGAAGGCCCAAGCAAGCTGACAGCAGCTGTACCTTTAGCGCCAGGTCTTCCTGGATTCCCTGGTATACCTAAAAGAAAGACACAAGTATATTTTTTACTGTCGAGAGCATTTACAGCAAGATTCAGAATTAATAATAAAGCTACAATGTGTACTGGATTAAAAGTGGAGTCGTACCTGGTGGTCCTTGAAGTCCAGGTTGTCCTACAAAGGGGGAGATGTTATGAATATATCTTATCATATCATCCATTTATGATGACGTTAACATAGCTAAAGATCAAGTTTCATACGAGTTACATCAGGATCAGTTTACCTGGAAGTCCACCATCTCCGGGAGGCCCAGAAGGACCTCTGAGTCCAGGGGGCCCAGAAGCTCCTTGATCACCTGAAGGACAAAAATAAAAATATAAATGATGAGGATTTATTTGGGGCTTAAAAAAAAAATGTGTGTCTGCAATACTACAGGCTCCTTAAACAATCATGCATCAGTGATTAATCATCTAAAGGTACAACATGCTCATATAATGACTCATTTACCTCTTGATCCTTTTTGACCATCAACTCCAGCCAAGCCTGACGACATAAAAGCAAAGAAAAAACAAATATTATATTGAATATCGATACAGAAGTTACCCTAAGAAACAAATTCTTATTGAAATGGTTTATTCAGTGTCTGTTGTTCCTTTAATGAACAGTAGAGGGGGGCGGAGAGGCTTTATGAGCAGACTCCTCTCTGCTGCCCTCTGGTGGAGCATGTCGTTCAAATCAGCTGGACTGTATTAATTATTGTAATAACAACATTAACAATAATTATTTCAGAAAAATAATTAAAATACTGTTGTCGTAAATAGCTGAAACATTTTTAAAGTACAGAATTTAAAAAAAAGACATGATAAGAACGATTATACGCCATTTTTAACATGTAATCGAGCTACATTTACGCCAGAACCAGGCTAGCTCTTCCCCCCAGCTTTCAGTCTTTGTGCTAAGCTAATCAGCTGCTGGCTGTAGCTTCATATCAGTACTGATCTTTTCATCACATTCTCTGCCAGGAAACCCAAAATACAAAGTTGTTGCTAGAGTTCAGAAGAAGAGAATAATCTAAGTGTCTTAGAGTCATTTTATTATTTGAGGCAGGAAGTCCTCAGACTCACCCATTGACCCTTTGGATCCTTTCTCTCCAGCGAGCCCTGGCAGACCTGGTGCTCCTGCTTCACCTGAGGAACGAGACAACAGGATCAGAAAACAGCACACAGTACATAACATGCCAGTTTGACAGCCTCAGATACTTAAGTTAAATTTACAGTACTGACCTTTAATACCTCTGAGACCATCGTGACCAGGATCACCTATAACAAACATGAATTAAACTACAGTTAGAAACATTCACTGACCCCACAAGTCCTGGAAAAATCTGATTTAGTCACCACAAACCTTTAGCTCCTTGGAATCCAGCGAGCCCTCTGTCACCTGCAGAGTGAGAAGAACGACTGTGAGAAACATTTTGGTGCATAAAATCAAGCAAATACAGCTGAATAATGACCACGTAATCTACCTTTAGCTCCAGGTAACCCTGCCTCGCCACGGAAACCTTGAGGACCTGGTTGACCTATAAAAAAACAGATCATGTAAATTAAAAAAAACACAGTTGGCTCTGATTTTATCCTTTTTATAAGCTGCTGCTGGTGAATTCAAGATAATAGCAGGTGTTTCTGGCAGAAAGTAACTGACCTGGTGTCCCAGGAAGTCCAGGATTTCCAGGTGCACCTAGAGCAGAGATTAGTAATCATTAAAATAGCAGGTTCTTTCCCTGCTCGTATCCAATAAAGGTCAAAATTCCCCCAAATAATCTTTAAAAAATGGCACGTTTATCAACTTTCATCGTCTGCTTGTGTCTACATGGAGGCTTTATAGGCAAACTGACTACATGCTGCCATCTGGTGCCGCTTTTATTTCATACATGAGGTCATAAACTGTTCCAGTTGCAAGTAAAACTTTGGTATTTTGATGTAAAAACACAAGAGAATTAGCTGTTTTTGCTGTTATTTATTTAAACATGAAAAAACTCAAAGTAAAGGACAAGAAGCACAATGATCTTACCTTTCGGTCCGACTGATCCCAGAGGCCCAGGAGCCCCCGGTTCACCAGGAGAACCTGCAAAAACCAAACACATGAGATCCTTTAGTGACACAATCAAGGTAAATTAGAAGTTATTAATATCACCAATAAACACAAAAGTTCTGCTGGGGGTCTGAGACGTACCTCTGTCACCTTTCGGTCCAACGCCTGAAGGTCCTGGCTCACCTCTGGGGCCACCTGGGCCTTCACGACCCCTGATACCAGGCAGCCCGTCCACTCCGTGATCACCTGATCAGACATTTTACATACATTTGAAATATCTCACTCTCAATACGACAAACAGTGAACTTGAATCATGTAGTCTGAACTCTCTCTACCTTGGCTTCCTTTCTGTCCTTTAGGACCTTCATGGCCTGAAGGTCCCATCGCACCAGGAGCACCTGAGGTCAAAGGTCACGGTAAAAATTACATTATGATGCCACATAATAGTCCTAAGAAGATGTAAAGTACTGTTAATGAGTCAAGAGTTACGTTAATCATCATTCCTCACCTGGAAGTCCAGGGAAACCAGCGTCACCTGTGACGAGTGAAACATTTGATTATAATGAAGAACGAACAGAAAGAAACACAACAGATCAACAGAACCACAAGTGAAGAATCCAAACCTTTAGCTCCAGTGTCCCCTGAAAAGACCAAAACAATAAACATAAATTAGTATAAATCAAACACGACTCGTTATCTTTTTAAAAAATGTTTCCATGTTTAGATTTTATGAAAGAAATAATATTTAAAGTTCACCTTTAGGTCCAGGCAGCCCTCTCTCTCCCTGCACCGAGGACGTTAGGAAAGCTGAAAGAGAAAACAACAGATCAATAAATGTAGTGTGTGCGTGTGTGTTTGTGTGTGTGTGTGTGTGTGTGTGTGTGTATTAGTACCTCTGAATGTTTGTGACTGCATTTCACTTCTTAACATGTGTTGGATCATCAACTGAAGGGAAGCATCTGTGTGTCCTCCGCTCACACCGAATCCTGTGGTACCACCAGCACTGCCAACGCCGCCACCATAACCTGTTCCAGCACTGCCGGCACCACCACTGTGTCCAGTACCGACACCGTAACTGGTTCCAGCAGTGTCGGCACCACCACTGTGTCCAGTACCGACACCGTAACTGGTTCCAGCACTGCCAGCACCACCACTGTGTCCAGTACCACCAGCACCGCCAACACCGACACCGTAACTGGTTCCAGCACTGCCGGCACCACCACTGTGTCCAGTACCACCGCCTGCGCCAGCAACTCCAACTCTGGACCCAGTAGACCCGCCAGTGCCAGCAGCACCACCAGCAAGGCCGATGTCGATGCCATTGCTACCAGTGGCGCCACCTGACCCACCGGCGATCGCGATTCGTGTCTTGGAGCTCGAGCCTCCTCCTCCTCCAGCACCCAGGTGTAGTGTGTTGTCAGTATGGCTACCTCCTCCAGCACCTCCACCAGCCAGATAGATGTCATTGTCAGAACCTGACAGCCGACTGGTACGAGCAGCGGCGACGGAGGACTCGGCCTCCAGGGTGGCCACACGATTCTTCAGCTTTCTCACATCCTCAGCTGAAAAAGGGAGATCAACATTTGGTGAGATGCTGTACAAGGAGCACATGTTCAGACAGTGTGAAGGAATTACTCGGTCGCCATGTTCTGGGATGGGGAGCTCTGATATCAGAAATTTGACAGTTATTTTACTGCTTTCATCCTTATTTTATTGTAAATATCAAGATTATTTGTTTATTAAAACCCAAATCATAATTTAATGTGTAGATTATGTCTGATTACTCCCAACAGACAGTCAGTTGTCATGGGGTCATTTAATTAGCTGTGGGCCACAACTTTTAGCCTATATATGTTTACATTTTGCCAAATTTTGCAGCATTAAAAATATGCCGAATTAGCTATCAGCCATTCCTGTTTGCAGCGAGTCCATAATTAGACAGACAGATATAACTGGGTTACATTTATACTGAAGAAAACTTAAAAACATCAGGATTCTCAGGCAAGTTCTGTAGTTGTCAGGAGCGTCGTTTCCTCTGATTTCTAGGCAAGTTTTTGGACATTTATTAACAATGGACGTAAAAATGATGACGTCCTAAAATAGGTGCAGTATGAAGTCAAACGGTTTATGATGTGCACGCGTTTACGTAGATGTAAAAACACACCTCAAGTCAGAGGTCGTAAATGTTATCCCAGGTTCGTCCTTTATCACATTATTATCAGTAAAAAAAAACGAATCAACAGCTCTCCTGCTGCAGGAAAACAAACTGGAGTCTCTGATGTCATCAAGCAACGATTTCTGGAGCTACTCCACTGACAATGAATGCCAGACCGACTTTATGGCAGCGACACAGTACCCACAGATCAAGTTTCCAGGGAAAGGAGTACATTTACTGCCTCCCAGCTCTTAGCAGCAGAGTGAAATAATGCTCACTAGCCTGTAAAAGCTGAAACCCTCATTTTATTGGTTCAGAAACAGTCACTCCCAGGCGTTTCATTGCAGAGCCGCTGCCGAGAGCATCTCAGGACACCTTCGTTTTTTTTTATCTTTGTGGATAAGTCGAACCTCACCCAGTGCAATGAGTCCAAACAGGAGTCCGAGCAGGAGCAGGGAGAGCAGGAGAAGACCCAGCAGCCATTTCCACCAGGAGCAGCAGGAGTCGGAGCAGCAGCACAGTCCTCCGCCTCCGAAGGCGCCGCTGTCTCTGTGAATCTCTGAAGACGGAGAAAAGAGTAAAATCGTCACTTTCAAAAACTAAAATAATAGTTATCATGTGAATATCAGCACACATGCGATCAAAAATACCTGCATAGGTGGCTTTGTCTTTCATTACAACTCCAGATGATCCATCTGTCGAAGGGATAAATAAACAGAAGTCATTTATTTATATAATCAAAGTACTTTTTTAATTCTTCGAGGTGTTTTAAAGCGACCACTCACAGTAAGAGTTGCCCGTCTCCGACTTCAGCGGCATCGTCTCCGTGTAGCTCGAAATAAGCTTCTCTTTCTTTATCGAATCTCCAGATAGCGACCCTGTAAAATTAGACATACTTTTTTACATGGTTTTTATTGTGTTTAGCAAGCAGAACCAAAAACACGGCTGATAAAAAGTGAGATAGCAAACGATAGCGAAATATAACAGAGAAAGGGCTTCAAACAGAAGCTGGGAGCAGCCGTGCTTGCAAATGTTTTTATCGTTATCCCGAGACCACAAGTTCATTATTTAGTTATTTATTTTTGATCTTATATGTTCCTGCAACTGACCAGCACCTGCTAGCAAACAATGGCTGGAGTTATCGTGTTCACTGATTAATTATTTTTGTTAATTTATCTTGTAATCTCAAGACAACAGGAGGTTGTTCTTTATAAACATACTTGACTTTACCGTTCAAACACCCGACAGTGTGTGATGTTTCTTTTCCCTGAGCCAACAAGACTTCTTTGGATTCTGGCCTACTGGACGGTAACGCATCCGCTTTAAGTCGACCACAGTATGTAAGCTCACTCTCGTATCGCCAACACTCGGAAAAACATTCTTGAAGTAAAGTTCATGCGGTTTGTTTTAAAACTCTGGTCCACTCCTAAGAATCTTATTAAGTCGTTTTCTCGTGATTGATTATCTCGTTAGCTCTAATCGAATCTTGTGATAACGGCGTTCAAAAAATAACTGCAAGCTTGGCCGCCGTCAGCTTCTGAAGCCTTTAGCAAACAAAGACAAAAGTATTAACTCGAGGCAAATATCTTCAATTTAATGAGAGGAGAAGAACAAATCGTAAATGTCAATAACACCTTTTTATAGGAAATTGGTTTGCCTATAGAGGGTCCCCAAGACTGGGAAGAGGTAAACAAATAAACACCGGTAAGAGTGAAAGTACTTCAGCTCCTGATCTGATTAAAATGACCCACAAACAGATCCAGGAAGTTGAACATTGTGTCCAGAAAAAGTTGAGAAATTTCATTAAGATGAGAGAAAATTCACCGTTCATCCAGAAGAGGTCGGTAGGTATCTGACTCACCTCCTCCTATATGAACGCTGCTGCTGGTGAACTGCTTCCCGCTGTCTTTAGCCAGAATGAGCATCTCCGTGTCCCTCTTGGCGTGCACGTTCTCCTTCTCAGAGATCAGGAACTTATAGTCCTTCTTATAAGCATCATCAACTGTTTGGGATCTAGTGGCTGATGACAACGAAATAAACAGTCAGGAATCATTTAAGTTTGAGAAACTGTTCAGACAGGTGACTGCAGGGAATCCACTGTAGACTTACTTGTAGAGACTCCAGTGCTGATGACACCAACTCCGTTCGACACATTCTTCTGAACGCCATAACCTGTAAAATACAGACACACACACAAATAAACACTCAGATACAGAGAAGAAGGTGGAAAGATGTCTGAATGTGTCGAGATATAGTGGAAATATGTCAGCGAACGTGCTGTCGTACCTCCTACGTTAGCATGTACGTTAGCTCCGCTGGTGGTGAGCACGCTGCTGGAGGTGGGAGCCAGATTATTCTGAAAGCCGTAAACTGTAAACAACAGATGCAGAGGTTGATTTGATTAAATAACATAAAATAATAAAATAGAAATGCAGGGGAAAGTATTAAATCTTCACATTTTAGCAGCTAGAACTTGTAATTGGCAAATTAAAGGATATATGTTCGAATTTCAGAAATGTGAATAATGAATTTTTTGGTTAATTTAAATAGTTTTGCCCAAAAAAAGTATGGTGCTTAACATAAAGTACACAATACAGCACAAACACGTTCCTCATTACGTCACAAAAGAGACCACAGGTAAATCTCAAGGTACGTTTGGTCTCACCTGACAGGGACGAGGGTGCGGTGAGACCAACAGGCGAGGATCCTCCCGGCATGTTGTTGGTGCTCGTCTGGTACGAGTAGCCGGTGTTGCCAGCGACCGCCGTGGTGGAAGAGGCAGCGGGCAGCGTGGAGGTGGACCAGGAGAAAGATGGAAGTATGGTGTCCAGCGTGTCGTACTGGCCTGTTCTCATACTGCCGTCATACTGCCCTGATTTCAAGCTCATGTCATAGTGTCCTGACTTCAGACTAGTATCATACTGGCTTGATTTCAGAGTGACATCATATTGTCCTCCTGACTTCACACTGGTATCATATTGGCCTGATCTTAAGCCAGTGTCAAACTGTCCTGATTTCAGACTACCATCATAATGGCTTGATTTAATACCAGTATCATATTGGCCTGATTTTAGCGTGACATCATACTGGCCTGATTTTACAGTATCGAAGTGCCCATTTGTCAGACCAGTATCGAACAGGCCTGCAGTATCGATGGTGTGGAAGCCGGCTGATCTCAGACCAGAGTCGAAGGAAGTCGAACCTGCAGGAGAGAAAAGACACAAATCTGCTCGTCAGAAAATATTCTCTCCAATGCAGGATGAAAAAATGTTCTGACCCGTTTTATATTTTCATTTTGTGTTGTCCAAAGTGTTACATAATCCTGGTGTGTGTACGTGTCCGGGTTCAAAGCATTGAGCTCTCTAGAAACCAGTTGTTGAGCTCTGTCACTCGCCGAATGTAACGTAATACAACTTGAGAGGCGCAAACTGAGGCCATTTTAAATCATATACGTTTAAGTGGGAGACAACTTGTCTATGCATGTTAGGTATGTGCATGTATGTGTTGTTCTTGTAAGGGTATACCCGACTGAGAGGCCACGGTGATGGTCTTGGTTTCCACGGTGGCCTTTTTAGGGACGGGCAGGGTGATGGAGGCGTTGGAGGAGCGAGTGGGGCTGACGCTGCAGGAGCGTCCCTTCAGCAGCTTCTTCACGTCATCCAGCTCCGTCCCTGTGGAGACAAATTCACACAGACGATGCTCAACAAGTACAAGACTGAAATTCATTTGAAGTGTATGAGTTTAGTCTGAAAGTCCACACTGGAGTTTATACTTATTCAAGCACTATACTTGCAAAATCCTGTTTTATTTACTTTATTTCGTATACTTGACAACCCTGGAGGAAGAGAGTTGCAAGCAAAATTGAGAAAAAACTGTTTAAAACTATCTATCTATTTATTTATGTATATTTTTTTAGGCTAATTGTTTTACCCCCAGTTCATACATTGTGTTATAGGGATTAAATTTAGCCTTTGTGTTGAGTGTCCCCAAGCAATATTCATATTTATATCGAAGTCAATATACATTAATCAACAATTTAATAGTTGAAAAACACACCAGTTCACATGAAGTGTGAAGAATAGTGAACTTAAAGTGCAAGTACCTCAAAATCTTAGTAAATGTAAGTCGGTAAAGTAAAAGTAAAAGCCTGAATCACTTCTTCCACCATTTTCTGAAAGTACAGCTATGCACCACCGGAGACCCGGCTGAGGTTCGGGGGGGTTAAGGTGGCAAATGATGACTAACTGTTTAAAAATGTGGATTCAATTATTGCAGTTATACACTTTGATCAGCAGGGGGAGCGTCCAGCGTCTGTAAAACTCTGAGTCTCCACTGTTTGGTTCAAAACGGGATGTTCTGCAAACTGTGACTCATATGTGCCATTGTTGCCACCGCAAATCTGCCCCTTAACTTCTCCCCCACTTGAACACACTGCAAACAAACCCCTGATCCTCACTGTGTAACTCTCACCCTTTCCTTTTTTTTGCTGATGTGCCGTGAATCTACTGTATGGAGGAGCTGCACATGTGTTACTAATTGAAATTTCATGGAGGTAAACATCCATGTGAGAGGTGGAGGAGAGGGAACGTCTTGTGCGTGATATACAGTGAGCACTGAGCCATAACATCTGACAGCAACATAATTCAAGTCCATTCTCCTCTAATGTGACCCAGCGCTGCTTCTCTGAATGAACACACAGTCTCATAAAGACGCTTTGTCGCTTTATGAGCGATTGCACAACCAAGAGCAAACGGATCAATGTGTCTCAAGTGGTCTTACATCTGCAGGCCGTGGGAGAGGCGCTTTGTAATCTGGCTCTGATCTCGCTCTCTGGAAAAAAAAATCACACAATGGACAAAGGAATCCTGATTTAATAAAGATAACCAGGACAATTCAGAGGCAGATGATGCAGAAATAATGAAGGGGGAACGAGGAGAGGCAAATAAATCCATCGGTGAATACCTCTGCTCTCGCTCCTCCCTCGTGTGGCTCCTGAGCCTGCAAAGAAAACAGGAAAAAGGGGAAGAAAACATAAATATGAGGATAAAGCTGGAAAAATATGGTGCATTTTCCAACGCAGCCGTCAATCTCACTTACAATAGATCCCATAATCTTTGCGTGTAAATTCTGGGGAGGAGTTGCCACTGGAACTTCCTACAAGAAAACACAATAGCAGAAGAAATGTTAACAGCACCCTAAAGCGCAGCGGCTTCCTTCTCTTTTCAAGCTTCTGTTTCAGGCCCCATCTGATGCCAACTTGTTTTTATTCACAGGATCTCACCATCATAACCTCCTGAGCGGCTGGTTAGGGTCTTCCTCTCCCGGAAACCTGGCGACAGGCCTCCTGATGAGCCAGCAGTCTGCGATCTCCTGGCACCGCCTGACGAGCTGGACCTGACCTTTGACACCGAGCTCACCATGTAACTGCCGCCGCCGCCGCCTCCTCCTCCTCCACCTCCGCTTCCATACCCTCCTCCGTCAAAGTAGCCCGCTCCTCCATCACCTCCTCCTGAAGAGTCTCCTCCCAGGTAAACTCCAGAGGAGGAGCTTAAGCTGCCGGTGTTCACACCTACAGAGGCTGGAGGAGATGATGCAGACGAGTTATTTTTGATTTCCTGTAACTGTATCCGCTTCGCAGTGTATATAAACAAACAAGAATATTACTGAGTCACAGGAGTCCAGACACAGCGGCTCGCTGTTACCGAGTAGTCTACTTTTACACACTTATCTTTACTTCACACGAGTATTTCCATTTCATACTACTTCATACTTGTACTCCACTACATTTCAGAGCTAAATATTGTATGTTTTACTGCACATGTATCCAACAGCTGCAGCTATTTTACCAAGATGTTTCATACAAACCACTGATGATGCATTTTCCTAGATTAAACTACCCAACAGTCTGCAAAGTAGTTCAAATTAGAGCTGATAATTCTTCAGGAATTTCCTGGAAAGTTCAACATAATTTAGTACAAATGATAGGAAAAGTTTAGGAACTGTGAGGAGACAGTTAACGTTGAACTTCTTGCTGAAAAGCAGACAAAATGCACATTTTTTGCACATTCAGCTGACTGTTGTTCTCTCACTGTCCGACTACATTATTGTAAGTGAGCAAATCAAAAACTGACTCCATTTTCTATATAATTAGTACCAAGTGACTCTCTTTAAATAAGTCTTTCCAGGAACATTTACGGTTACGTAACAGTTCCCTGATTGGAAAATACAGGAAGCCACTGTGTTGGCAGTGATTTAGGAACTACTCAGATCCTTTACTGAAGTAAAAGTAGCCACACCACACTGTGGAAGTACTCTGTTACTATTGTTTTCTGGATAAACTGATTGATTGTTGGGTTTGTAACACTTCCAAAAATGTGAACAATGGCGTCATAATTACCCAGAGATCACAGTGAGACCTTCACACAGCGTGTTTTGTCCAACTACTGAACAATAAGTAATAATAATGACAAAACTAATCCTGACAAGGGAAAAATTTGCATGTAATCTGATAAATTGCCTCCAGTGATGTCCCTCAGTGGCTTAGATGCATTGTGGGTAATGAAGGCGCCGGGTTTTTAAAAGCAGTCTGCTGGTCTAACAACACACTCCGATCTTTATGAACAGTTTTAAAACAAATGATTAAAATCGACACTGCAGAACCAGAAATATATTTTTTTTATTCTATGCATTCTTCTTCCTTTCAAAACTGGTGCCTACGTTACCCACAATGCCACGTAGCCACTGAGTGACATCACTGGAGGCAATTTAATCAGACTACGTGCAGCTTCCTCTGGAGCCACAAACGGCTTTATCGACTTGTTTCACATGCGCAGTAGTTCTCCCTAAGACCCGTAAACACACTTTAATGTGTAAAACAGGTGGAGTCACCCTTTAATTAACTCATTGTGTCAGCTCTGATTGTATACAGGTAAACCCCATCATATTATCCAAGCTCTTAATTTGTAAACCAATCAGTAGCTATAACTTTCAAATTATTGTAGTGATGTATAAAATGTAGCATTTCCTATAAGATGAAAAGATAATACTCAAGTCAAGTACAAGTACCTTATATGTGTACATAAGTACTTAAGTAAATGTATTAGCTCGACCAATTACAGCATTAAAACACGACTTATCACTGCATCCGTAAAAACAATCTAATAGTAAAGGATAATGTAACACTAAAAGAGTTTATTCTCTGTGTTAAGTTATTTTACTTTTAATACTTTAAGTAGATTTAACTTTTACCATTTCAGCTGTTGTTTGTTTTTGTTGCAGTACCTGGTGTATTTCTACGTTACTTGAGTGAATAACATAAAAAGTGGAAGTTCCCTGAAAACTGTAAGTGATGTGAAATGATCTGCAAGTCAGTTTCCTCCTCCTGGGGGTTAAAAATATAACATGAGCGTCTCCAGACTCATCCGCACACGCAGCCACAACTTCCCAATTTTCGGACCCTGAGTGGAAATTTGCTCTCACATGAGGAGAAATACGTTCCACTGCTGTTCTGGGTTAAGACATTCTTCTCCAAGCCCAGCCCTCCAGCACCGCTGGACATATTCCTGTGATTTGATCCGCTGGTTCCCTCTAGCAACGAGAAAGACACACAGCAAAACAAGGAGAAGCTGTTACTCATGGGGTACTCCCTTCAGAGCCGCTCGGGCTATAATTACTGCATTATAAGTTTAGTTTGCTGCCGATAATTAAAGAAAGCGTGACTGGAAGAAAAGAGACACTCACTTGGTGGGAGGGAAGTCAGTCTGGTCGTGGTGGTAATAGTTTCTGTTACAACTGATAACACAAACATAAAAAGAAGGAAAGTTAAGACACTGCGTGCAATTCCTCAGAGTTATATACAGCAGACTGTGTTATTTAAACGTATGGCTGCTAATCCCACTTAACGGGTGTTGGCTGGAGTGTTGAGCGACTGACATGGTGATGATTTTTACGCCGCCGCAGATGAATTCATGTGGCTTTGATTGATGGACGATACCGACGGATGGAGTTTCCATGCGATAACTCACAGGAGGATTAAAGGATAACAAGTCATCCTATAGTGTTTTATACATCAGCTATAAGCCATGAATAAGAACAATGTTGGGGTTGCCAGGTTGGTGTTCCTCCCTGCAGGAGAGTTGCTTTTAGAGCTTTGAAACTGAACTACTACTAACTTTTGCTGATGTCTTATCAGACAGCGAAAACTTTAAATTTTTTTTTTTTTTATCAATGGCTTAAAAAAGATTAATAAAGCCGTTTGTTGCAACTTATAAACCCTTTAAAAAGAAGGAAGTGGTGACAAAATCTCTGATGTCTGAGCTAAATAAAGTGTTTTTAGGTTTTCTTTTGTCAAGTTCAAGTTCAAGTTTATGAACAACTAAACAACAAATCTGACGAGTCAGTCTTTGGTTTTTACTTCGACGTAAACTTCTTAGCACAAGACAAACCTACTTGAGATTTCCCAGAGTTTTCAGCCAAGATCTCAAAGCTTTTGTGTGATTTATTAATTATTTTTCATTGTGACATTATGCGATCTTGTCTGTTTAGGTAGTTAAGTCAAATTTAAAGGTCCCGTTTGTAAGAAAAAACACTTTGGGATGACGGCCGACCCGACCTGCAATCCTAAAGCGTCAGTATTTAACGAGTTGGGATTGAGACTCAAAAATTCACTTTTCTCACCTTTAAGTTCAAGTTCGGGTTTATTTTTTGATCATTTGATAGTAAATCCTTGTCAAAATGGAAAATAATTGATAAATCGCATGTTGCAGGTGATCAAATCCAACATGTCAGCTTTTGCGGCTTTGATTTTTCTTCGTCAAAAAAAATCGTCTCAGCCTGGGAAACACTTACTTGAGATTTCCCGGAGCTTTCAGACAAATCTCCAGGCTTTCATTTCCCTTTAGAGTTTGCTCAGCTGTCATGGAGATGGCTTAGTTGCTATCATGAGACATAAGTAAAGGGAATAACAGCAAAACCATCTCCACGAATGCTCTGGGAAACTTCCAGTAAGTGGATCTTTGTGCTCAGACGTCGATGATGAGCCTTCAGTCTCCCCGACAATCGTGCTGTGAACTTACTCATGTTTATGTGCTTACGGTTAAACTCTTTGCTAAATATAAACAACATGTGGGAGTAAAGTTTGTGTAAATCGTGTTTATAATGAGACGGGTGCAGATAATTAGTGCTAATGACAGCCTTCTTCCACTAGGAGGCATCTTGATCTCCAGCTGCAGCCTCGGTTAAAGATGTACATTTCATTTCAGTTTCATGCTCCTGTCCTCCCACTCGTCATCCTCCTCCTCATCCTCCTTCCTTTTACGGACTTATGTCTGTGAAGGGTCAAGGCTAAAAACCAATAGTTATCATACTTTAACTGATTTTGTAACAGCCTCCCAAAAATTCCCGGAGAAGCCAGCGTGAAAAGTCATCTGAAACTCAATTGTTTTGGCATTTTTATGTTCTTGTTGCGTCCAAACCACTTCATCCTACCCATCTCTTCTTTCCTCTTTCTTTTCTCTCGTCTGTAAAACACTTTCAGAAACAGTGATGTATACAGAAAGTTTACTAGTGACACATAAAACAAGAGAAGAACAAGATGACGACAGACTATATGTTTGTTTTAGTTGGCGTGAAACATATAATCAGGCGTTCCTTGACCTCGTGACAAAGGTTTTTTAGGCCAAGATGAGCTGTCCTTTAAATTCGGGAGTGACTACCGGAGGAAAACCCCGGAGGATGACTTACAGCCCGAGTCTGGAGAGAGAGGAGCAGAAATGGAAACCCGAGAACTGTGAAGGCATGCCATGATGTTAGTGATAGTAAGCTCCCCCGAAGAAGAGAGAGAAGAGCATCACCCAGGGAATAAGTGCAGGTTTAAACACAGACTGACACCACGGCGATCTGTCATTAAGCTTTCACATGAGAAATCACGTTTTTGCATCTGTCGCCACAGTGAGGTTTGTGGAAGTGGGATGGTGTTTTTGGAAAAGACACGTTTCTGCTGAGATTTTCGAAATGTATTTTTTGAAGTGCCGTAAATAAAAAGTCGGTTCACCTCCATTGTGTTTAAGTGACCAGAGAAGTTTCAGCGGTGGGTTTCTCTAAACGTCTAAACCAAAAGTATCTGCGTGCATATGTCAGAAATAAATCGATGCAACGATACGTATCGATTCTGATTATCTGAAACGGTTTCAAGACTCAATTTTCTGCAGTATCGACACACCGAGTCGCGCTTTCTCGCTCTCTTCTCTCCGACAGCGAGTTAACTTACATGACTTTTAAAGGCAAAAATTAAAAGTATTTCTAAGAAAGTATTAATGTTTTCTACAGTCATCCTGCTGGTCTCTGCTACGGGACAAGAAAAAGTCATATCTCGTTGTTTTTCCTCATTTTTTCCTCGTGGTATCAAAAATGGTCTTGCATGTCGACACTTTTTAAAGGTATTGTATTGGAGTATGTGCAAAAAAGTGTTTTTTTTGTGTGTGTGTGTGATTTAGGTGAACCAGCCCTTTAACTTTTTCAAAACGTCATGAACAAACTCAGAAGTCTCACCCTTTTCTCCTGACAAGCCTGCCGAGAAGTCCATCTCTCTCGTTAACTCGTCCATCCCATTTTAATCTGCTGAGATGATGATAAAATGTTGACCACTGTCATGTTCATGCTCTGCCAAAAGAAGTCTGTTTATTCCTCGTTGTAACTGTGGGTTAAATGGCATTTCAGCAAACATTTTAATGCGAGTTATGCTGGGAATGATTTTGGGCTAAAAACCAAACCGCTTTGATGTTTAGGCCAGGACAGAGAGAGAAAACGTCACAACATCAGTCTCATGATCATAAAATTAAATCCCGAAGGTCACAGCGGAAAAATCAAGACACAGAACAACTCAACTCAAAACAAAACAACTTTCCAGACACATCTAAAACCTCACGTGAGAGGCTGATGACCACAAGAGAGGCTCCTGAAGCTTCAATGCATCATCTGTTGATTTCAATAGACTTTTATTCACTTTCTGTCTTTGAAGACTTGGACTAACAAAAGAACAAAAGGCTTCAGTGGATCCCTGCACTGCTCTGATACACCATCCTCTCACCACACCCTGCCAGCCAAGGACATTTAACAACATGTGCCTCGTGTCCTGCACACTCTGATTCAACGTTTGGACACAAAACAGACAGAAAAAAAGACTCTTTGGGTGACTGAAATCACTGAAAGTACACAAATCATAAGTACGACATGAGTGAAAGTCAGTCAAACCAACGTTTCTTTCTATTTCTTTTCATTATCAGCCTGGAACTGATCTGGACAGCAAGTTAAAAACGGCTCCAGCTCGTCCAGTTTCTGACCATGTCCTGCAGTATATTTAGAGGGATGTAAATAGCTCAGCTAAAGAACCTGTAAAACTATCCTGAGATCAGCGTAACAGACTAATTATATAGATCCCACTGGAAGAAAAATGATCCCGAAACCCCCTGTTGGGTTTTACAGACAAGTTAAAGAGAACTTGAAATTTATTAGCTATAAGAAAAAAGACTTTTTGCAACACAAACCAAACTATAAAGCCAATAAAAGAGGCTTGACAGCCCATCACCAAAAGTCCCAGAGAGCAGTTGTTAGTGCAGAGATGCAAGAAACACCATCCACCATGAACAACCTCCTTTTTATATATATAAATATATATAAACAGTCTCCAGGTAATCCCAGTGAACTTGTTAAAATCCATACCTTCAGCCAGCTCGAACAAACAATCAATCAAATCCTGAGTCCTCCTCTACAAAAGATGGACCTCGACTGATCCACAGGAGGAATGATAATGTGTTTATATGAAGTTGACGCGTCGTGGTGGGATGTTCTCTCTCTCTCTAAAAAAAAAAAAAAACAGTCCTCCTCGGTCCTTTTGTGCCTTTTTCGCTCAACTTTTTCCCAGGCAAGTCAAAACACAGAGATGTGGGCACCGGTCCCAGCCGCGCCCATCAGCGCTGGAGCTTGGCAGGCAGGTGTAGCAGACGGCACGGAAACTGAATCTTTAAAAAAAAAAAAAAAAGGAGAAGAAGAAGAAAAGAAAACAGCGCCTGAGGGAACCAATTAAGTTGTCAGACTCACCTCTGCAGAGACAGTCGAGAAAAGAAAAAGAAAAGTGATGATCTTCCTCCTCCTCCACCTTCTTCTTCTCCTCCTTCCCCTGCTGCTGCTGCGTTTACTCACCACTTTTTGAAAAAAGTTTTGGGGAGGAGGAGGTGGAGAGGAGACATTTGGGGGGGGTGGGTGGGTGGGATTATTTTCTTTTCTTTCTCTCAGGTCTATTGTGCGCAGCCTGGTGCAGCTGGAGCACATCTGGCGCGCACGTTGGAAACAGTTTTAGTCTATATGCTTATTACATAACCAAACAGGCTTTTTACCACATGCAAACTCTCCAAAACGCAGCGCAATAGTTGCAGAAATGTCCCTTTTTTCCTGACATGTTGGTGCAGCTGCCGCAGGATCACTTTCCCCCTGTTTATTATTGAGATTAGTGCTAGTTTACAGCTTCCCCCCCGAGCTGTTTTTAACCTGCATGATCATAATGAAACTCCACATGTCCATTCATTTTTGCATTCATCTGCCATTTGCAGCCAAATTGGATGCTTTATTCCTCCACTGGCGGCCGCAAGCGCCACTGGGCTCCTTCACCCACCACACCCTGTGTAGACATCCACCCACCCTGCGTGACTCACAGGCGAGCATGACTCCAATCTGCTCAAATGATGGAAAACAAATGGCCCCAAGGACAGTGGAGAGGGAGGAGGAGCCGCGAGCTCACATCTATGTGCGAGCTTGAATAATGCCATATCTAAGGGAAAGGAAAGGAAAAGGGGGGGCTGGATTCAAACAACAGTCCAGGATGGTGGGGAGAAGAAAAAAAAGAGCTGAGCTGACTGGCTTGTTGGATAAAAGTCACTCATGTAACAGCTCTCCAGATGAGGGCTTGTTATTTCTCTGGAAGCAGCAGACTCCGAGGTGCCCAAATTAGGTGAGATTAGAGTTCAAAAGAGCTGCATCAGAAGGGAAAGAGCTTCATCTGCCAGGTCCAACAAGATAATGGGACACAACAATGACTCACTGTGAGAGTGGCGGTAGAAACAGCCAGTTTACCAGAATCCACTCTTTTAAACTGTTGTGGTAAAGTACAAGAGCCTGCAGGAGTTTAAAGGCAGGTTAGAAAACTAAGCTTAAAAAACATATTTCATGGTGAATCTTGATTATAAGGTAAAGAAGCTGAAATTATGAGATACAAAATCGTAATTATAAGATAAAAAGTCAACAACCATCTCATAATTTTGAGTTTTTTCCTCAAAATTTTGATTTTTTCCTCATAATTTTGATTTTTTTTCTCAAAATTTTGATTTTTTCCTCATAATTTTGATTTTCTTTCTCATAATTTTGATTTTCTTTCTCATAATTTTGATTTTTTCCCTCATAATTTTGAGGATTTTCATCTTATAATTGTGACTTTTAATTAATCTTTTTTCACTTTTTCTTGTCATTTTGACTTTTTATTTCAAAATTTTGATTTTTATCTCATCATCGCGACTTTTAATTGCATAATCATGACTATTTATCTAATGATTTAGACTTTTCATCATATAATAATGACTTATTAGAGAATTATGACTTTTTTATCTCATAATCATAACTTTTTAATTATGGGCTTCCATAATGAACTGATGGAAAAGATTATTAAATAGGTCATAATGTCTCGTCTTCAGTTCTGGGCGATGAAGGAATCTGCACCTACGTATGTTTGCAACAACGTCAGGGTGAAATCTCCTGCAGGCATCGTTTCTCTGTCAGAAGGAATGCATTTGTTTACTGTCACCTATAAAAGATAATATAGGGAAAACTGCACAGACTGACTTCGACTGGCGTTTTGACAGTTTTATAGAGATTCAGCTGACGTTCATCTTCTCATGGATGGAGAGAATAAATTCCAGGTTGTGTGCTGCTGGCAGCTCGAGCCCTTCGCTGGATTGTATCTGTGTTTATGTACCTGAATACTTGGCTTGGAGAAGGGAACAGAGGGAAATTGTGCAGAGAGGGCGTAACAATTTTTACTTTTAGCCTTTTTTTCAGATGATTGTCTTTTTCAAACTCTTGCATGAACTTGTAACTTGTACCTTTCATTGTTCAGCTTTTTTGTGCTCGTAACCGAACGTCTATTCCTGGAAACTGTTCTTGGAATTAGAGTCAAATTCCTCGGACGTGTGCACATAGTTGGCCAATAAAGCTCATTCTGATTCTTATACTCTTGTAGAGAAGCACCTGTACTTTGTGTCACAGTGTCAGATGTGTGACTGTTATCTCTGAGAGGAGTTTTAATTCATGTGGTCAACATATTTTATCATTACTTTTCTCTCATCTGTGACAGAAACCACATGTTTAATTCGGGGGCAAATTAAGCAATGATGTGCAACAACCACAATCATCCAACTTGCACAACAATCAGGGGGTTATAGGTCAAACTGTCATTTCGAAAGCACTTAGTTCATATGAGTTAGAGGCCGCTGGCTCTCTGTCACACTCTCATGTCTTACGGGGACACCTGAACATAACAGAGCCATTATTAATTAACACAATGTTTTGGTTTGTCTGCATTACAACACTTCCACATATACTGTATTCTGTGACGCCCACATGTTGCCTCCCATTGTCTGTCATGGCTTTGAGCCAGTCACAACAACATACACAGCTGCCGACATCAGAGGACGACAGAGATTCATCTGACTAATGATCACCTTTTAGTGTACGTGTCAACAGTCAGGAAAATGTCATCAAACAAGTGAAAAGACTCAATATAATGATACCAATAAATCTTGAATGACAACCGCGTAACTTCAAGGTTCTCCAAAAGTCAAATAGTAGAAAAAAATATGTTTTATATATCGTTGATCTTACTGTGACAAGTCAAATAGTCTGCTGGGGGAAAGGCACATCGCAGCAGAGCCAAAGATTCACTGCATGTCAGTTAGTTTTAGCAATTTGATCATTTGCAACCACATCAGCTCCAGCAGATGCTGCATTATTTGGTACTTCTGTGCCTGTGCCTGGTAGACGGGCTGCGTGTGCTGCCATTTAGAAAGTGTGTTATGTAAACCTAGAAGATAAGGAAGTGTTGGACGAGACACTGGTGCCACATGAAAGGGAAGTTTCCAGCACAGAAATAGCAGATAACACAGGGTATCAAATGGAAATCAAAATAACCCACCGACCTAAAATACCAAAATAAGCTTTCAGCCAAACCGAGCACATCTCCTCCACTAGGAAAGGGACTCAAGAGAAAGAGCTGTGAGAGTCTAGTGCCACAATATATTCCTCAGCTACATATAAAGTGTAAATGGGGAGAAATGTATCTTAATCCTGACCCATTTATACAATTTGAGAAGAATGATTTGCCTGCTCAAACATGAAGCCGAGGCTGAATTTATGAGTGCACAGAAACCACAGCTGCATTTGATGACAGAGCTGGCGTTCTCGCTCAGTCTCTCACGTAGCCTCTAGATTTTATAAACTCACACCGCTGCCACAGTAACTTCATGCATAATGCCGAGGAGCAAGCACAGCATTTCAAGCAGACTACTCAAAAGCATAAAAAAAAGGCACAGTCTGACTCACACGTAGCAATTATCTTTAACCGTCCGCCCTGTGAGAATCATCCATATAAAATCTTAAAAATCCCCATTCCCTGGGGTGTGTAATATCAGACTGCCAAGTACTGATGTTCAAGTCGAGGCAGGAGAACATTTTAATTCACACCTTTCTCCTCGAGGATACAGAAAAACACAATGAAAAAAAAAAAAACGAAGGGAAACAGCACGAGTCTAAAAAACAATCCCAAACAAACGGTGAATACATCAGCATGTAGGAGTTTAAAACAAATCCTATAATAGAGGTGAATCAACTGATGAGAAGAGCTGAATCACATCATGACTCGACCCCGGTAACCATGGTAACCAAGTAACACTTCTTCAACACTGAACCCCTGCAGCTGAAAAAAAACACTCTTCCTGTTTTGCTTTTGACTCCCCTCCGAGCACGTTATTGTGTGAAGCTGTCCAAGTTGTATCAACGCGTCTCATTTGAACCGGTGTTGTAAAAAGTACACAAAAGTCATACTTGAGTAGTAGTAGTAGTAGTAGAAGTAGTAGTTTGTATAGAGTCATCCATACGAATAGTACTTAAGTAAGAGTCTTAAAGAATCTGATACTAAATGTACTTAAGTATCTAAAGTAATTTTCTGGCAATAAATGTACGTAAAGTAAAAGTATTAAAAGTAGCCTACAAGTAAAAGTAAACTATATATACACATGTATGCTTTACCTGAGTATTTCCATTTTCTGCTACTTTATACTTCTACTCCACTACATTTTCGAGGCAAATATTGTATTTTTTACTCACTGATTATTATTTGATTACTTAAGTTACAACTTAACTTAAGGTACTATTGTATGCTACATCAGAGCCAAAGTAGCACAAATTTAACATTCATGTAAATATAAGCATGATTTATTTTCATATGCAGTTTTGATTCTTCAGTAGGCCTACATTTATTGCCAGAAAAATACTTTTGATGCTTGAGTAAAATAATAATAATAATGTTTATAAATAGTTTATTTGTATAGCACTTACCAAAACCATCTTTACAAAGTGATTCACAATAAACACAATAATACGTAATACAAGGCAAGTTTATTTGTGTAGCACAATTCAGACACAAGGCAACTCAAAGTGCTTTAATAAAAGAGAAATAAAACTAATAACATCAAGATAAAAAGTAAAACAAACAAACAAACAAAAACAACAGGTACATTCAAATATAGTGTGCAAGACTTCAGTGCAATTCCAACAATAAAGTAAATTGTAATTTAAAAGATAAAATAAATCTTGAATCTAAACACTGTTACAGGAAGGCCTTTAATAAAAATAAATCTTTAAAAGTGATTTCAAAAGAGGACACCGATGTGGCCAACCTTAGCTCCTCAGGCCGAGGTACATTTAATATCAGATACTCAGAGACTTTTACTAATCATGAGTGACTTTTACATTTATCAAAGAAATATTGAATCACAATATATTTGCTTTAACTCTGGTCTGACTTCTCACATTACTGGGATTATCATGGAAATACTGGGTTTCAAAGTTGTCATTAGTGCTGAAACATAAAAAGCCGGCAAACAACTACACTTCCCAGGATTCTGTTCGGCAACGCGTCATCAAATTCTGTCCAATCGCTGCCTTTGGAGGCTTTCTTGAGCCGCAAAACCCCGGAAAAACAGACGAGTCTGATATCGTGTTCAGTTTCATGTTTTAGTCCACGTTTTGTGAAAAACCAGTTTGTTTCTCGCCAGTTTAAGTTGTCAGAGTGTTCGTGTACACGCACTCTGACGTGCTCTCGGTAGTTTTGTTTTTTGAAAGGAGCTTGTCGTGTTTGTTGGCGAGAAGCTAACGTTGATACTCTTTAAGCTATCTTAGCTCTACAGCAAAAACAACAACAGCGTTAGTTCACATGAGTTAGAGAAAGTTTCCCCCATGGAGATCACTCCTAAAGCGGGTAAAGTGAAACGAGACTATTCTTCACCTTGTGATTCAGTGGAGTCAAGTCCCTGTGAATTTAAAGAGGGAAAGGTAGGTAAAAGTGCATTTTTATGTGGTTAGCCACGTCAAAGTGGGCTTAAGTTATGTCAGATGAATGAAAGATTATCTAATATGTACTATTAGTCACATGTTGACTAACTATTTGCCCTATCACTCCTTCATTGTCCTCTCAGCAGCATCATCAGGTGCTGAGTTCCTCTCTAAAGGAGAGGCTGAAGAGATCAAGGCGTTCCTTCACCTCGCCCATCTCTGTGGCCAAGCGCCTTTGTGTTGATGATGATGAGGAGGAGGATGATAGCCAACAAGTTTCAGCAGATTCCCGTCAGACGGTTAATAATCCTCCACTGATCGTCCCCAGTGTAGATGTAAACAGAAATGAGGCGAGAGCGGGGAGTGAAAGGTTTTCTGGAGCCATTCCCAAACCAACACATCCTCCTTCTAAAGACTTTGCACAACAGCGAGACCGACTGAGGAAGGAGGTTAAAGACAAGATGGAGACTGTGCGGAGGCTCAAGATGGTTCAGATGTACAGAGGCAAGGTACCGGCTACATTTTGAGTTGTCTGGGTTGCTCCTAACATGATTTCCTCCGTTTCACTACACTTAAAGTGACACACTGTCTGTCTCTTTTCCCCAGAATGATTTAACACAGCTCCAAACATTGATCGACAAGTGGCGGAGCTGTGCTCAGTCTGCGCTGTATGAGCTCCAGTCAGAAGTCCCCGCTGATGGAAGAAAGGGCAGCCTGTCCGAGCTTATTGATCTCTTTGGTCTGGATGATGGCATTCTGCACTTTGACCGCACGGAGGAGGACTTTACTACCTGATAAATGCACTTAAAAACACAGAAGACAAATCATAAATTTAATCAGTTTTATTTGATGCTGCTGCACCATTTTTGTTCACAGCTTGAGTTGTACATTTCATGTAAAGTAACGTGTAAATAAAACCTTGTTATCTGTTTAAAAATACGGCTTTGCTCAGGTGTGTTTCAGCTGATCAAGTGAAGGAAAGCTGCTCATCCTCAGACGCTGGACTTCAGCCCAGAGGTCAGCCAGCTCGTCTGCCTGTGTTCTGGCGAGGTCCTCCAGTCTTTTCCTCTGGACGATTTCCTGGTAGCGCTCCTCTGTTTCAGCCGCCTGATTTTCCTCTGAAGCTAAACACCAAACAAGCCACATTATCAGTCTGAACAGGCTCTACAATCTGCAGTGTGTTTCATTAGAGCTGAAACTAGTTGTATCACCTGTTGCTTCATAGATGTGTCTCCTCTCTGCCACAGTCACCTGCATATCAGGTAATCGCTGCTCTACTATTGCAGTCCTCTCGGCTTTCTTTGCTGCCTGCCTGTTGAGCTGTTCGATCTTTTTTATGCGATGCTGCACACTCTGTAGATGAGTCTAAAAATATTTGATATTGATGTGTATATTGACTTAAAGCACCAAAAACAACTCAACAGCATTGTCTCTTTCCAGAAATCATGACCCAGCTTACTTAAGATAATCCACAGACTGTGTTCTGAGCATTTTCATGTGGGAACTGTTTTCTTTCTACCGAACTACACCAAATCACTGTGGGCAAGGAAACATGCATCTACTAATGGATGCAAGGCTCTTGCTCGTAACAGCAATGGATGTAAGCATTCATGGCATCTTCCTCAGCTGAGCTTTAATGATAGTTGGCAAAGTTATCCAGCCTCTCCCTCATGAGTAGATGCACACTTCCTTCTGCACAGTGATTCACTGGGTGTAGTTCGGAACAAAGAAAACAGCTCCTGTGGACTCTTTGAAAAATAACTGCTTCAAAAGCCTTTTTATCCTGCCACGACTACCTACTACTCACTGAGGAGAGTGTTTAGTACTTAACCCAACAAAAAACATCTTTATGTGAGACATAAATTAATTAAATGTTAATGTAAAAGATTAGAAAAGCAATTAAATTTAGTAGAAACAATCAAGTTGTTCTGTTTTCCTTCAAAATCCCCTCAAACATCTGAGACATTTTCTCTCACTTTTATTTGAAAACAAACCACACGTGCTCACAGCACGTTGCTCGGCATGTGCACATGAGAAGTTGCCAGGATCATGGAGGAAGTAATGCTGTGGTCCACCAGGAAGGCGGAGTCGGACAGCGTTTGTGCCCAGCGCAAAATGGATGAGACACAAGAGATGAACATACTGTGGGCCACTGACATCAAAATTTCATCTTATTCGCCAACAGGCC
This sequence comes from Pagrus major, assembly GCF_040436345.1. Classification (NCBI taxonomy): domain Eukaryota; kingdom Metazoa; phylum Chordata; class Actinopteri; order Spariformes; family Sparidae; genus Pagrus; species Pagrus major. The sequence continues at coordinate 24,509,983 of NC_133229.1, forward strand.
GATGTCAGTCAACAAGGCAAATAACGCCCAATACTGATGTTAGGCTGATAAAACGGTGCATCCTCAGTGTCTACATGAAAAGGCCTGTGGATTATCATGAGTATCTTGTATCAAAGAGAAAACAGGCATCTTTACGGCCGATATCTCTTAAAACTTGGCTTCTCACAACAGGTTAGCAGAAAAATATGTATTTTTGATCTCACTGTTGGTTTTCTGTTACCTTTTCCTGGAAAGCTCTATTTTTCTTCAGAATGGAAGCCTGCTTGGACATGCTGCTTTCTCGATCTGTCTTGTTGAGGTACTGCAAAGAAAAAGTGAGTAGCTGAAAAATAACTGATGTGTGAAATGAGAACTCAGAACAACAGATCGAGTCTCCGACAGGGGTTTTCTATCAAGCGTCAACTCTTTTGATGAAAGATCTCACAAACAGTCATGGCAGAAACGCTTCATCATAAAATGCCCCAGGATGGATTTGTTTACATATAAGGTTTTTCTCCCTCAAGGTTTCAGGGGGCCTAAACAATGACAGGAAGCTGAGTGCCACGCCTCAGCAGAGCTACCTGGACCGTGTGCCAGAGGAAACTGGCACTGAGGCCTGGAAACATGTTTTGTTTTATGCCATGCTCATCCACTTTTTTGAAAATAAGATGATTTGTGACTCATTTGATCTTCATGTATTCTTTCATTGCTCAACCACCACCTCCCTGTTATTTTTTATACGGCTAACATATGAAATTCCTTGTGTTTTTTTGTGCGCGAAGGAGTTAATGGACTGCGAGCATGAGTGAAGTATGTTCTTGTCAAGTTTTGTGGTCTGTGTTTAATTAAACTGCCTGTTGACGCCTTGGACTGACATTTCCTGCCATATGAAGGAGATGAGCTTTTCTGTTTCTCCTAGAATTTGAATCGTTGTATCAACGCGGAAATAAAGACAGCATACGTCTTTACCTGTTGGACTTTAAAAGATGCAAAAACAGAGAAAAAATGGGGTGGGGTGTTTGTGTGAACAGGGTGTGTGTGTCTGCGATCATAAAAGATGATCCATCTGTACTCCGGGCTGGTAACAATTTTCTGCTCGCAAAAACATCTGACAATGCCAAAACCGAAATACCTGCCGTCATATCAGCGACTGAGGTTTGACCAAAAATGCGAATAGGGTTTAAGTTTCATCCCAAATATTGAGATTTCAGTGATATTACAAGCAGATGTTGAACTTTTGACATGTAATTGCCATATCAGAATTATGTACAGAGTCGAATCTGTTTACTATTTGGTAGCATCATTGCTCAGAAAGTGTTATTTAGTGGTTTTTATCCAGTATTTGTAGAGATAACAGGTCCCTGAGGAAGCTAGAAAGAAAGCAGAGTTCGGGTGTTTTAGTATCCTGATTACACTCACATCCTGTTGCTCTTCTGACAGTCGTACCATCTGGATGTCCCTCGCCTTGTTGTTGAGGTCCTCTATCTGCATCCCCATCTTCTTGTGCTCCCACTGCAGCTGGATGATGCCCTTACAGAAGTCTTTGCGCTCCACCATGGAGGCGATCTTCTGCTCTCCAATTGTCTGAACATATCGATAATTATCGTTTTACAAGCACAGACATCTTCATAACAAAGGTCTGTCATAAGAATGTACGTCCTTGTTTTTAAGAATCTGAAATTAAAGCGTCTGTGTGTGTGGTTGTGGTTGTGTAGTCTGACCCTGATGCTGCTGTTTAGATCCTCCACCACACTCCTGTGGAGAAGTACGGAGTCAGTGTAGTCAGGAGTCAGGTCTGTGGTCGACACCTCCACCTGGCCCTGTTTGAGTAAGACCTGGACCATTATGTCCGTCAGGAAACGGTTCTTCTCCTTATGCAGACTAGGAGAGAACAGGACAAGGACAGTTTTAATTTGTTTTTACTATATCACCTATGATTATTGTTACAGGGAAAGAGACTGATTTTGTGGCTTTCGTGTCTAATGTGCAACATCACAATCATACCTCTCAAGTTCATCAGAGATATTTTTAATTTCCTGTTGAGCAGTCTTTTCCTCCTCTCTCCTCCGCTGCAGGAACGCCTGCATCTCAGCGAGAGTCAAAGCTTTCACTTTTACCTGCAAATGACGAGTCAAACAGTGAGCGTACACAAAAAACAAACAATCATTGGGTAAAGCTTCCGAAATCTATTTGAAAAAAGTGAAAATGATAAATAAAAATGCAGTGATGGAGAAGCTACTAGTCCTTCGCAAAGAAATCACAGTCTAGCAGCATTAAACGACTTAAATAAATAATCCACAGGCTTGTAGAGCCAACTAAGAGAGACTGTGAAGATCTCATTTTTCACATGACGTTACAGTCTGCTCACGTATGGCCAATAAAAGAAGTTAATAATAGATGTAAATCGCTACAAATTGTCCCATAGAGCCCCTTTAACCTGTCTGTGTCCTTACTTTACCTTATGCTCACTCTCTACTTTTGTTTTGCGGACAAAGCAAAACTTCTCCCAGATTGACGGGTTCAAGCCTTCTGGCATATTCTGCGGAGCATCCAGCTCCTCCATCGCCTTCAGCATTTTACCGAGCGCGTCGGGAGCTAGAGAGCCGCACAGACGCTGCTCTTTCAAAGGGTTGGAGTTGTTGTCGGACTGGGCCCTTATCTTTTGAGCCCTGAGGCGCACAAAGAGACAGACAGCGCTGCAACTGTTCACTCATGTAGAATTATGATGTGGTTATCAAATCATGTAACTTTCAGCACAACTGCATTATGTTCGTAACTAAAATGTATTACAAACCTGGGTCTACGCTTGAATAATCTGTATAGCTGATCGACCAGATGGCTCGGTACATCAAAGAACTCCTTCCTGAATTCTTTGTCAAGAACCTTGGGACACATGGATTGATATTATATTATAAATGTGCTCTTACAGTCACAATGATTTCATTATTCTACCAGCCGGCTTACTCTGTCCTCAGCTACAGTGCTGTCATAGTTCTCTTGAAACAACTCTACTTCTTCTTCGTGTCTCTTCACCTCTTCCCCAATTTTGTCCTGCTGTAGAAATATATGCCAGTAAGAAATATAAGCGGCATGTATGTGAAATTGTGACAGGTTAAAAGCATGAACGAATTAGAGTACCGCACAGGTTGGCTCTTGCAAAAACACGCCTGAGGGATTAGCAGCTCTTCATAGATTTTGGAAGAACACCATCCACTCACAAATAACAGAATCTGAAGCTGGCAGCCATAAATTCCTTCGGCATTACTGTGTTCACATTTTCTGACCTTGTGTGCCGTCGTTTTTTCAAGTTTGTGCTTGAGCTCCATCTCTCGATTTCTCATCTCCTCGTCTATCTGAACCGAATACACCAGATAGGTAATCTTGAGCTCTTCCTGTTAAATACAAAAACGACACTGAACAGCGTTTTCTACGGCGTCACACACACAAGATCTCATATCTCATAATTATCTCAAGGAGGAAACCACATTGAGAAGAAAGGGCCCTTCATCTTGAGTGAGGAACATGAGAAAAAGGGAGAAAAAGGAACTGATGTAATGACTTAATGTGTCCATTATGAGGCTGTTCAGACCTGGCGTCAACATCTGTCCTGAGTGATCTGGTCACACTCAGCTCTAAGTACAGGTGTTAGCACCTCCAAGATGCATTGAGGACGCGTTTGAGATCCGACATACACATTTGGAGGTGGTCTGGACCGCATGTGACTACATTCTTTAAGTAGTGTGTACGCACATGTGTCCTCAGCCACACTGACACTGACTCACTTCTCAACTGACGCCCCCCGCTAAACAAGAAGAAGCCACAAAAACAGGCAGCATGCATTACACGCTGGCTGATTTCCACGTGGTTCGCTGTACCATAAATTACATGTGTCAGCAGCAGATGTCTGCGAACGCACTGTTTCAACTAAGTATTGAACTAGCGACGGCAATATCGCCAGACTCCCTTACTAAATCACGTGATTTTGAGAGTTGCAGATTCTTAATCACTGGTGCCGTCTTGTAAATCTGCAATACATCAAGTTGTTTCTTTCCTTACATAAATGGTCGCTCGAGACATGCTGTCCACTTGTGATCGGATCACTCAGGACGGATGTTAATACCACGTCCGATAAAGAGTCCGACCACGTGTCACCTTCGTGTGCTGCAGGTGTGTGTGTGCTTGTGTTGGCTCACCTGATATATCGCCATTTCACAGGTCACTTTCCTCTCAAAAAGCTTTCTCAAAGTTTCATCAAACCTTTGGGTTGCTTCCTTGGTGGATGCCTGCATGTTTTTCATTTCACATTCCAGTGACTGCAATTACAGAGTTAATGAGTTGACTCACATTGATCACTGATCACAAGTTCTGATCATAGCAAAGAACTGTGAACGTATCGACCGTAATACCTTTTTGTATTTCTCCTTCTCCAAACTCAGGTCTTTGGATTTCTTTTCATACTCTTTGTAGACTTTCTTCTCCTCCTCAGTCCAGTGGATGCCAGGTTTGGTCAAAACAAACTCAGGCGGAGGTATTTCCTGTGGAGTCAATTCAATAGAAACTATGTGCCCTTCATGCTGATTGGTCTAATTCAACTGACACTGAATAGAAAAGAATTTAAGTTAAAAAAAGCATAATTTGCCAAAAGTTAGAGAATTAGAGGCTGCAGCGATGTAGCGTTGTGTTTACGTCATAAGAAGTGATGGCAGGAGGCAGGGAAGAGTTTTCTTTTGCTCTTTGATCTGATTATATAATAAATTAACATCTAATAATAAATAATACACTACATCACATGTGACAAAGAAACTCATCAAATCTTCATATTCGAGTTGAGAGGCTGAAATCACAGGTTCTCGCTTGAAAAACAACCTAACAAGTTTTCAAAAGAGTTTTCTGATTAATCAACTAATTGTTACAGCTCTAATTTACAGTATGTTTCTATGTTGCTGATAGATGTAAGCCTGCTGATTTACTAAAAATAAACTTCACCACTTCCCTGCCAGATCTTTATATCAGCCTGGTTTCAACATTTGAACTGACAAAGAAGATAACGCTATCTGCAAATCCAAATGTGTTTCATATTGTCTCTAAATTTATTGATCAAATATGTGAGTAGAAGTTTCATTGGACACTTGATATACTACTTTGTACAAAATAATTTATCTGGGATCAGTTCATTGGCCCACCATTTTCAAGATGTCCTCCCGTTTCACTTCAAGCACTCCGTCCATCATGTCACCGAGAGCTCTGTCCATGAAGTTATCACCCTAACACAGACAGATCTCATTAATGACAGGGCTGAACTTCTATTTACGACTTGCTGCATCCACTGTACAGACACATAAGACAGTGATGTATTTCATTTCATTCTGGCAAAGGACTGTTACATTTACGCTTACTGTCATCAGCAGTTGCAGTTTTTTGTAGATGGAAGTATTTGAAGAATTTGTAAATAGCGACAAACAAGAGTTAAAAAACAAAAACACATTTGTTACGGCAGCATACCTTGGCAGCCAAACGTCTTTGCTGTTCCAACTTCTTCCTCTCCTCCTCCTTTTTCTGCTCTGGGGTGAGGAATCTTTCTGCTTTTATCTAGAGTAGGACAAAGGTGCATTATCTCTCTGGTGAGGTGTGAAAAAAACTGAAACAAACATAATTACATACAATTTCATATTTCACTAAAAAAAATGGACAAACCACAAAGCAGTTCAGGATGTTCTGTGAACTTTTGTCAACAGCTTAAATGTTTCATGAAGAGGTCAGTCACCTCAGAGTCATCCACAGTGAGCAGCCTCTCTGGCTGCTCGCTGTTGGTCAGGCTGGGCTCCCACAGCTCCTCGTTCATGTCCAGCTCCAGCATGATCGCCCTGATGTGTCTGTTCCTCTCCCTCACACGGTTCAGCTCCTGCACCTTCTGCCTGTGCACGGCCTCAAAGTCGGCATTGAACGCTGTCTTGGCACGATAAATCACATCCTGCATTTGGAGCCGAGTGAAATTCAGCAAAGAAAAAATACTATTTATGATCAGTTCTTATAAATACCTTATTTTATGCGCTCTTTATTTCACTTTCTTCGTTTTAGTTAGTTTGTGTTTTGGGCACTGTTTTGGAAAAGTACTGTATGATATAAAGGCATCATTGTCACACTTTTGCTGAGCTCAAGCTGTTTTTTGAGCAGGTTCCCACCTGTAGCAGAATTATCTGGTTGATCCTTTGTTCTGCGGTTTGCAGGCTGAACTGATTGTAGACGTAGGGATTTGAATATCCTAACTCAGCGGAGAAACTTCCCGTCACAGCAGAACTCTCCGCCTCGTGGCCTTCCTTCCCCGGCTCTTCCTCCTTTGCGATGATTGTGTTGGAGCCTTTCTTTAAGTTGCTCTGCTGCAGTTTAAAGGTGGAGACGACACTTTGAATTAGAGAGAATCTGTGGCCATAAAATTACAAACTTCATCCCACTGAAGATAGCTATCGTATCAACTCTCTTTCAGCCACACAACCATAAATCTAGAAGAGTGTCAACACTGTTGGATTGGCACGTGTTCAAGCATTTTAAAAAGTTACAACCTTGAAAGGTCACAGATAGGACTGTGATTCAAAACATCAAATTATTTTCCAGCTGCAAACCTGTTTTGACTTGAGTGGTTTTGCCATAAAATGTATTCCCAGAGTGTAAAAACCCGCACACTGAACACAGACTAAAGAAAATGTAGAACTTTTGATGCTGTGACTTTGCATGCTGCCTTTTCTGCTTCACATTAAACATATTGAGCAACATATCATCAAACTCATTCTAACTCGTCACATGTGCTCCTCTCTGCAGTGTTCACAAGAATCTAAACCGCAGATTGTTCAGGCCTGTTTTGGACCCTGTTTTGCTTACGGTGCAAGCAGCCTCTTCTAACTTCCTCATTTTCTGAACCCTGCGAAGGTCCTCCACCTCTTTCTCTGTTTGCTCCTTCAGTGGGTAGTTCTTCACCTCATGCTCAGAGTGAAAGGCCTGTGGGAGAAGGCCCGAAGTGATTTAAAACTCTTACACACTGTGATTATTAAGAATTGTAACACTATAAGCCATCTTACCTTCACAGTCCTGCCTTTGACCTTCATAGTATCCCAGCATTCTCTCTTCAGGACATCACGGAGGTAACATTTGGCTAAATTCTCCCACTCAATCTCATTTCTCACCTACAATGACAGTGACTGCATTCAGAAACCCTGTAATCGTGACCTCAAAGCAAAATTAACGCCCATGTTTGTGTGTGTGATTTACCCGAACAACTTCCTGCTCCACCATGGCCTCCAGTCTCCTCTGCTCCTCAACATCCAGGTTGAACTCACGTTGTTCCAGACGCTCGATATCTGGGAGGTTGTCGTTTTCGCGCATCATCTCCTGAATCTGACAAAACAGAAAACACAGTTAAATCGTCATATTGTTCGCTCGACAAACTTTTTGTTTTGTTTGTTTTTTCACTTTCAATTCAGTGTTCACATAAGTTGACATTAGCATGGCTTCATAGCTTGTTTACATGTGTATTTTATATAAAGTAGTTCATTATTATTCATGTATTTATAATCTGAATTCTACAAACAGCTTTTATTCTCAATAAAAATACATTTTTGTGTTTATTTATTCGTTTATTGCTTGTGAGTCTCTCTGCTAAACATGGTTTGTCAACTGATTTAAACTGTCTAGACTAATCATTTGACTGTTTCCGTACCAATATATGAAAGACCAAAGGCGACCATTTTGTATTTGCCCAGATGAAGGCCTCATTGGCTGAAACACATAGGGATGTTTTTACTTATGCTTCAATAACCATGAGATATTAAGGGCTTTTTAACTCATCAAGCTCTTGAGAGCCTCAGACTTCCTCTTCCTTCTATTTTATTCTTTAGCTTTTGAGTGCTAATTTATTTTGTGTGTATGTGTTGCCTGGATAGTTGCTGCTGCATATAATTACAGGGATAAGTCTTATTTAATTGAACAGCACTTACCAAATATTTTTAACAGCACAGTATTTGTGCTTACATGCAGTGAGGAGTTTTGTTTTGTCAGCAAGTTTTGCGTTTGCTATGATACGTTTTTTCTTGCTCAAGAGTGTATAAATATCTTCTTAAGTAAGGACAAAAACAAATATGTAAGGTGAGGAGAAGGGACTCCTGATGAAAACTGGCCGTTCAGCTAACTCGGGTGAAATTACATTTGTTTGAATGTTGATTAACGTACACTGTCCCTTTTTAAAAGTAAGGAATCAAATTACATTGTAATTCACTTACAGTGTCACGTAACTCTTTGACTGTTTTCCTCAGGTTTTTCTTTGTCTCAGAGTATTGCTCATTTTCTTCTTTTAGAACCTGTTTAAGATAAACAGATTGAAAACAAATGAAAAAAGTTAGTTTTGTTTATCAACCCTTCGGAAATTATTTTTGTGGCAATTATCAAACTAAAACAACCAAAATATTACAGCAATTACAATCAGGACATTTAAAAACAAAGTGCTTCACCACATCACCAAAAAAAAAAGAATAAAAATATACCAAAACCCAACTGGCACACAATTCACGTGACAAGGATTTGTTTAACAGAGTTATACCAGAGGATATAACCATCTCTGGGCACGGAAGTCCGCAAAGGTGGCACCCTGCACCTCCGCCCTGATCGTGACAACTCATATTCACCATAGAGAGGGTGTGATACATCGCTGAGGATTGTCCGTCCTTTTCCTGCCACCCGGTTCTCACAAAGTAGTGAAATACTGCGGTGTTGTTGACCTGCAATCTTGCTAGACATATTTCCAATCTTACTGAGTTTGTTCTTTGTTCAGAAATTCATGATACTCTCTACAATAAAGTATTGATTCAGTTAGAATTAAAGTTCGTGCTGTGTTTATACCTTCAGGCAGTAAATTAAACTAAGTGTCAGACGTCGTGTTAATTACAATTAATTTCACAACATGGGCAGAGAAAATAAATCACATGCTATCCAACATTTCATCACTCAACTTGATGCAGCTTGATTTAAATAGAAGTCCTCACATGACCGAGGTGAGTCATATTAGAAAGCATGTTGTAGCATAAAAGCAGACTGGAAAGTGCCTCGGCCCATTTCCAATACGTGTTTTTCAATGGGGCGTAGAACCCACATTTCAAAGACTGCCACACCTTCAGTATCAAAGTATTGTTATCAAGAAGCTCTGTCAGGTGACAAAGAACTGAACACTTTTTTACAAATGCTTATCAGCTTCATAACACTTTACTACTTGCTAATTGGTTGTTTTTCTCACTCAACACATGACGATAAATCAAGCTGCTGCTCAGAGAGACTGTGTGCCAACAACAACACGGCAAGATATCACACACAGGTGCAAAGGGCACTGTCGTAACCCTCCACCTGCAACGGCGTAGAGACACGAAAGAGGTATCTAAACATAGTTAACATTGTTAACATTATGCCACCACCGCAAATTTCACAGTATGTTAGTCACTAACCGCCTCTCGCCTGCTTTCCAGCCAGGTGGGGTGTGAAGGTGGAGCAGACAGCAGGCTGTTATAACTCTCATCCTGCTCCGTCACATCCACAGACTCTGCTTCAACACTGACCTGCACATTAAAATATAACAAACATGTGGATGCATTAAAGCATTTGCTTGAGCACATTGCTAAAATGTTAATCTAGTTGAGTAACGAAAGAGGCTCTTGCATGAACAATAATTAAATAATTAGATTGAGCAATATTCAGCAAGATTTATACCACAGTGCCTTAATTAAAAACACAAAATTGTTCTTGTATGTTTGAAACAGCTCAGAAACAAACTGTTTTCTTACAGACACTTCACATTTATCCTTATATTATTCAAACTTACTGGAATGCCTTACATTTTTTCCTGCCTTTTCTGCAGTTGCAGTGTACTGTCTGGTGTTTCAAAACCATCAATACCAGCACAGTTAGTACGCTCTTAAGCAGCACTAACTTACTGCTTATTTATAATACAGTTTACCTCACTTTCCTCTGACTTTTCAGTGGCAGCTGGAGACCCTTGGCCCCACTCAGGCCAGTCAACGAGGACAGGATTCTCTGTACTGAATATGTTCTTCAAGAGATGATCCATAGACTGGCTGTACTGGGTAGCTTTATTCACCTTACCAGCATCCACACCTTTAATCCTGTGTGAAGCCATGGAAACACGTAAGAAATACACAATAAGAGAGCAGATAAGTGGATATATTTGTTATGAATAGGTCGAACAGATGAGAACGGGTGAAATAAGGGACAGGGAAGTTGGGCGTGGTCACAGTGGCCTCTGTAATTTCTTATAAATTCAACAGCGTCACAACACTGCCCTCACAGTAGCTGTTAGCTGTTATCAAGTCACGGCACAAATGTACACAGCTAAAACAAACAACAGCCATAACTCACGAAGCATGCAAACTGCTGTAGGCATTGCAGAGTTGGCTGCAGGGTGACACCGAAAAAGTGTTTCACAACAGACAGAATTTAACGTTTTTATAAGGTTGTAACTGATCAAAACTGTTGCTTAATCTAATTTGTGGGACAGTTAGGACAGATTCTGGATTCAGGACAATTATTATAATAATATATTATATAATAAATACTTGAAATTCCAGATTGTCCCAAATTTTTCAGGACGTCTGGTCACTCCAATTATAGGACTGATAATATAGAAATCAACATTTTTATAGCGTGTTTAAATGGAAATAAAGCAAACTGTGCAGTAGACGTGTTTGTTCCTTTCTCTCTTATGATGAAATTACTTTTACATTAGATTTTATACCACACATACCTAAGATGAGTCAAAGCTGTAGAAGAGTGAATTATACAACAGATTTCAGTAAATGCAGTCTAACTATGAACAATCACCTTACAGTGAGTCTAAGAGAAGTACAACCTTAAAGGATGAGGCTGCCGGTATTCTACCATTGTTTTATTCCCAACAAATCGCATGAAAAGACCAAACTAACAGTAATTAGTTCATCCCTCTGTAATTTCTGACTTCCCTACCCTGTATTTTGCATTCAACACCAAGCCCATTTGTTCCTACTGAAAACATAAATCTTTAAAAACTGGTCACGAATATATAGTTTCATTTTTACAAAGAGTTTTAAAATAATTTCATAAAACAGTTGGGCACTGTGCTTTTTTTATTTAGCAAATGTTTCTCAAACAGGAGTCAAGAGTGTATTTGTTGAGGACAGTTATTTAGCTGTGAGTATTTATGGCAGCAGTTTTTGGACAACAATGATTTCTATGGCATAGAGGAATAAGCTATTTAAGGCTTTGGCTACACAGACAATACTTGTCAATCTGTTGTTGGTGTTTGTCTTTTTGTAGGATTTGTTGGAGATAAAATAAATGAAACAGGAAGGAATGAAACAGAATATGACCAGCCACTCCTTTAAATTCACATATCATCAACAAAGAAAGCAGCTAATAGATTAGACACACAGTGAACCATCAAAAGATGTAGGGGGAAAAAAAGGAAAAAAAAACAAAACATTAACACAACAGGGATTTCAGATAATAGCAAAGTAGTAACAGCTGAGGAAAAACAAGAAAAGGTTTCTTAAGTTCAAAAGTAAAGCACACAGGAGCGAGCAGATGTGGAATGCGAGTGGGATCTGATTCATTGTGGAGATTGTGCTGTAAAGTTTACTGGATCGTTGTTTTCCTCAAAATTATGACCATGATCACCTCCAGCTCACCACTTTAGTTGTGTTTATTTACTATTGTTCCACAGAGCCGACACTGAGAGAGGAAAAACTCTGTCTTATGTTCACTCCAACTGCAGAAGAGTGACATCACTACTGCGAGCAACAGTTCCCTCTACTGTTCGCAGTGGTGCGCTTTGTTAGACAGGCTGCTTTCTGCTTTACCTCAGATCAGCACACACAAGGGAGCCATCGTTAAAGCCAGCAGTGAGGAGCGTCTGGCTGTCTGCAGAGAACGACACGCTCCGAACTCCACCGCCACGGCATGAATGACACTGCAGCTCGATGTACCGCTCCTGTAGGGGCAGCAACACCATTGTTATACACACAACAGACAATGAAGTCATGACTCAAATGTTTACAAGAAAAAAATATAATAATAAAAAATGAGCAGCCACCATGGAAGCAGTTTCTCGGATGCGTAGGAGGCCATCTCGGCCCGCAGAAGTGAGCCACAACTGGTGAGGAGACAGAACAAGAGAGGCAGGGCCCAGAGGATGACCCCGCACTTCCTGCTCTGGTCTCAGCTGGACCACCGGCTGACTGGAGTCTGTGTCCTAGACACAGAGCAGGATAATGACTTCATATGTGTTAACACCCAGATTAAATGTGTCAATGATATTTCAGGGGAATCAAGACAGAGAATTATGTTTACAAGAATCAGAAACATTAGCAGCAGTAAACCTGAGGAAGCTGAAATCGCTGAAGAGTTTTCTTCTTGTGGCAGTAAGCAAAGACCTTGCTGACTCCCAGGACACAGGACTGAAGTGGATGAGGCACTTTGTATCTGGACACTTTGAGGACGTGAGGAGACAGGCAACCATGTCGGTCTACACAGTCTGGACCTGCAAGTCAGTAGAGTCATAATAAATATATTCAGTGTTTCATTCACCTTAAAAGATCTTGTGTATGAAATGTTGAAGTGGCTGTACCCTCACTACACTTCATTTTTTATAAATTATGATAATCACGGGTCACATCTCCCTTCTCACTCCCTCTTCCTCTCTTTCGGCGGGGTAGGTTGAAGGGGGAGGGAGTCGCAAAACTGCCCAGCAACAACAGCTGCTTATATTTTGAGGAAGTGGATCAGATGATTTATCGAGGAATGTGTTTGTTGTCTTTAGATTTTTTTTCCCTCCCAAGTGCTGTAACGATTTCCGTGGTGGCCGTGGTTAAAAGTAAATAAATAAGTAATTAGAAACAGTCAGGCTCCTTTTCATGTTTTAAACAATTGCAGGTCTATAGTGATGATAACTGCAGAGCGCCTGCTAATCCTGCATCTACATATCTACAATAATACTGAGGGATTCTTCAGTAATTGCTCCCGGCACCTTTGTTTGGAGAGAAAAGGAGCTGTATCAGTTTAAGCATTAGACAATACATATATATATATTTTTTAAAGTATTTTTTGGCCTTCCATGGCTTTATTCATAGGACAGTATGTGCAGAGTTTGACACTAGAAGACTATTTTCATATTCATTGCTTAAAGTGTACATTTTCTCTGTGCTCATTGAAGACAGAGTTGTACTGTTTGATCCACTGATTTTCACCACATCACAAATAGTTTGGAAACTAAGCCTGTTGCAGTGTTCAACTTACACAAGTGTGATGTGAAAACAGACTTACAAGTAAAATATGAGACATTTCCTGTGATGTAGTTACATTTTTGAAATGACATATATTTGGGTAAATGCAATTTTAAGGATTTTTTTTTTTTTTTTTCACAAAATGACGAAACTTCTTTTGAGGAAAAAACTTATCAGAAAAAAATGATCAGTCAAAGAACAGTCTTTTTTACTTCTTAGAACATGTCTGGAGCGGCTCTTTAACTATCATGTAGGTAGCACACACTACAATCATGTTTTAAAATCCCATTTAACCTGTGTGGGCACAACTCCAGTCTGACTTAATGTTTCTTTCCTTTTAGAGACCCATTTGTCTCCTGGTCTATCTTGTTCAACATAGTTTTCCAGGCAGTATAAATACAGGGTGTGTTTCTGTAAACCCCTCACATGCTTTTCTTTCTTTTCAACAGTGTAAGTGACGACATGTCTAAACATTTGGATCAAAATGTCCTGTTGAGTACTATTAATGGTTTATGCTAATGTCTGTGGATGGGGTTTTCTCTTTGGAAGCAAGTCCACTGTTAAAGCACGTCCATGGATGAATGATGAGATTCCCAGAGTTAAAAACAAGAAGAAGAAGTCCAGAAAACTGCAACTCCTTTATTTGCTGCTTGCAGATTTTGTAACCATAGCAAGCCGCAGGCCACTATTACTCAGTTAATTTCTCCCGACTAGCACAATCCTTGGCTTTTGGTTTAATCACCTTGTAAATCTCTCTCACCTGCAGGAGATGATGATTCATTAACTCATTAACTGCCAGTTGCAAAGTAAATTCTTCACTTCTCCCATGTCTGCAGTGGACCTCCCGAGTTGCTGTAGATCAATATCACCCCATGAGCCTATGAATAATTTGTTGCATGAGACCCTCAACCTCAATGTGTTCTCTTTCATAAAAAGTTCTCTCTCCTCTGGGTGTGCACCAGATAATTGCACAACGGCCTGTGATTAACAAGGTTAAACAGGTGCCAAAAAAATAAATAAATAAAAAAGAGAATAAGTCATGGATTATTGTACTCCATCAGTGTTGTACCTGTAAGGTCACTCGCAGGCAGAGAGAGCATCGTGAGCAGGCTACCATCATGATTTTTGCCCTCCTGTCCGGTGCACAGTGCGAGAACTTTCACCTGCTCACAGTCCCTGATGCACTGAGTGGACAGTGACAGAACCGGTCCAGGAACAACTGGAAAAGAAAATCAAAGGACAAGAGGAGGCGGGTCAGCTTGATCTCGCTCTATCTTTCAATTATCATACCTGAAATTACTTAATACATTGTTCTTTTTAAGTTAAGTGTTACAGTAAGAGGACAATCATTTCGTGTACATCTATTAATCAGTTCTGAGGTAAAAAAAAACAAAACAAAATGCATTAATATGAACAGCATTTTGGTATGTACATAAGAGCAGTACAATCAATTAAAAAATGTTAAAAAGAGAATCTACCTGTGTATCCTATGACTGAAAACTTCTTTGATGGCTTTGCATCTAGTACGTAGATATGTGAATCTGAGGCCCCAGTGAGCAGGTAGTGTCCCTCTTGATCAAAACTGTAAAAAGAAAAACAAACACACACACACCACATACACAGACATCTGGTTTGAACACACAATAAGAAGGCGTGTTACCATTTAATGTGACATTTTAATTTGCTTTCAAGACCATGAGTGGAAGAACAGTTGTTCCCTCAGGGTTTTATGGGTAGAGATAACAAATGCCTCTACTTCATAAATATATGATGAGATACTACAAGGGTGGAGGATACTTGCACTAGGTGATCCACAGGAGCGTGGTAGAGATGAACCTGGTGCACCAGGCGAGGCTGCTGCTCCCTGTTCAGGTCGATGAAGAGGACGTTTCCTGAAGCTGTTCCAACAGCCGCGTACTGTGCGATAGGACAACAGGCCAGACTTCTCACCTAGACAGACGAAAAATTACAAGTTTTTAATTTACTTCCATTCCGATAAATGTATTTTTTTATTTAAGTCATTTTCAACAGCCAATGAGAGAGGCATCAAGTAGCAGCTGACGATGCTGCCAAGCAATAAAAAAGACTCTAGCCCTTGAGACTGCATTGAAGGCATCTCCCCACTTTCATGCTAATCTCCATTTTGTTTATGCCTGCTTCCCAATGATATCACGTGAGAGGGATTACGTTTGAACCCAGCTTCAGAATCACAAAAGTGGTATTCATTTGTGAAGATTATCTTGCTGAACAAAACGTTTAAGTATCATAACGTTGTGTTTGCCACAGAGCTTATTTTCTGCAATCACTCAAAATCCAATAGGCTTTGACAAGGGAACCAGGCCAATGCTTACTTCTGGGTTATGGGTTAGTTTACAAAAATGCATCATCCCTGCCCATCCCTACATACAATGGGATTTTTTAAACCGGTTTAGTCACCCCCTGCTGGTCATTAGTAAGAATGCATGTTGGCACTTCAGCATCTTTTTTTTTATCCAGCCAATGGGCTCGACTGATATGTTCTGAATGCTCATATGTTGTCAATCTGACCTCGGTTTGAAGGGACAGGGAACCAAGGCAAACTCCATCTGTGGACCACAGCTGCAGCTCTCCGGAGTCCCTCACTGACTGCAACCAGCATAAACACAGACATCACAACTCACTTAAAAGACACTGACCTAAATTACACATGCCATCACTAGACACTGTAATTCTTGAGCAACACATTATGTTTTACCACACAAATTTTCCTGTCAGTGCGCGACAAAGCTGCTGCCACAAAGTTGCCACTGAGAACATCCAGGACCTTGACAATCTCGTCCGAGCGGTTTGGGTTCAACGTGTAGATTTGCCCCTAAAGAAATAAAATGTTGTTGTATTCTCAGATTGTAACATATATTTGCTCTTGTGTAACATGCTATTATTTGATGGAATAACATGTTTTTTTTTTATTTTTTATGAATACTTACCGTATTAGAAGATAAAAGTAATGTTTTATGGTCAGGGGAGTTCATCACAGCTGTGACAGGCCCGTTTAATTGCCATGTTTGTGTGATGTTGATCTGAGTTTGCTTGATTTGCAGACAGTGCATCACATTCCCCTGTAAAACATAAGGATTTTAAAGAGCTTTTACATTGGAGTGATTGAGAAATCCTGATGACACTGCAAATCATATTATCTATTAGCAGATTAATGTATTAATCTTTTTTACATTTTAAAGGTGTCACGCAGATGTTAACGAGTGGGTGGGCTTGTACCTTTCCTAAAGCCATCAAACCGTTCTTGTGAAGGGTTAAACCTTGAAAGTGGATCCGTCTGAGCTCGGGGATGGCATCTGCAGCTAAACAAAAGTGACACAAAAATCTATATGAAACAACATAATTACTCCCAGTGAGTTAAAAATATCAACCACAGCCCAGTACCAGTCCCAGTGTTTGTGTTTGTTTACTTGTGGGATTGAAGAGGACTGAGACAGAGAGGCTCTCCGGCTCAACCAGAAGCAGAAAGCCTTCCGCACAGCCCACATAAAGCTCTGATGTGGCTGTCCAGCAGATGGCAGTAGGAGTTAGTCTAGCCTTGGCGCAGAGTTTAGTCTGTTTAAACACATGTTGAGTTGTGACAGTTTACATTTTGTATTAGTTTGTTTGCATGATAACAAAACTGTTTCCCTAAAAAACAGACACAGCTGTATCACCAAAACAAACATATCAATTGCTGAAAGTGTATTTATTTCTTTGACGATAGCGTATAAGTGACAGTGGGACGATACCACAATGGTTTCTGCCTTGTCTCCTTTGATCCCTGAGATGGCTGATGGTGGCATTTCTGGGCCAAAATATGGCGATTTGTCACTGACGGTATGAGAACTGGCCACCGATCTCTCAACAGAGGAACCATCAGTTGCTGGAAGCTCGATCACACTGCAACACAACAAATATTACATAGCAGGTTTCACTTATGTCCATACATCAGTTTAGATTTTAACTACTTGCTTGTGCAGCCAAGTCTGCTTTACCTCGGTTTCAGGACATGAACGCTGGCACTCTTCTCAATATTCCAGACAGTGAGGGATCTGCTGCCCAAAGCACAAAGCTGGAGCCAATTCAGGGGGTTGAACACCAAAGAAATTACATCTCGCCCGGCCTGTGGTTGTGTACAAATGGGCTCAGCGGTTTCCCAGTTCCTGCATGACACAGTCATGGTTACAGTAACAGAGCTGCCCTGCCTAAATAAACATAACTGAAACATAGGTGGCACACAATGTAAGGTAGTGTACTGGTTTCAGTGGCTTACCACACTGTTATGGTGTGGTCTGGTAGAGCGGAAAAAGAGCCCAAATAAGGACCACCATCACTTAATGTCAGAGATGTGTAGTCCAGCTGTGCTGTTCCTAGAAACCAGAATAAGCGGTAACTGTTTAGGGTGTGGATGTGTGACAGAGAAAATTAAAGTAGGAGGGATGCATGAAAACAAATAAATCAATAAATCTCTGAAGAAAATTACAATGAAATCACAGGAAAAAAAACAGTGGTGGAAGTTACTGAAGAATTGTACTTAAGTACAATTTTGCGGCACTTAGCTTGAATATTTCCATTTTATATTACTTTATACTTCTACTCCACTAAATTTCAGTGGCAAATATTATACTTTTTACTCCTACATTTAATTTAAACTTTTGTTTCACCACAAATTCTGATTAATAATAGAAATGTAATCAACAAGTGAAATAAGATTATTATTATAATATACATTATTAAGATGTGCCATTCTAGTTTCAATTGTTATACTGTTTTTTTTACACTGTGGTACTGAAGTAAACATCTTAGTACTCCTTCAACGACTGGATATGACTATAATGAAAATAAAAATGGGGGAAACAGGTTGCTGATGTTCAGCTGTGAGCAGAAACTTGACTGTTGAGTTTCCTGCAGCTTCCATCTGCTGCTGCTGTAAATATTGAGCATACATATTGCTTGCTCTGTTGTGTAACCGCTCTGCTGTTTACTGAACCTCGTCTGTACACACACTGATTCAATTCACAGCTGATTGCTTTGTGCTGTCTCTGGGACGGACTAGTGTTTAAGAAATGCCAGGGTTTTTTCATTAGGCTACACAGGCTGAATGTATCAATGAAAAAACGTTTGGTGTTAAAACTTTAATCCTTCATTTAAGAAAAAGAAGATATTCTATTTAATTTGTAGCAACAGAAACAGTATTTAGTATCTTTAACTGGTGGTGGTGCTGGTTATCAGCTGTCAACGCTGCTGAACAAACATCTTTTGTGTCAGAGCCAGAATCAAATTACTCAGGTCATCGCTTCCATCAAGCAGCTGTATAAATTTACCTTTTATTCTTGTCTGTGCAGTTCATGATTTCTCGTGCACCAAATATTATGTTTCAGTGTGTGTTTGAGTCCATTAGTGGTTAGAACAATACATTTTTTTCCAATCTTAACATACAGTATGTTTCATTTTTAAGATTATGAAGGTTTCTTAATGTGAGAAAACATTTTTGCTTAATACAGGGGTCTGAATCAGTAAACATGTGGAGAGTAAGATTTGTAGACCAGGGCATCTCTGCAGCTTTCATCGAAATTTTGACCTTTATCAAAAAATTGCAGCTTCTGGGATTTGGATATTGTGATTGCGATAATATTTTGATTAATTGTGCAGCCCTTCCCTGAAGCTAGTAATAAAACTGCACAGTCACGTGACTTGTCATCAGCTCAACCAAAGGTTCCCTTCTGAACTTTTCACATGGTTTGATTTCAATGATTGTTTAAGGGCCCAAAGATGTACAGTGATCCGATATTTCACAAAATCAAAGATGAGAGAGAAGTCCAAAAACTGACACAGATTTGTGAGTCAGAACTTAGTTTAAACTAGCTCCACCTCAAGCAAAGACAGCAACAAAATGCTGCATCAGTATTAGTAATCTATTAGCATGGCTATCGCTTTTGCTTGTAATGTGATATTTCTACATTATGGCATTGCTACTTTTACCTAAATAAAGGTTTTGCATTCTTCTTCTTCCACCTCTGATAAAAACAACACCTACTAATTGGCATATTATGGCAGATACATAGATAATATCACCTTACCTTTTAGTTCACACTTCAACTGAAACTCGGGGAAAACGTACACAAATATAGCTGGGGATAGCTTTTGCTCAGAGAAAGCAAACATCCCATTATTGGCATTGACTGTCAAAGCTCCAACACCTCGTCCAGGACTGTGAAGCACACTTTGTGTTTGTGTCTCCAGGTTCAGGAAACAGAGATGACTCCCACATGCATAACAAACTGTTTTATCGTCGACAAACTCGATATTCTTGTTTGTAAAACCTTGTATCCACCTGGGGTGAGTAAAACAAATACACATTATCTAACATAGAATTACATTCACAACATTGGTAAGTGTTTTTTTTAACGACCTTCTGACTCTGCTATGTCATGTCATGCTAACGTACACACGAACTGGGGCTCAATATTAGCTTAAATTAGCTAACTTGTAATAAAAACAATAATGTTAATGGTGTATATACAGCGCACAGGAGTAAATATAGTTGTAGGGGCGACATACCTGACTTCAAAACTTCCAATGTCATCCATTTTAAGGTAAAAAATAAACGTACACACAATAAAATTAAAGTTATTTCTCCAACACAACAAACAAGCCGAACGGGCGAGTCGTTGCGTATCCCTGGCAACCAGAGAACTCCCCCTTGTATGCTATTGGCTGACGTTTTATCAGACACGCCCATACCGGAAGTACAACACAAATAAAAATATTTCAGCCATGTATTGAGTAGTACGCGCTGCTCTCCGTCGTTGTTAGAGCTCCTTTCCTGCAAAGGTCACTTTCTGATTTCATTCACCACCTGAAGCGTAAACATGTCTACTGAAAAGTCTTTCGCCAAAGGTAAGACGTGCAGCGATTACCCGGCTAACTGAAAAAGTACCGTGCAGAAGACTTGCTCTCATTTATTGCTATCGAGCTAAACTACGATTAGCTTAAAAGTTGCACTTCCGTAAATATGCGTCTTGCTTTAGGGAGGTTAATGCGTGTTTTTAATGCGTTGTTTTACATTAAAAACATGTGGAAACTGAATTATACAAGAAGTCAAGTGGTTTCCATCACATGCACGTCTTCCGCACTGTCTTGTGCTGACAGTCACGTCAATCAAAAGACAATACTTTTTGCAAAGTCATCGTGAGTATGTAATGTAACAGGAGATGACATGAGTGTATTGCAGATAGTTTCTGTTTGTATTTTTGTATCTGAACTTATTACAATAAAGTTTTGGAAGAAAAAAAAAGTATTGGAAACAGTCCAAATAATTACCTCTTTTAATTTGATTAATTTCCATTGAATTTAATGCATTTTTTTTTTAGACTAGCACAGCCTACAGGGACTCAGGTGCTTCTGGCTTCTTTACTGATATTATAAGTTACTCATAACAAATGTACTGTAAGTTTTACTGCAGTTTCTTATTAGGAAAGAACACGAGGTCTCTTTTACGTGACTGTAAAAAAAAGGCTGAAAGGATAAAGGACTGTTTTACTATGAAGTAATGTAGATGAGATAATACAAGTATTAATACAATACAATGTAAAAAGTCCTGCAAGTCCTGCATTAACAAACATCGTAAATATCATCAAAATGTATAAAAATAATGTATTTAAGCAGGTAGGGATGCAAATTGTAAGTGATTTCCTTAATCAATAGTCAGCTGCCTTAACAATCAATTAATCATTAATAATGGATGAAATGTGTTGGACATTTTTCTTATAGCAAACTGCTTTAAACACTGACATGATCCATGTTTGGTGTGAAATCAGAGTCAGCTACACTAGGAGGTAAAAGGACAGATAAAGGAAACATAAAGTTACTTGGATTTTAAATGAAATGACACAAAATAATTACTTCATTTTATTACGATGCTCCCATCTGTCACTTTTCAACGACTGGCAACAAAATCCATACTGAGGCCTAAAATGTCATCAGTTTGTGTCAAATTACTTTTTGTATTTTTCAAATGACAAAAAAAAGTAAACTATTTTCTCTAAAATGTTCAGCATAAAATGAAACACTAAAGTATTTTGTGTCTTTCAGGAAGTGCCGCACCAGGCCCAGTCCCCGAAGGCAGCATCAGGCTCTACAGCATGAGATTCTGCCCATTCGCCCAAAGAGCCAGATTAGTGCTGAGTGCCAAAGGGATCAAGTAAAGACACATTTTATTACACTTTATTTTAAACCATAGCATCACTGTTACCTAAACATAAGATAACTATTATCTGTGTTTCAGGTATGACACTATCAACATCAATCTTAAAGACAAACCTGACTGGTTCCTTGGGAAGAATCCTCTTGGTCTTGTGCCAACACTGGAGACACCTGCTGGTGAGGTGATATATGAGTCTCCCATCACCTGTGAGTACCTGGATGAAGCTTACCCAGAGAACAAGCTGCTTCCTTCCTCCCCCTATGCTAAAGCTCAACAGAAGATGATGCTGGAAAATTTTTCCAAGGTATCGTATGTCAAGACTATTTTTGTATACTTGTCTATTAGTTACCCTGAGCAAAAAAAATCATGTGAATGTGACTGTTTTATACAGGTAGTACCATACTTCTACAAGATCCCCATGGGGAGAAGGAATGGCGACGATGTCTCAGGACTGACAGCTGAACTGAAAGAGAAGTTTGCCAAATTAAATGAGGTGGGTTGTGAGGTCAAGTGCTCTTTACATTCATCAGATATGTAAATTGGTAAATTGTGAAGTCAAAATTGTCCCCAGGAACATGCTTGCAACAGTAAAGTACAATTGTAATTGTCTTTGAATTGTAATAAATGGTACCTGCCTAGCTACAGTGCTTTTTTTATATATAACACTGATGAATGTTATGTTAATTTCTCAGGACCTGGTTAATAAGAAGACCAAGTTCTTCGGTGGTGATTCCATCACGATGATCGACTACATGATGTGGCCGTGGTTTGAGAGGCTGGAGATCTTTGAACTGAAGCCGTAAGTAAAAATCTCACATGACATTTAAAAATAAATACTTTTTAATTATGGAAGCATCTCAAAACACTCAAGGTCACTCTGCAGAGGAGCATAAAGTACAAATATAGGTACAGTACAAAAGTAAGCAGTATGATATAGAGCAAGGAATCTCACAGGAACATTAATCAAGTCTTCTTTGTCATGTTTCCTTTATGACATCTGATATGTTATATTTAATGACTTATGTTAATGTGTTTGGTCTTAGGTGACTGATTTTATTCCCATTGTCTTTTCAGCTGCCTCGACAGCACACCTGAGCTGAAGAAGTGGGCAGAGCGCATGTCGGAGGACCCGGCTGTCAAAGCCACCATGCACAGCGTGGACACCTACAAGGTCTTTACCAAGTCTTACATCGAGGGGAAACCTGACTATGACTACGGCCTGTAGAAACCAAGTGATGAAACCAAGTGATGAAACCTTCAACTGTCCATTGTTTCAGCATTTGGTCATAATTATTCTTATGTCTGTTTGATGTAATAAGAAAATAGACAATATCATGCCGAGTTAACAGTCAAGGGATACAGTAAAGAGAGAGAATGTATTTTTTCTGGACATTTAAGACTTATTTTTTTATTGAGAGGAAAATATGAACTCACCATAATAGGTATGAGGTACGGTGAGGTAAATATGTATCAGGGATTCATTCCAAAGAATTTTCTAATAAAAATTAGAGATGTAATGACTCTGACTTCAATCTGAATTTTGTTTTTGTCATACAAGAAAACTACATGGTGTTTAACGAGGTCCTTTTTACAACACGGGTCTATCAAAGATTTTTTGGGGGGAAAAATAAAATGCAAGGACCTTTCTTTTCTATTAAGCGAAAACAAAATAAGTACTTTAAGGGAAATGATGGTATTTTGAAACCTGGGCCCTATGTTTACACAATCTAGGGTGTGAAAGACTAACGGGTACAAAAAACGTTTGGAATCAGTCCAGTAGATTGCCTCCACAGATAGCCACAAAACATGCTAAAATGGCTCCGACAGCGTATTTCAACATTACCCAAATCATCCCTATAGATAGATTTTTTTGTTAAAGCGCAAGACTGTTTTGTTTGACCAGAAACAGCTTTCATATTGCTCTCTTCACAGCCACCAGGATCCACTGATGAAAATGGTCATTTTACCTCGCAGAACACAGGATCGAGGCAGCAGAAGACCTGCGACTCCCGTGTTCTGCGAGGTAAAATCAGTGTTTTTGTCAATGGAGTCTGGTCGCATTGGGAAAAGCGATGGCATCTGTTTCTGGTTAAACAAAAAGGTTTATCTCTATAGACATACTATCCATAATGTTAAGACACATAACAATAACAATCTCAGCCTGCTGTTGCAGCCATTGCAGCTTGTTGTGTGGCTGCTGGCTGAGGTCATTTACTGGACCAATTCCAAACCTTTTTTTCATTTACACACCAAAATATGTAAACATGGTCCCAGGTTTAAAAATGCCGGAATTCCCCTTTAACATTGAACATTACAAAATGTATTAGCTGCCATCAGATTTGCAACAGTATGCAAGAAAAAAAAAACACTGCTGTATTGTATAGAACATGATTCCTGTTAAACTGGCATAACATGAGAGGTATTTGTTAAAATAGTTCTCTGACGAAGTGCTTCATCTTTTTTGAGGTGAATGTTGATCATAACCCTTCATTTACATTACTTTTTTGCTGCTTTTTTTTAGAGGATATCTTCTGAAAACCTCTCCTTCAGGTTATGACACTAAAAACAAACAATATGACTCGTAAGCTTCAGAAACAGTCTACATGTTCTGATAATATACCCATCAAATCTTGTAGAAAACCTGCTGTTTTGCAGCTAGATTTAACAAACAGAAACCACTTTTCAAATGTTTCTAATGTTTGTTTGGAGGCCATATCCTTAATATACTGGTTGAAATGTCAAGTGTAAAGAAAGCAGCAGCAGAAACCACAACATCTCTAGATGTCAGCCATGACTGAATTAACTGTTGTATGTGCACCTTTTCATTTCAGTACATGACTATGTGGTGAGACTCTTTGTAGCAACGTTGCCTAATATTTAAAGATATGCAAGTGCTGAAAGTATGAAACACTTTGGACAACAAACAGGGCCAAAGCTCACACACTTTCATCTAGGCTGTGGTGTAAACCTCCATTTGACAGGTGAGGTGTGTACTCTTGTATGAGCACAGGTGCATTTCTCAACATTTCATGGAAATGCCTGACTGTTGCTGCGTGAAGCTCCCTCTGCAACACAAGAGACCGGAACAGATTGATGGGCTCCGCTTTGCGAATCATCTCAGGAACCTGGACGCCTTCTGGCACTTTACTGTTCCCGATCAGAACGTGATGGAGTCTCTTCTCCTGTAGGCTCCACTGCAAGAAGCTGAGCACATCCCGAAGCCTGTGCTCCATACTCTCAATGCCCCACGCTGAGGGCCTTTTAGTTAGCAGTAAATGCAACAGAGCGGTCTTTAAGTGGTAGTTGGTAAGAGCACATTTTCCTGTGAGCCCTGTTTGCTTTCTGTGTAGGAAAGTAACAATCTGAAGGCAGTGTAAATGACAGGAATGTTGTGGTAGGCGCTTAGCAAAATGTTTCAGCAAATTCCTCTCGTAGACAGCAAAAGAAAGGGGCCAGTATGGGTCTGGAGCGCCGTCACACTCTGCTGGAAAGTGTGAGACAAAATAAGCGTCTGTATCCTCCAGCTGAACCACCGGTATGATGTTGAACATGATGACTTTCCCCGAGCGGAATCGGATTTTCAGAGCACCGGCGGCATCCAGATTGCGAAAATTCACGTCAAAGTCGTATTTGTGGGAGATGCGTCCCCACGCTTTGGTGACAGAGATCTGAAACCACTTCATGACTTGATCTTTGGCTAAGAAAGACGTGTTCCTGGAGCACAGCAGCTCATCAGGACTGTGGTCTGCTTTGGGTGTGTCGCTCCTGCTGTGCAACAAACACAGCATGTCCTCTCCCAGGTTAGCAGAGCCACAGAGACAGCCCTCCTCAAGCCTGGTCACCTTTATCTTGCCACAGCCCTGCATGTCTGGAGGCATGTCGCTTGAGGGGCTGCACCACAGATCAAACTGGAAGCAGTACGGATCTGGAGGCGAGAAAGACACTATAAGGTCGCACATCAGTGGCTTGCACACCTTCCAAGACTCGAACATGCTTCCAATCCCGACAAAGTCCCCGACTTCCATGTCTGCCTCCCTGTCACACACGCTCCTGAGCGATTCCAGCAAGTCATCAGCAAAACCCTCCACAAACTCCCTCACCCGCCAGTTCTCGTGGGATGAAGTGTAGGTGCATTTATCACAGAAGTTGCTCAGGACATCCTTATCTAGTACCATTGTCCTGGGGGTGACAGAGCCGCTCTCTGAAAACACGTCTTCGTCCTCAACTGGCCGGATTTCACCCTGATTCAACCTGCACATCTCGATAGTGAAAAATATGATGAAAGACGCAGCGCTCCATAAGTACCAACTGTATCCATCCTCCTCCGAGCTGGTTTCTTCCTGCTTCGAGTCCAGCTGCGAGAGCTCTTTCTCCAGCTTGGCCTGCTCCACTTGCAGCATCTCCTCATGCTCCCGCATGCGAGCCATCATTGCCTCGTCCTGTTCTGGCAGCGTGGTGTTCTCTTGAGGAAAGAGCAAGGGGTGGTTTAAGATGGCAGCGGCCACCACCACACACACTCGTGCAATGGCCCCCTGCATCTTCAGCTTGTTTCTATACACATTTAAGCACCTTGCAGACGTCAATGCAGCTGCAGCTCAGGTCCTGAAACAAAGAGCAGAAAGAGTGATTTTACTGAAGTTGATTTAAGATGATAATGCATGAAATCATGGTATATATATTAAAAAAATCAAGTTATTTTTATAAAGCTGAACTCCACCCAAAGGGGAAGCACAGATTGTACCTCTAAAAATAGTCAGTGGGCTTAGTGACGCACTAGCCCTGTATCAGACTGTGCAACATGGGAGGAAGGAAGATTGAGCCCTCTAGAAGAGCGTCGCCCTTCTCTGATAACCCTATTCAGTTACCAACATTGTGCCTCTCTTAACATTTACATCCTGTAAACATCTTGTACAAAATAAAATGAATGACACTGCCCTTTCTGGAAAATGTCCAAATAAAGTGAAACAATGTGGAAAAAAACTCTCAGTGTCATTATTTCTTTCCTGGACGTCATCAGCTGACCGACAAGTAATGCAATATAATGTACAGAAGAGGAAATTACATAAGTCTCTTGCTTATGTTCCAAGAGTATAAGAAACAGGAAGTATGCATGCATCGTGATCTCACTTTGACATCAGGAGATTATGAACCGTTCTCTGTCAGACTTGAGCTTCAAAATGACAGCAGTAATGGCAGAGTATGTGAGGTCACAGAGCCAGGGAAACTTCCCATGACTTGCTCACTGGGATGCTTTCCAACACTTACATGGCTGAGACCATCCAAACAAACATCAAGCCAGACTTAGAGGCTCTGCACTGTGGTTCATTAAAAATTATTTGAGATCATCTATTGTTACAGAACATGAGACTATAGTGAACAGAAACAAAGACTGAGAAAAAGCAAGATAATTCATGTTACAAATGATAAATAGAGTTATGATTACTAACTTAAAGAGGCTCATCTTAGCTAAGTGAGTAAGTGCTGAGTAGGTTGCTAACTTTATATCTTCTCTACTCTTATTGACCATTATTCCATTAACCAAGCTCTAAGACCGTGAAGTAAAAATACTTAAGTAAAAGCAAACTTATTATCAGTAAAATGTTGATGTTATTAGATTATTATTATTATTATTATTATAAGTTAACATGTAGACAGCATGTGGCATCTGGTCACGTTGGAGCATACAACAAATAAAGTATGATGTAGCAGGTGCAACATGGGATGCATGAGCACAATAATGCAGCAATAAATCACATTACATATATTGACTTAAGCTATATGTTGATGCTAATACTTTTGCACTTTTATTTTGAAAAACACATTTTTTTTTAAAAAAGCACTACAGCAGAGTAGTAATCTGTGGTAGTGCTACTTACGTTTGATACATTTTTACTGATGAGTAAAATACAAGTAAACTACTTTAAAACAGTGTACAAGTACATGAGTAAACGCAAAATAAAAGTCTTTCCGCCGCTGTGACGTCACCGCGTATGCTCGCGCCAACGGTTCTCCCTCCTCGGTTGTCGTAGCAACAAAATAGTGACCCGTCCCGCTCATCACGGAAACAAGATGATGATGGCGGACAAACATCGTCCATCACAGACACATGAGTCACTTCACAGCCTGCTCAGCGAACAAACACTGCTTTGTACGATGAAGTGTAAAGTTTTTAAAACACAACAACAACAACTTTGGTCGGCAACTAGCTTAATTTGCATGTTTCGCGGCTCGGAGCTGTAAGTCTTCGTCGAGCAGCAGCGGGGCTAAAGTTCAGGAGGATACAAGGTAAGAAAGTTGCTAACCTACCTTTAAGATGTCCTCTGCTGCACCTCATGGTGATGGACTCATCGGACTCGTGAGAGGAAAACTTCACAACTTGTTTCTTACACATTTCCTGACTGTGAGCTCCACCCACACAGATAGAGACACCGCCCAGCTTCCTCTGTGCGACCAAAATAGGGGTTGTGAGCTGAGAGGAGCAGGGTGTGGGCTCCATGATGCGTTTAAACAAGCACAACATGGCGTATACAAAGTGCTGTACTCACTATTATATAAAGAGCTCGAGTGATCACAATATACAGGCCTACAACACTTAAATGAACAACTTTGCTGTAGTTTAATGGACTACAATAATGTTATGCTCTCCTTTTTATGATTGGATACAAATATGAGCCCTTTTCTAGATTTTTATTTGACTTTTTCATTATTTTTTACTGTTGCTCCTTATTGTTTTATGAAATTGTTAAATGGTTTTATTCATACCCTATGTTTTACTTACAAAAAAAAAAATCTGAAATGTTATGTTTAATATACAAGAACCCCATTATCTAGAAAAAACAAACAAACTAATTTATTTATATAGCCCAAAATCACAATCACATTGCCTCAGTGGGCAAGACACCTCAGGAAGAGCCTGAGTCTCACGTACAGAACAGAACAACAAAATCATAATTCACAAATTGCATTGACAGAATATCTGATACAATTTATGTAATAAATGTAAAGCGTGTGGATCCAGGAGGATGACTGAGCAGGCCGAGGCATCGCCAAGTGGTGCCAGGGCCCCGTGACCTCCTCTCCACCATGGTGACCTGGAAGAGGGCAGGCCACACAAGATAATTGGCAGCAAAAGAGAAAACATCAGAGTGAAGAGGCATCAGGGTATGATGAGCCAGATCTGTCAGTATGTGAGGCAGCAGCAGCAGCAGGAGGAGGAGGAGGAGGAGGAGGAGGAGGAGGAGATATATTATTATATTATGAGATATATTCTGCATCCACAAGGTGGTGCTGCATGCATGAGCAAAACACACAATTGGGTAATTTACTGTAGAAATCACAGCATTAAACTGGAAAGTGTGTATCTGGTAAATGACTGTATTGTTAAAAATACAGTCATTTACCAGATGGCTGTTACTGTGAATTTCACGATAAGTTTCTTACAGTGTGGGTACAATCAAATAAAGTGCAATGTCAAGAATAGTACAGTGTAGAAGTACAGTGTAATTAGAAATAAAAATAAACTTAAAATAACTGCTGCCTTTTGAGGAGAGAGGACACTTCTTTGTGTCTATGAAGTATTTGGGGTACATTTCCACTAAAGAACATCATCAACTTCTCCAGTTGTGACATCAGAGCATTTCACAATGAAAAGTGACGAGCTTTGTGCTCTTACAGCACTTTAATCACATCACCAACAATGTGCTGTAAACACTCCTGTATAAAATTACAGTGTCATCAATTTATTGTAAAAAAGAAAAAAAATCACAGCATTGTACTGAAAATTGTTCATCTGGTAAATTACCGCATTGTTAAAAATAAAGTATTTTCAGTTACAGTTAAAACACACTACATACACACAGTAGATACTTATTACTCTGTTTTATTTTACAATTATGTGTTATTGTTACTAAACACAGTAAATATACTGTAATTTCTTCTGTAGTAAGTTCCTTCTCAACGGCTGCCAGCTACTTACTCTAAATTTCACTGTAAGTAACTGAAGCGTCCTGCCACATTATGCACATATTGAACATATATTGTTCACGCTCCTCAGGTAATACCAACATCAACAATCACATATTTGACCTTTTAAAGTAATAAATTACAGCTGTTAATGTTTTCCACATGACTGAATGTAAATCACCCGTGAAGTCTTGTTTGGCAGTTTCCACAAAAAACCCCTCAAGTAACACTTTGCATCTTGCGCAACATGGCACCACTGCAGAGTACAAATGTGTCTGTACAGTGAAGTTTTCTCATACCGCAGGGATGACAAGCTCAGAGAGCATTCAGACGCTCCCTCTGCAGATTCTTTGGGACTGGCTAAGACAACAGAGCCTCCTCAGATCTCCATTTTTCCCAGTCTTCTTCTCTCTGACTATTTACCTGAGCTGCTGCCTGCCTTATGTTTGTCTGGATATACTCTGCTCACAACTGACCGTGATCCAGCGCTTCAAGATTCAACCTCAAAGCCAGGTAACATGGGAAATGGCTCAGAAGTGCTTGTGCACCATCTTGCACAACCACGTGTGTTTCATTTTCCCGCTGTCTGTTGTTCACTGGTACTTCAGACCTACGTCTTCTCCTCCACTGGCGCCTGACATGCTGTCTGTTGTTAGGGATATACTGGCCTGCCTCCTCCTCTTCGACACGCAGTACTTTTTGTGGCATGTGCTCCATCACAAGGTGTCCTGGCTTTACCGTCTCTTCCACAGGGAGCACCACTTCTACAGAGCCACCTTCTCGCTGACGACCGAAAACTCAAGTGTCTGGGAGATGCTGAGCCTCAGCTTCTTCACGACGCTGAACCCTGCTCTCCTGGACTGCCATCCGCTCACAGAGATGCTCTTCTACATCACTAACATCTATCTGTCCGTGGAGGCTCACTCAGGATATGAATTCCCCTGGTCTCCACATAGACTGGTGCCGTTTGGTCTCTACGGAGGAGCTCAGCATCACGACCTCCATCACCTCAAATTCAAAGTCAACTACGCGCCGTACTTCACACACTGGGACAGACTGTTTGGCACACTGCAGGGAAAATGCAGACAGAAGAGGGCAAGAAGAAAGTCTTTGAGTCGTGGTTAGAAGAATATGTGAAGGCCTCATTTGTTTATTTTTTTCCCCATCTGTTTACCTGCAAGAAAAGCAGCAAATGAAGAAAAAATGACTGACTTAATCAAGTTTAGATGATTACGACAAACAGGAGCTGTTTCAGCGTGGACATACAATCTTTAGAATAAGATAGACGTGGAAAAAATGTGAATCTAAACTTTAAATATGGCTGTTAAAGGTTTGTAGTTTGCTCCCTCAAGTGTAACCAAAGTTTTTCCACAGCAGAAAAATGTATGAATAGCTTAATATAAATTTTGTATGGAGGCCCAAAGGGGACTTAATTAAAATGTTAATCATATTGAATTATTTCATTTGAACTTTTACTCAAATAACACACATAAATAAGTGGAAAATTAAAATGTTATTGTGGAATTACTTTACAATTTTCAGAAGTCCCCATGGGCCTCCAAACTTTGGACCATCTTTAGCAACGGTAGTAATTCAGATGTCATATATCTGGATGTATGTATGTGTATAAATGTATTGAGCCATGTTTTGTCACAGATAACTGCAACAGACTGAGTAAATAGTGTAGACTGACAGCAGATGAGTGGATTATTCTGCAAGAGCAGCTTGAAAGGTTTATATGAATGTATTGGCATTTATTGTAATGTAAATGTATTTAAAAGTATCGCTTAAACCTCGTAAATCAATTTAATTGTGATTTTTTCCCTCAAACTATTTTACTTTTGCTACAGAATGTGAATGTAATATTGATGTTTTCTTTTGTAATAACCCTTTAGTTAACTGGCTTTATTAAAGGAGACCTGTTATGCTATTTCTGTTTTTCCCTTTCCATATGTGTTTTTTAACGGCTCTTGTGCGTTTAAAAGATCTTGAAAGTTAAAAAGATCAGTCGGCACCAACTCTCTCCCACAGAAAACACTGCTCCTCAAATGCCTCATTAGTAGTCCCGCCTTTAATTCATTGACATCACACTACATCACCATGTCACGTGTTTGCATAATTTATGTCTGAACATGTAAAAACTGATTTAGCACAGCTGCTCTGTTGTTGTTAGCAGTGCTGGCTCAGGCGTGTGTGAGCTGACCAATCAGAGGAGAGAGCCACTAGAGTTGCAAAACTGATAAAAGACAGAAAAAAGGTCATATAAATCAATACATAGCCTAACAGTATGTTAAATAGTTAGAATAGAGTGTTTTTCAGCACCATACAGTGTACGTATGATTATTAAACAAAACATTTCCCCTTTTCCTCATGCTTACAAGCTAACAAGCTGGGTTTCATGTGTTTCCTCCTTCATGAAGAAGCTGGGGTCAGCTCAAATTACAGTCACATGTAATCATCTTTAATGGCAACATGTTTTCACAGGAGGTTGACAAAAAAAGTCTAAATGTTTTGCAGGAAATTGTTCAAAAGACTACTGTAACATTGTCCCGTCTCCACTGTCCATCTGTTTGCTTAGTACGTTTTGAAAAGTAATTGTTTCACCAAAACACAGATAAACACAGATGTATTCAGCTACTGCTGTTTACTGTGAGTGCTTGATAATCTAAGAGTCATCCTCACTAAATATTCACCATCATTGTGAATGATTGGATGCTTTACGGTGAAATATTTGAGAAAGACAGTCACATAAACATGTCATCATAGTTCAATTCTCTCAGTGTCATCTCTTAGTGTGATAATGAATACACAGAGGTCAGACTTTACTAAACAGCTTCGATACAGAAGTTTGCATCATTTCAAAGTGACTCACCACACTTTCAGAGATAAAAGCTATTCACAGTACAAATTTCAACATGCAGCATTAAAACATGGCAGGACACGTCCTCCGTGCTGGCTGAGCAAGCACCCTGAGCACACCCTCATAATTTGGAGAAGAAAGAATTATGTAACTTTTTGACAGTGCAGCTAGAAAGTTCGGGGAGTGTTGGGTTTCAGTAAACAATTTTAAAAAGTGTAGCCCTGCTTTCTGTAAAAATTGCCCTGACATAACTTCTGCTATGATTTGGCGCCATAAAAATAAAATTGACTTGACTTTTTATTATAATGCGGTGTGGAGTGATACGCCACAAATCCAGGACAAATCCAAACTTGCATCCACATCTTTAATTTCAACATTCACAACATCGTATGTTTTGACTCATTCTCGTCACACTGATTTCTGACTAATGTTGAAACCATTTGCACGTAAAGCAGAATTCCTTTAAAGAGGCCGCTACAACTGGTAACCATGGCTGCGGAACAGCCGTATATATAATATAGTAAATATATAAATATATATATTTATATAACAGCTGTTACACAGCGACTTACATAAGTTACGGAAGTAAAGGCTCGACTCCAAACCAGGTGTTTCAGGCAATGCAGGATAGAGTAACTCCCTTTGGCGTGGACTTTTTTTTGGACCTTTTACATGCACAAAAATGCTACATAACACAACAAAGGAAAGGCAAAACCCTCCAAAAAACATAATATGACCTCCTTAAAATACCTTTTGAAAGTATAATCCATGTTGTCAACCCAATAATAACTGCAGAATGATATATTTTGAAGCTATTTTATCCTGACACCTCTTAGCAATGGATTTCAAAGCACTTACTTTTAAAATTCTCGACAAAAATCAACTGAGGTTTATATCCATTAATTAATTCCTTATCTACATCTGATATATTAGCATTGAGTTCTCCCTTCAGATTTTCCTTTAATAAAAATTCTTCTTGTAATGTAGGTAATAGCCTATAATATCCATATGCGTAAAATCATAATTGAGACAAACTGTACAGATGACGATTTGGAGTTGCTGTATTAATAACAACAACACAATATTTGATATGATGCTGACGTCTCAACAAAAAGACTCCGCAAAATCACCAAAGTACTGTTTGAAACTGTGTCTGGATGTCCGAGATTCTTTTTGAGGGCACATTGGTGCCAATGTCGTAATAATGGGCTGACAGATAAGCAAGAAATGAAAGTAGACAAATAGGTCAGTGGACCCAAAATAACCGGGCTAAAAAGATGGTCTTCCTTCCCCTGGCATTTACAAGAAAGAATCTATTGAAGTCTTTGGATGGTTTTGTTTTCCTCTACACTGATCCTGAGGGAAACTACATTTGAATGCAACAATGCACACATTATATGTAAGATCAAGAAACTTTGTGAATAAAAAAATAAATTAAGTTTAAGATCTCAAAACGCACAGTTGTAACAAAGAAAGCCACAAGAGTTTAAAGAGTCAATTAACCCACATAACAAAAGAAAAATCACATTTTCTCACCTACCTATAGTGGTATGTTTTGTATAATTTGGTTTTATGTGCTTTTACGTACTAAAAGATATAAAGATTTAAACAAGTAATAGGCCTATGCATTGTGAAATGCAGTGTGGTAGACTAGAAAAGATTTAAAAATATGAAATAAATAAACTGTATGTAAAAAATCTAAATAAACCAAAAGTCTGTAGTATCTGTATCGGCTTATTTGGGTGAACTGGCCCTTTAAGTCTGATCCGTTAACAAGCATACAGGAAGATTTTCTATATGTTGACAGTAGTTAAAAATTGCAGTGACTTAAATGTAGATGAGTTGGAACTTTAATCAGTTTTCTAGATATTCATTAACAAAAGGTCGTTTCTCACCTCAGTGTTTCTTTCACTACAAATCATTTCATTGTTTGTTTCAAAAGGTTTATAACGGGTGATATTGAAACAGACTTCTCGTCAGTGTTGACTTCGTACATAATTGGCCTTTGCAGACTGTGAAACTTGGAGTAAGCAACTAAACCACTATAAATACAAAGGGAAACTTTAAATTACAATGCTGGCGCGTGTCGTATCACCAGTGAACGTACCAAAAGTCAGAACTGAAAGTAGGTTCTTGTTTCAGCTACTTATCATCTCATCAACTGGGAAAGTACATGTCTGAGCATGTTTTACTTAAAAACGAAACGTACAAAGACCGCTTTAAAATGTAGAATTCATTAAGAGTACATTTACTGCAACCAGAGTTAATAGTTACATCTTTTTAAAAATGAAGACATATTATATTATATTATATTCTGGTTAGAAGATGACAATAACTGGTGATCAAAACTAGAGCAGTCACAGTTTCACAACATGTAAGGAAGCAAAATCAATGTGACACTTTCACTAATTGTATATTTATTGAGATTTATTGCAAAATATCAAATATATTCATTACTCACAAATGACACATAGACTGGAAGGGAGGTGAAATTCAGTACAAGTAATCTTTTTCAACACTTTCTCACAGAACATTTGAAGCAAATACAGTGGTACTGGTTTCTCCATATAACAAAAACTCTGGTATCCTGCAAAAATACTAAGTTTTATATGGAGGCTTCATCAGCAACGTGTGAACTTTGCATAAAAAAGACATTTGTGAGTAAAAAATTCCATATTCAAGCTTTAAACTCTAAAATTCCTTAGTATTTACACCTTAATCCTATTTATTTTATTATATACACATTTTTTTGTATCATCTGTCATGCACCAAGAAGTACCCCGACCTGACTGGGCTTACAAGACACTTCAAACATAACAAAAAACAATACAATTACATATGTATATGTAGATATCGCATCTCCAGTACATCACATAGTAGTATATCTCTGGTCTGGAGAAAAGACTCACATTTCAACAATTATTTCTCACGTTATATTAAACACATCATGATTCAGTTGGGATGCTTTCAATGTGACCTCGGGCACACCGGCAATCTGACAGTTGATGTAATTTTTTTTTTTGTTAAATTAAATAAAAAATGAAGCTCAAACCAATATTTAAAATTTAATTCATCCATTTTTGGTCATGAAAAAGAAAAACAGCCTGTTTTTCAATTTTAATTTTTGTATTTTAAAAAAGAAAATCAAATTACCACTAGTTTCTGAAAAGAAAGATGCACGGATCACCTCAATACATGTCAAAAAATGTCCAACCAAATATGAGCACAGTTCTCCTCCTGAGATAGACATAAAGCGTCCTCCTATGTTGTTAGTATGCATTTAACACAAAATGAGATAAATAAAACACTTTGTAAACATGAACATTCTGCAGACAATCTAAGTAAAAGCCCGTATCTAGGATTGTGATACAGAGCACAGTAGAACAAAAAGTGCATTTCAAAGTGGATTTGAGCCAAAAGGTCCTGAAACATCAGGCCGTCAGTCCCCTCCAGTTGGCACTGGACGGCCCTTGTTGCCTTTTTGCTCGATTGAGCATGTAGAATTGGTGGCAGCTCGTCGGTAAGACAAATCACTCTGATTGGCAGATCAGCCAAGCGAATCAGTGCACGAGAGGAGAAACGGTAAAAGAAAGAGCGAGGCCCTTGAGCCTGTCGCTGTAGAATCCATGATTTCACCCCAGAGAGCAGCAGATCATATACCTCATCAGACTACATCCAGAAGACACTTGTTCTAAGTCTTAATCAATAATATTCTGAATTAGACACATCACACAAGAAGTGAGACATCTCGTCTTTTTTTCTCATCTCTGCTGTGAGTTGCACATGCAAAGTACTGAACAGGCGGCTGACGTGCACGGAAACCACTCTGGTGCTCACTTTTTCTCAATATCTTTAACTTCAGTCTCTCTTTCAAACTCAGCGGCGACTGAACGATGTTCAAGTGCTGCTTAAACAGACACAGAATATATATATATATATATATATATATATATATATATATATATATGTTAAGGGTATGTTGATTATTTAGCTCACCCTTATCCCACACTTCATGTAAACATCGCTTGAAAGTAGTAATTCACACAGTAGACAGGACTGCAATTACTTTCAATAGTGCTCACAGTGGACACGTTCAAGCAGAATATTTCATCTAACCACGAAGCAATATAGCTTTCACTTTGTCCGCCTTGAGCTGTCTGCCATATTTCTCTAAGTTTTGGACCAACTTCTTACCTGCCGCAAGGCCCTGACCCTGCACCCAGTCTTGTAGCAGTTCCATTGTCTGCTCATGAGTGTTATGGGGGTGGTTACGTTCGCAATTATCAATTCTAGTCATTGGTATTTTGTCACGCATCGCAATATCCTTCATGTCAGGCCATCCAATCTCTTCTGCGATGTCAGAGAGGTAAGGCTGGAGATCCATATCTGGTACTAATGAGACAGAAAGAAACAATGGGGATTAATGCAGTGAAGTGCAACACATAACTTTATCTTTTAGATTCAAAACAGCTATGTTTAACATGAAAGCTGTCATTAAAATGAAAATCCCATCTGCAAATTTTTCCAGTGACTCACATAAAGTAAGTCTGTTGTCACAGCGTTTAGAAAAACAACCGAGCCAATCAGAGCTTTGTGGGCAGGGTTCAGAATGGGGACATGGTCTTCACAAAAATAACTATATCCATGAAAGTGTGCGATTAATCTTTCAGTGAAGAAAATGTGAAAAAGACTGTTAATAAAAAATAAAAAAAAAATGATCATGACATTGCCCAGTGATCACAGTGACTTCTTCAAGTTGCATCTTTTGTCCAACCAACAGTCAAAAACCCAAAGACGTTTCATTTACTGTCATTAATGACAAAAAACAAGCAGCAAATCCTTATATTTCAAAGCAAATGTTTGACATTTTGGCTGAAAAATGTCTGAAATTATTATTATTATTTACACAATATCTGACTGAATATGATTTGAAATCAAATGTCAGATCAGTGTGATTATTGATTATCAGCTAACAAGCTTAAAAATACAGACAAACATTAATTCAAGCTCTTATATTGCATCAATCTCTTACTTACTTTCTGTAAGAGGCCGTATCTCCTGAGGAGAAGAATGAAGAATGAATGTTAATACAATGTTTACACCTCCACAAATAATGTAGCAACACGACAGTACTGATACAGAGCAAGCACACTAACAAGGACACCAACGGTTTCAGACAACTAACCTGAACCTCCTACAGAGAGAGGCAGCTTTGTGCAAGTGTGACAAAAGAGGTTAGTTAAAAGTCTGATAAACAGGACAAACATCTTAGAAGCTGGTCAGAGTTATAAAAGGATTAAAAGAGATCACACTGGAGAATAACTTACCACAAGTTCAAGTTCTGGACCTGGATTTTCAACATGTCCATTTGGAAGTTGGGATAAAGTGTTTTGTCCTTGCCCTAATGAGATAAATTATCAAAAAACAAATTACACAAACATTTTATTAAGGAAATACAAAACAGTGTTTTATCTGCATGCCACTGGAACTGAACCACAGGTATTACTGCTGTACTATTTTACTGAGAACACGTGAGGTTGTAGCGCCCTCTGTTGGTCTTATAGTTGTATTATTGTGGTAGAAATACTCACTCTTGCAATAAAACCAAACAGCGACTCCGACTCCGACTCCAACTGCTGCAATTAATAAAATTCCAAAAATTATGCCGACTATTTTCCCTGTCTGATCGCCCCCTGAAACACAAAGGTACAGACATTACATTTTTTTACAGACAAAACGATGCCATTTCTATTTATAAACGACACAGCAATATACTCGTTTGCAATCATGCTAAACTGAACCATACCTTCGGTTTCTTTCCCTCTTTCATTGCAGACTGTGTTATTGTTGCCTGTACAGGGTACTTTGATGCCCTCAGGACATCTTGAACCAAAAGAAAAGTAGGTATTAAGAAACAAACTGAATCGTCACATTGTAGTAGTACACATGCATCTTCTAATTCACAGATACTAGGAGGAGCAGAACGTACTTAGCACAAGATTGGCAGAGTGTACAGATGTCCGTGCCACTGGCGCAGTAGTGATCCTTTTTACATCGACACTTCCTGTTCCTGGCAGAAGTGCATGTTACCTCCTCCTCTAGATTAGCTGAAAGGACATTGAAACAACACAACTGACATTAGAGGGACTGACTGACTGTTTCAAACTGTATTTTTTTATGTAACAAAAAAGTGACATATTACGCGACTTGTGGTACATAACAGACTGCCTTTCAAGAAGTATAATTTTTAATATCATGGTTGCATTAGATTATATACCAATGTCGTGTGAGCACGATGTGCAGGGTTCACAGGACGTCAGGCCAGTAGGGTGACTGCTGAACGTCTCAGCTGGACAGGGCACGCATTGTCCAAATTCTAGATTAGCAGTGCAGTGTGTCTCCACATACAGACCTACAGCATGGAGACACAAGTTTTGAAAATGTTTTGATTAGTTTCACATACACAAACACACAGACAGACACATGTAAATATATTCCAAAAGTAAATATTTCTGGCAAAATAGAATAACAAGTCGAAATGGTCAGAAGTGTGGCTGATATTGTGGACACATTGTATGTGTTAGTCTGCGCCTAGACACACCAGTTGTAGTGGGAACTACCACGGATGTGGTTTTGAGTACTTTGCCAGGTGTTTCTCTGTATATCTGTTTAAAAGACATACGAACCGAAAAAACAAGCATAGATGCTACAAATTATGTCAAGAAATACATCCTAGTCAACTGCAGAGGGGCCCGCAGATGCCCAAGTCTCTAAGACTTACGCAGCAGGTGCTTTGAACTAGAATGGAAAACTTTATGCATTTTTACCTTTTCTTGAGGCCCTGACATGGAAAAAGAGCCTTGAATCAAAATTTAGTTGGCATTTTAAATATTTTTTAAAATATTTTCACTATTTATCTATTGCACTATATAACTAATTTGCTTTCAATCACACTTTTGCCAGATTAACTTGGGCCCATGCGGTTCCTGTTTGCCCCAGGACCAGTTATGAGCAGCTTTGTTTTTAACACAATATTATCGTTTAAAGTGTTTTTTTCTTTTTTGTCTCTGCATATAACTCTGCTTTTAATGTTTTTTCAGACTGGTGGCATTAGTTAGAAACTTAAGAGCACGCCTGATAGTTTTTTTTAGATGTTTTATGTCAAAACAATGCTGATAAAACTAAACTGTTTGGTTTAGTACGGTTGTGATTTCTACTAAATCCATGAAATAAAATATCCATTGTACTTCCTGGTGTTTTTAATCCAAGATGGACACTGACATTCAATGTTTGACACGAGAACTAATGGATCTAAAGTCTGGAATTGTAATCATCTCCACCAAGGGTTATGTTTTTACCCATGTCCGTTGGTTGGTTGGTTGGTTTGTCAGCATAATTACACATAAACTACTGAATGGATTTCCACGAGACTTGAACGGAGGATGGGTCTTGGCCCAGAATGGACCTCATTAACTTTTGGTGTGGATCTGGATAAATGGACGGATCCAGAAACTTCTTTCTCACTTTCATTAACATTGTGAGATTTTTCTACAATTTCGTTAAGCACTTAACCAGCAGCCACTTTTTGACCTCTGCCTTCAACACAGGATCATTCATCTTTCTAATGATTTGAGCACATTAAATAGAAACTGATGCTGTGTTGACATTTAGTGACACTTACCAATACCACACTTGCAGCACTGCATCCCGTCATGGTCGTAGGTGCCATCTATACACTGGGATGAAGACACCCTGAAACCGAAAGTGAAAGTAAGTTATAACACTGTGAATCAGCTAGAAAACATTACAACATTTAGCGTAATGGAAGAGAAACAATTCACAGCTAACCTCTGAGTATAAATCAAGCTTTAACCTGAGTCAACACCTTCAACCAACAACTCCGGAAACAACCACCGGGCGGGTAACGAGACTTCGGCACCAACACCGAGCATGGTGGGTCACGACACGGTGTGTAACTGACTCACAAAGTTCACGAGCGAGGTCAGAAAATGTTACTTACACCGACACAAGGAGGGAGAACAAGACAGCGGTGGTAATCCGCGCAGGACACCTGTTGACGTGCGCTGCCATCGTATCTTCGTCCTCTTCTGGACGTTACAGTTACTGAAGCGCTCACGCAGGAATGTGCCTCGAACTGCGCATGCGCAGAAGTGATCTACATGGGACTTTTTTATTTTCCTCACTTGATTTCTCAGTAGCAGTCCCCACCCTTCAGCAAAACATGTGTTTTATTTTATTAACTATGTGCACTGAATGTGAATTAAATTGTTCATTATATAAGGAGACAAAAATACAGATGTTTAACTTTTCTTCTGTATGTTGGGGCTGATAAGATGACCTCATCGTGACTGATAGCATTGTGCAATTACTGTTGTTTGGAAACTCCCAATAATACCCGGGATTTTAGAAATAGTACCGATATCACAAGTCAACCACAGACGTAACAAAAGGCCCCTGACCGGGGTCTGGAAACTAAAGGTGATCATGGTTTGTTGGTTTGTTACACATGCATTTAAAAAACAACAACTGAAAACGTATTTGTTCAAACTTTATTGCCAGAAAACTACTTTTGATACTAAAGTAATGAAAGTAAAGTACATCAAATACACAATACATAAATACATTTATTCAAGTACTATTCATATGGGTGACTTTCACTTCCCCCATATTTAAACACAATATCTTTACTTTTACTCAAGTAAGACTTCATTATTTTACACAATATATTATGATTATCAGTTACAATGATTTTTTTAATATATATGTTTAATAACACTGCAGTAGAATTCAATATTGTAGAAAAGCAAATGTAAGATATAATAAGAGATAAGATAAGATAGTTTATTTGTCATTGTAGGCATACAACAAAGATAAATAAACAAGATAAATATGAGAAGGTAGCGTCTACCTATGTGATAAATAAAAGGCACTTGGATGAGGCAGGTAAACAGTGACAGTGCAGTATATATTTATAATAATAATAATATATATATCTTAAACCTTTGAGTTTAAAAACACTGAAATCAGCTTAACGAAAACCCACCATGTGTTTAACATTTACAGTGAATAGAAAGCACTTTCATGGACACAAAGACAAAATAATTTGTGTTTAATTTATTCAATCTGTTCTATAAGATGATTAATAAAGAAGTAACGTGGTTTGTTGATGTCATCCAGCATGCATGACTCAAGCTTCACCACTAGGGGGTGTTATTGATCTTTGTTGGGTTTGATGGCTGCTCAACAAAATAACACAGTAACCTTTGAATGTCTTCATTGACAGACAAGTTGGTAACATTGAGAAAAATGAAACTCTCACCACAAAGTACTCAACAAAAACTCCCCGATGTTAGTAGCGTCCCTGTTTGTTGTGTTACAGGCGAGTTGTGATTCCTAAAAGTGAAGTGTTGACGCTGAAGTCCAAACACATAATTTTCAACCAGTCACTGACTCATATCTGTCTTTTTCTGTTTTCTTGAACAGGAAATCTGCAACACTAGATTGAAAAGGTGATGCCACCCTGATGCCTGCACAAAGGTCAGTCCTGCAGAGGGAAAGCAAACTTCTTTAACACGAATCAATGTAATTTTAAACTCACTCTTTGATTCATCAAGTATTTGCAGAGTGAATTAATGAAGCACCTAATGTGATATACAAGTCATTTCTGTAGCAGGAAACCCTTTTCTGTCTGTGCCACTGACAAATTAATGCCTCACCCCCCAAAAAACACCATCTTTGTTTGATCTCTGCCAAGTGTAGTTAACAACAAATGCATCTTTGAACAAAAGTGAAGGAAAAAAAAAAAGTATTTGGCTGGGGAATAAAAACTTAACTTGAAGGAGAAGCTCCTGCGGGATTCGCTTGTTTTTGCAAGTGTACCAAATTTCAGCCCTTTGTAGTCCCAGTGAGTCCCATGCAGTGTCGGATTTGTACCAGTCTGCTGCCTGCTCATTTGGCCCACTTAGAGAGAAAAATTAACCCACACATGTACACATGACACACACAAACGCACAGGTGTCGTTAAGAAAAATCATTGATATATTTAGCCACACAAGCGGCACGGCCTTATGGATGGCAGTGTCGGTGTTTTGGTCAGTCCCCTTGAAATATCTCACATATCTCTGCAGATGTTTTCTGTCTCCAGACGATGAAGACTAATGAAAGGTGACTCGTCTTCTGCCACCATGAGGTCGACATTTGACATTCATATCAGGATGAACTGTTGTCTCTTTGGTCCAATTTCAAGAGCATAAATATGTAAAAAACGAATGACATCCCATCAGATTGTGACGTGATGTGAGCGTGGAGGGCAGCGTACCACCAGAGTAACCGACAACTGCTGCTCTTTGCTAGCTTTCCTTGGCTGTAGCTAGCTCCCGTTAGCTACACGGCAGACGGGGACGGGACATGTGCAGCTAGGAGAGAAGCCACAAGCCAGGGTGATTGTGGAAAGACAAACCAACTCTGTTCTGGTGAGTTTTTATTTTGTTTCTGTCAGTTAAGTTCGTCTTAGCTCGGTAAAAGAAAGAAACTTACATTCAGAAGGTGTGTGGT
Source organism: Pagrus major (assembly GCF_040436345.1). NCBI lineage: Eukaryota > Metazoa > Chordata > Actinopteri > Spariformes > Sparidae > Pagrus > Pagrus major. The sequence goes on from NC_133229.1 coordinate 24,552,890, forward strand.
TGTAGTTTTCTGCTTTGTAAGGAAAATTTCTCGACATTTTATGAGTTAATTTTATTTGTTTATTACACTAACAGCTGAAACTATGGTGGCGACTAACGACAAAGTGGTATTACAGACGTGTGAGGCCAGGGCTAGCTGGTTAGCATGCTAACTCCAGCAGACATCTCTGCAACACAGTTCATACAAGTCTTTTGTTTCCTCACACAATGTCCATAATGATCATTTTTTTCAATGTTTTAACTAAAATGTTGACCCAATTACAAACTGCCCTTTTGAAGACTTGTGACCTGACTTGATGACACAAAACACGACTTTATTTTAGCATTTGGCTCTGCAGCTCTCTCACTATCCTCCCTTTGATATCAACAGAGGAAAGTCTTTACAGATACGTACGAAAAGCGAAAGGAAATCTCTTGAAGGACGGTAACATAATACCCACATTCATACATTTCAAATGTGGGAAGTGAATCTAATGACCTTCTTCCTCAGCTGCTAGCTTTGAGCATAAATAATTGGATAAGTTGGACATGGTCTTCTTGGCACAAACGCCTGTATTTTGGCACCTCGTCCTGCAGTTCTGAGTGGGCTAACGCTTAATGTAATAACAGCATATAAAACTGTTACCAATAGGCCACAATGGGAGCACTTACTATCCTCCGTCACTGCAACAAAAAAACCAAATAGCTGCAAAAACCACCACCAGAGAAGTGTGAAGCTCGTAGATTTCAGCTGTGTGGAAAGACATTATCATCCACGGCCAATGCGTTCCGCCTCCCGTCGCCCCCGGGTTCATATGCAGAATAAGGCAGAGTAATAGCTCCACTGAGATGGAGGGGAGGAAAAATAAATAAATAAAATAGAATAAAACAATGTTTTTGTTGTTAGGAGGAAGCTGCTGGAAGGGACCGTGTTGCAAAGCCTCCCCGGGGACACAAGAAGAAGAAGAGGGAGGAGATGAAGAAGTAGGTAACAGCTCTTCTCTTTGGGTAAGAAATAGAGGAGACTTCAGTGGTTGTGATTGTTTCTGTATGCCGGTGTTCATTAATGCTGCGCTGCATTGTAGTTAAGTCAGGATGCACTCTGTCTTCTTTAAGAAATTGGGTCACGAGGGTGTTAAATCAAAACTTAAAACAAGGAAAAACATTTCTTGAAATTGTTTTGCCTGCACGTCGGCGTCAGTTCCCCCTAAAGTGCACTTTGCATTTTTGTTAATTTAAAATTTCACGCATGTTGTGTTGAGTTCTTCATATTCCTGTTTTTTTTTGTTTTTTGTTTTACTTCCTTGAGGTCGAGCTTCTTCTTTTTTAACTCGAGCTGCAGCACTTTTACAGAGCCAAAGCTTTCAGGCCTACAGGTAGTAATCATAATCCACGAATGCACCGAGAGCGAACGTGAAAACTATATTTCCGAAGGGATCGGCTGTGCTCTTTCAATTCAGAGTGGCTACACTGCTGTGACTTTGACATTTAAACACAACCGCCGTGACAGTTTTCCCTATTTCCGTCTTTGAAACACACAAGAACCAGACTGACAAGATGAAATTAAGCCAGGGATGTCTTTCTTGAAAACATTAAGAGTGAAAGAGGAAATAAGTAATTGGAGGCAAAAACATCTATCGCTAACTGCTTTTTTTTTTTTTTGGCTTTGTAACCGGTCCAGTATAGAAAGAAGTGGGACTGGGGAGGGCAAACCTGATGCTTCTTCACACACAGAACAGGAAGAGAGTCATGCTGCTCTTCAACTACAGGAAATAACCTCTGTGCTGATGACGCAGGTCTCAGGGGAATGCTGAGCAAGTTGTGCAGATCTGAAGCATTACTGTACGCTCTCGTGGCAAGGCCGTGCAACATGTTGCAGCGAGCGGACACACGCATTCGTTTTCTTTAGAGAGCCATATACATTAAAAGTCAGGATTGTGCGTTCATCGTCAGAGAACAACTACAAAATCTCTCTCCCTCAGCACCGGCTTACACACACGCACACAAAACTAGATGAAAAGACAGTAAATCTGTAAAGCTGCCACTAGACGATATGTCTGTGCAGAGAGATTTCCCCCCGCAACACGTCCAGCGGTCGGCCTAATTAGAGCCGAGGCGTATCTGTGGGCAGGGGGGAGGCTGTGTCTGCACATGGACGGGGGGATTTGGCCGAGAGCGTTCATTCACTGGGGCTGTCTGCCGGGGAAGACAATGGAGAGGAGTTGCAGATTGGGTGTCTTTTCTCCAGCACAGAGGAAAAAGACAAGAATAATTCCGGTTGAATATCCCGCAGAGATGGTTTTATTGGGACTATTGGTATTGGAAAAATCCGGTTAGGGACTTAATCAAAACAGAGCAGGAGCAGAGGAGAGACTGAGCCGAGGCCAAATGGATTCCAGTCCGGCTCGTCCTGTCCTCTACCTGTCCTCTCTGTCCTCAGAGTGAGTCCACTCAGTCATTTGTCCTTTTTTTTTTTTTTTTATATAAACCATTACATGAAAGGACGTCTTCTCGTTCTGACCTCTCGGACAACCCTTCTCTCATATCTGAGAGCAGAATATGTGAATGTTTTATATGTCCCAGTCCTCAGGGTGTCTCTCAACCATGTGTAAACCTGAGCTGTGATTTACATCAGCATTTCACAACCAGTTACACTGATGGTACCCGAAGGTGTACTTCTGCAGCTGGAGGAACGTGGGGTTGAAAGAAAACTCATTTGAAAAAAATTACAAGTTTTAGAAAATATATTTCCACATATTGAATCAAGTGTACCAACAGTCAAAGCAGTTAGCTAACAGTAATGGATGGTTGAAATAGTTAGCCTAAAGTTATGTAAAAGTAAGTAATTACCTAGCTTTAAGTGATTAGCTAAAAGTGATAAACAATGATAATCACTAAATAATTAGCTTTACGTGATAGGGCCAAAAAGGGTTAAAAACTAAATGGCTTAGCTAAAAGTAGCCTAATGACTTAATAGTTAGCAATATAGTCTTAGCTATGAGTGATGAATAATCGCTTGAAATAGTTAGCTTAAGGTAATGAATAAATGGATGAACAGTAATGACAAAATAAAAGTAGGCTAATGGGTTAAAAGTTGAAATATTTAGCTAAAAGTAAATACTTGCTAGCTATAAGTAAGCTGAGGCAACTGGCTGATTGAAACAGTTAGCTGTTACTAAATAGTTAGCTATGTAAGCAATGGATTAAAGGTTGGAATAGTTAGCTAATAATGACTAAATAGTTTGGTTAAAGTACAGTCAAAACAGTTAGCTAGCAGTAGTGGATGGATGAAATTGTTAGCTAACAGTAATGACAAGGTAAATGTAGCATAAAGGATTAAAAGTTAAAATAGTTAGCCAAAAGTAAATGCTAGTTAGCTATAAGCAGGCCGAGGCAACTGGCTGATTAAAACAGTTAGCTAGTACCAAATAGTTAGCTATATAAGTAATAGATTAAAAGTTGAAATAGTTAGCTTAAAGTTATGGATAGGCCTACATTGTAAATAACAGTAATGACTAAATAAAGTAATTAATAAAAGGTTGACACAGCCTAGTTAGCTAAGCAGTTCAAACAAAGATGAATCAAACCTGAATCAAGGTTGGTGTTGATGTAAGTTTATCTGTAGGCTGCGGGGCCGTGGGCGTTTGTAACAGAGGTTTGGGAAACACCGATATTCATCATTTAGCTTTGGGTGACTCAACCAAGGCTGCTCAATCCTGACACTTTGTTATTTTAATCAAAGTGCTCAGAAATTGTGCTTTTGGATTAGAATCAAAAGACACATGCATCAGATTTCTGTCCTTTCAAATGTCTGAGTTCATTAGAAATGTGTGAAAATGTTCAAATAGTTTCTATTAATGATTTAAAAAAGCTCTCTATAAATCAACTGGACCTGCAACAAAGGCTTAATGTTCCGTTATTTGAACTGTTTTTGTTTTAAAGTTGGAAAACCCACCAATAAATCTCACAGCAGATCCACTTCAGTGAAAGGAGTCCGCTCTTCTGAGAACATGGCAACATTTAACATGAAACTTTCTCATTCACCCACACAGAAAACACACATCAATGTGTAATCACACACACACACACACACACACACACACACACACACACACACAGCACTCACACTCATGAACACACAAAGCTATCACCTCCCACCCACCAGCCTGGAAAATATTAACCTTTTCATCTCGTGTCACCTTTTTTTTCGGTCTAACTTCATGCATCACGCTCACATGCCTGCAAGACACATGCCGCACTGCACATTTGCTAAACTGGTGTACGCACAACTCAGATTAGTACATACCAACAACAACAGCAGCAGCAGACACACAAGCGGCTGCAGATATCTCAGAGGGAACTTCAGAGAATTCAGGGAGTGGAGAGTCATTTGGTTAAAGAGGACCAAACTGCAGGAAATGAGAATCATTGACCCTCCCTTGTGACCGAATTTTACAATCTGCGCTTGAAATCAGTCGAAAGGAAGAAAGAAAACAGAGAAAGTTAGCTGGGGAAGGAAAATGTTTGAGCGTCTATAAATAGGCCTGCGTTTGAAATGATTCTGAAAGGCATGCAGTCATTTATTATTCAGCTCATATTGCTGCATGTTTATCACATAGAAAGAGAAAAAAAAAAAAGAAAAGAGGCCTGTTTTCTGACAGGAGCACAGCTAAGACCCAGCGACCAGCTTCACTGTGTGTCTAATAAACTGATTTACATGTGACAACCTTTAAGTCAAGCTTTAGTCTCGTAGATCAAAGACTGTATCCCCCCCCCCAAAAAAAAAAATCAGTCCAGATCCTCGACACCGAGCACCTATGTGCCATCTGTCCTCAGACAAAGAGGATTTAACAAAACGCCCCTCAAACACTCCCTGAACCTTTTTATTCAAGATGTTTTAACACAAACGATGACGACATGAGGGGCTGCGTTTGAGCGTCAACGAAAACAAACAGTATATTGTGAGCGTGAAGAAGAAGAAGAAGGAGAAGAAGAAGAAGCCTTTTTGCGTTGAAGAGGTGCACGGGGGCCTCATTCATAATTCAGAGGCGTCGCAGCGATATGAGAGAGGAGGACGCATCTGTCTGCATTACGCCAGCGTTGCCTCTGCGTTGCATCACCCTCCCGGGTGGTTCGTCTTTTCGAGAGTTTAATACGGCTCCCTATCAGTTGCGCCCTGGCTGTGGCTAATTTCAGCCTCAGATAAGAGCCTTTTTTATTTTGTCGGCCCGTCGCACGGCCCAGAAGTGGCGTCTGAAACCTTTTGAAGGAGTGCTGACTGCACGGAGCTGCTGCTGCTCGTCTGCATGTTACTTGTGACTGCAGCATCACAAGTACAGATATTATGAACCCATCCCCCCCCACACACACACACGTATAGCTGTCTCCCCACACAAAGAGAGGCGCATGTGCCTTATTACACACACACACACACACACACACACACACACACACACACACACACACAGCTGGCTGCTGGTCTGTCTGACCTAGTTTATTTCTGTAGGCTGCTCTAATGGAAGGAGCGAGCGTGGTGTATTATCTGACTGCATCTGATTTGCATTTCTGCCCTGTCACTGGCAGATGGCACCAGAGGTCGAGAGCAGAACTTTTTTTTTTTTTTTTTGGAGGCCCTCGGCTCACACACACACACACACTGCACACACACACACACACAGGCGCGTACACAAGCACGTGCACACAAGCTTCACACATACAAACACTTGGATTATCAAACGAGCTTACGTGCTTCATGCTGAATGCACTTTATAGATAGCGAGTTAATATCAGTGTTATAGAGGTGTGAAGGTGTGTGGGGCACACACACACATGCACGCACACACACACACACGCTGTACATATAGTGCATGCGTGCAGGCTCGGAGCTGTAGTGTTAGGTTTACACCCTCTGCTCTTGCACTGTTCTTGCTTTATAGGAAGGAAGTGATGAATCACACTCACTTATTTGTGGTAGTGGTGAGTGTTCATGTACAGATAGGGTCTCTCTTTCTCACTCTCTCTCTCTCTCACGCACACACACACACACACACACACATACACGTGCACACACACTCTCTCACTCTCTAGAAATCACAGAGGAAGTGAGCAGACATGAAACCTCAGCACTTTGTCATTTTCTATCTGATGGAAGTCTCTGTCATGGTTGAGATCATTCAGAAAGAGCCTGATGTCGGGGGTTTATTGTCTCTCTCACACACACACACACGGTGTGTTTACGTCTCACGTAAGACATGTGCTGCTTTCTGTTATTAAACCTGATCAAATCTGGCGTCGCGCGCTGCAGGACGGACGCGCGTCGAGGGGTGTCGTCTCGTCCTCACGCGGAAACATCATGGGCGTGAAGGCGCTGACATTTATTTGAATACGTCGGATGAAATAAAAGGAGCTAAACGTCACGTGTGAGATGTCAAAAAATGAAAACGTGCACTTTAACGAAGGTATCCGAGCAAGCACACACACACACACACACATATTGTACTCGTGAGCACATGCACACACAAGCCATCGGTCTTTATTTGGAGACAGGAAACATCAGGGTGTGCTCTCGCTCTCTCTTTACCTCTTTCTCTCTCTTTCACACACACATGCACACGTAACCGTTATTTAAGGGTGTGGGGACATTTTCCATGCGGTTTGACTGTGGTTAAGCTTTGCAATTGTAAAGCGTGTAAAAAAAAAAATAAAAAAAATAAATCTGCAAGATCTGCTCTGCGTAAAGACACGACCGGCTCAAGTGGAGTGGGGGTGAGGCCAATTAGTTTGAGGCTCTTATTGAAGTGTTGGGCAAAACTTTGGGCCAAGAAAAAAAACAAGCCACTCAGCTTTGTCACGCCACAGAGTGACTTTTCCATGAGCTCGAACAAGCCCGACTCTTAGATATGATGACATTGATATAATTTTATGCTCTGGGTTCAAACCGAATGCTACTCGTGCTTGTAAAGATCCCCCCCCCCCTCCTTCTTTTTTGTCTTTTTGCTTTCTCAATTTTCTTTGACACGGCCATCCCTCCTCTCTCTGACTCATCCTTCAGGTCTCGAGTGTATTGTGGTGAACCGCTGCCGAATTCGCTCCTCGTTTTATATCCTTTTTCTCTCCCGTTTCTCGCCTTCTCCCTCGCTCCGGTTTCCGTTTTTGCTCTGCGCCCGTCTTCTCTTTAGCAAAGGTTAAGTTTTAGTTCAATGTAGATAGCTTTCAATAATGCATGCTCCCCCCCGGTTAAATATTAATGAGCTCGCCTCGAATGTACTGTAGATTCTACAGAGTATGTCAATCTTGCGAGCAGGAAATGGTTCAATATTTGGACGTATATATGCAGGAAATGCCAGACGGGGGAAGGATTGAGATCTTTCTGCAGTCGGTGTGGCCTTCAGAGGTTTTTATACGCGATGGAGGAGACTAGTCATTAACTCACAGGGAGCTAATTGTGTGGTTGGTGTTCCAGTTTGAAAGAGACTGAGCGAAAATGTGTGTGTGTGTGTGTTACATCATGTTGCCTCGACTACTTTAAAGGTGTAATTTGTAAAAAATATGACCAGAATTTGAAGGTAGCTCCAAAAATGTAGGGGCACCAGTCAAAGCTGCTCTGCTAGCTGTCCTCGGCTGCTAGCTACTGTTAGCTAATTAGCTCAGTAAGCTGTGGAGGCTGGAGTCTGCTTCGACCGCCGCCACCAGACTGGGACTGGACACAGCCTCCAAGACCGACGGATGCCACTTTGAAGATAAAGGTATAGATAGAGTAGCTACAGAGGTGATTTACAGCGGATCTGATCAGGACTAGGACTCTGGGGACGAGAGGATGTGAAAGGCGGGAAATGGCAAAAACAGCATGTAGAGTGTTTAATAAGGAAAGTAGGTGTTAGAATATTTATTTTTTTGACATTTTGTGAGTTTATTTTGTTTATTTATTACACCAAAAGCTAAAACAACTTGTAAAATGTTGCAAACTTGCCGCTCGCATACTCCAGGCTGAAACCAGAGGAGCTGGGGCTAGCTAATTAGCATGCTAGCTTGAGTAGACATCTCTGCAGCACAATACATAGACGCCTTTGACACAATGTCAGCACTGTTGTTTCCTCACATTCTGTCGATTATGTTAATTTTACAAAACGTTTTAAACTAAAATGATGGCCGTATCTTACAAGCTATAACTGCTGCTCTTTGCTAGCTGTACTGTAGCTAGTTACCGTTAGCTAATTAGCTCAGTAAGCTGTGGAGCTTGTGGGCCTATTCTCTGACTGGTAACTAAAAAGGTTTACAGTTTTAGCTTCTGTTTAATTAGGAAATAGGTGTTAGAATATTTAACTTTTTTGGCTTTTTGTGATTTTCTTTTGTTTGTGACACTAAAAGCTAAGGGAGTTTAAAAACGTACACAACAAGGTCACAAGCAGACGAACTTTTGAACTTTCCTCTGTGATCCTGACGAGAACTCGTGCATTCCCGGCCTTTATTTTTTTTTTGACGTGACTCTCGACAGCATCACAACGCTGTCGTCCTCGTTTTCGGCGGTCTGTGTGACAGTCTGACGGACGGCCGCATTGTGTGCTGTCTCTTCACACCAGCAATTGTGTCATTTTTACCTCAAAACCTGTTAGCTACGCAACAGTTTGGGCTTTTCGTGTCTTGCTTAATAGCCTGAAATGGATGCGAGTGGAACTGACATAAGCCTGCGTGTTTATCTGTTATTGTCTACGGCTTGTGAGCATGTGTCCTCTATGTGTGTGTGTGTAGTCATGTGTGTGTTTTTTGGATGCTGTGGGTGGGTACAGTTGGATGTGCATGCCATGGATGTGGATAACATGTGTGTGTGTGTGTGTGCTTGTTGTGTGTTCTCATTTGATGGCTGCTTTGCTATCAGCGTTTGTTTGGGGTTAAAAGCCCCCGTCTCTGAGGGTGTTAGCGGGGGTCATCTAAACCGGATCTGCAGCAGAATCGCTTGAGAGGCAGAAGCATAATCTGTAGCTGGCTTTGTGCTCCCAGATTAAAGTGATGATGTTTTAAACCTTTCTCACGGCCGCAATATGCCTCAGCTTCCCTCTCCTGCCACTCAGTTATGTGTGTGACAAGAGCTCCACGCAGCCGGGGTTCAAGAAAAGGACACCTTCCTCGCTATTTATGAAACGGGGGAGCTTTAGCACATTATCTGAGTCGACGCACGCACGTTCTATTCATCTATTAATTTGCCATCAGCGTGGTGTAGCTACAGCGTATCTTCTCCAGTGTTTGAGGGGAAACAGCTGCTAATCCTAATCCCCCCCTCCCCGTCTCTCTCTCCCCCCCCACGGGATTCTGTCAAATCACAGGCCCTTTAAAAAGCCCTGGCTGGCTGGTTTACAGGGCCGGTTGAGTGGCTGGCTGACTGGCAGCCTCTAAATGAGAGGATGGACCATGCTCACCCACTCCCGTGACTGACATCGCACCAGGCCCCTCCAGAAAGTGTGTCACTTGTTTGTACAAGAATGTACGTACACACACACACACACACACACCGAGAGATTTCCACCGCAGGCTGCTTTCTCCTCCAGAGGTATCGTCCAATACGGGAAATGGAAATAGCTTCACCCATAAACATCTGCAGACGTGGAGGAAAGTTTAAATAAATGCATACCTTACTGTGAAACAGATTAGAGAGGCTGACCTTTCGGTTTACACAAGATGTAACCCACCGCAAAATATTTGTTGCTGTGAAAGACGTACAACCCGGACAACTGTAACGCAGGCGGTCCAGTGTGTCGACTGCTGATCGGTGGTCTCAAACTTTTTGCCGTTTGGCTTTGTCCTGAAGTTGTAAATTTTTGGGGGGAATGTTAATCGGCTATTGCCAAAATGGGAGAAACTGTGTTAAGAGAGGACGGATACTTGTCGAAAAACTTGTCGGCAGCTTGCAAGAAGGCCATTACAAAGAGACGGCATAAAGCGCTCTCTTCACAGCGAGGCTGTGTAACCTTTCGAAAAAATAATTAACACATTCTTCCTCTTACAAATGAAGTTGAACAAGTGAGCAATAAAACCCCAATTGCTCAATTCAGGGTGTTGCTGCTGCTGCAGTCTTACTCGGCCTGGTGAATTGATTTTCCAACGTGTGACTTCGCTCAACTCGTTCCACCAAAACACTGAAGTTAGTCTACATTTATTAAAATGTTATTAAAGAGGCGATTACAAGACGATAGTCAGCATTATCTTTGTAATCGCCTCTTCTGGCCACCATTGTGTTAATATTAACACGACTTCTCGAGTATTGTCAGCTGTTTCCTCCTCCGCACGGCCTCATAACCCACCAGGAGCATTTAACAACTGCCTAAATGTTGTCGACTTGCTCAGATTTAGTCATTTTTCTATATTGTCGTGCTTCCACCGTGTTTAAGTAGGCTACGTAGTTAGATGTTGATGTGATGTGACGATCGGGTGTATGTAAAGGGTGTTTTATTTAGTCTGACTTCCTGCCTGGCTCGATTTGCTCCGCACCTTGACGTGGCTGGTAGAAGACGCTTCAGAAATGTGTTCAACTACAGTAGGGATCGAGATGTAAGCCTTTTTTCCATTACACTAGTGAACCAGTTTTGTTTTAATCAATACACCAACTTTTCAACCTCATCCGAGCATAAAAACTTCCAAAAGTTCACGTGTATTCTCACTTTAAACTGCCCGCAGACCAAAAACTGATATTCTGAATGTTGCAGACCGGTCTCTGGATGATTAATATCCTGAAGCTGATCAATAAGAGTCATGATAATAAAAGTCAACCACTTTAAAACCACCAGAACTTGAGCACGTGTGTCTACATCCTCCACTCCCTCCGAACATGTACAGTATCTGCTTTTTCCTCAAAACCCCGAAGCAGTTTCTCTCCTCTGAAAAACTCTGCGGCACCGTTTCCAACTTTCACTCCGTGGCACAAACACTAATATCGGTCTTGTCCATCAGCCGTTCTCACATCAGTCATTTCAGATAATGACTCTCAGCTGGGAGAGACAAGAGAGAGCGGAGGGACGCGGAGGCTGAGCAGAGAGTATCAGCCGACACGCCTCGCCGTCTCGCTCCCCTTGTTCTTGGTATATAAGTGACGAGATGAGGGGATGAGGAGCGCGCGGGTAACTATCAGTCATCAGCGTGAGGATTAGGGACTGTCATCAGCAGCCATATGCCTCATATTACCCTCCTGATGACACTAGATGGAGAGAGGGAAGAGAGCGAGGAAGAGGAGGCTCGGGGGAAGGATTACGCCCGCTCTAAGACTTCAGGGTAAAAGTCAGGTAGAGAACAGAGCTCGTCAAAGTAAAGTCTGACTTAATGCACAGAAAGTACATTTTCACGTGCATACATTCAGATAAAAACCAAAGTTCCTGTTGTAGAAGAAGTGTACGTTCAGCTCTATGTAAAGCTGACGTTTTCTCCTCCTCTGGCTCTGGATGTTGACTATTATTCAGTACAATAGACACACATGTGCTCTTCATTGATCACACAGAGGGGATTAGTACTTGTGTTTGTGTGTGTGTCTGTGTGTGTGTGTGTGTGTGTGCGCAGAGGAAGGGGAGGGGTCAGTGGCGGCAGCAATACAGTAAGTGTTTCCATGTGCTTCTCTTATTCATGAAGACGCACATAAACACACACACACAGACTGACAAGCACGCTGCTGGCATATCCATGTCAACAAAAACTCACTCACACACACACACGAAGAAGAAGAGGAGAGAAACAGAGCTCGTGTGACTCATTAGGTGACTCAGGTCTTGACAGTAAAAATAACATCTGAGAACATTTACCGTATATTCATTAACAGTCGGTCCAAGTCATGACGAGAAGCACTTTAATGGGGTTTCCATCAAAATGCACCTTGCTAGCTGAACTAAGTCTGTGCTGCTTCTTAAAAGTGTTTCCAAACATCTCCCCTTCTTCTTCTTCTTCTTCTTCTTCTTCTTCTTCTCCTTCCCGATTCCACTTCCTCATTCGACGTAGTTTCCTGTGTGCTATCTATCGCCGGGGCTATTTTGGTGCATTCACACAAAAAGAGAAACCACACGAAAGTTGGGCCGGCACAGAAAAATAATGACACTGTTAAGATCTGAAGTGTTACGCAACAAAAGAGGAGATAATATTCAACACAGCAGATTGTAATCGTTCATATGTGATCCAGAATGAACACTGCATGAGCATACGTACGTACGTGTCACAGACTACGTACCATTTGTACAAAATCACGTTCACATTGTTTATTACCTGGTTTTCATGTTGGGACGATGGTGGAGTCACATGCGTCAAGGCTGCCAATCCAGTGGCCGCAGTTAAAGCATTTTAACACGATACCAGAGGATACTTTTAAGGAGACCTCGTGACCATTTCCAGCCGTGTTCGTGGCAACAAAAACTGGATATTTTTGACGGGAAGCCGGACCATCTGCATCCGTGTTTGTGCCGCCAAAAGCCGATATTTCTAAGGAGACCTCGGGACAGTTCCAGCTGTGTTTGTGGCGACCAAAGAAAAATGCTTTCCTGACCATAACCAAGTGGGTTTTGTGCCTAAACCTAACCAGAGCATAAGCACAGCGAAGTGACGAGAGAGACATAGAAGTTGAAGCCAAAGTGGTTTGCTAACGTTTATTCTGGCAATTTGGTTGATTGGGTATTCAAGGTGTTTGCCCAAAAGATTTAAAGTCAGTCATTTCTCTGCTCACCCTCATGCTGATGGAAAGTTGGGTGAAGTTTCGTGGTCCACTATACATTTCTGGAGCTTCACAGCAAAACAGCGCTGCAGCATTCTCACAGTAGATGAGTGACTTGTTTGAAAATAAAATAAAAAAATAACATAAATACAACTTGTCAGGCTTAATCCAAGATGAGGTTTGCTATTAGCTTAGCAGCTACAGTTAAGATTTCCGCTTAAAAAGAGTGTAAATAATATCTTCTCAAATCAATTTAGGATCTCAGGGCTTTTTGTAAACTTGGATTTCAGTCTACAAGCTGAATTTATTCATTTTAAAACAAGTCTCCCATCTATTTCAGTTGTTCAGGAGAACGCTGCGATGCTGTTTTGCTGAGAAGCTCCAGAAATGATTTGTGGACAATCAAACTTCGCCTGTCTTTCCATCAGTACGAGTAGCTAATAGCTGAATTATCATTTTTGGGGTGAACAAGTTCAATAACGTGCTGAAAAAAGTGCTAATTGTTTAAATATTCGTCTTAATCTCCCTCAAAGAAAAGCACATTCCAGCTTTAATGTCGCGGATTAATTAGAAAAACCTGCGTCTCTCCATCTCTGCGCTATTGAACCGCGTCGTCTTTATCTCACTCGCTGCTGTTTTTGTTATGAATGTAATGTTTGCGTGTCATCCCGTAACCAAAATACTTCCCGGCGTTAGCATCATTACTCTGGCATGCTCCAAGACTGATTGAGCGTGTTTGCTAATTTTTTTTTTTTTCCTCGTTGGCCGCAGCAGCAGCAGCAGCAGCAGCAGCAGCAGCAGCAGCAGCAGCAGACCACCGTGAAGAGAAGGGAGGAGAGGCAGAGAGGCACTTAGCATGTAAAAAGACCATATGTGTTGAGCATGAGTGTGGGCACAGAGAAATGATATGCCTGTGGTCCTGCCTGAGCTTATGTGAGTCTGTGGGAGGCAGAGTATACTTTGTTCGTACTGTAGTAGAGTTGTGTGCCAGCGCGATGGTCTTCACGTGTGGGTGTGTGCTTCTTTTTCCACAGGCTGTCACTCGTGTTGCTGCTGAGTCTTTGGTAACTTACACTGCCTGTATGAGAGTGTGTGTTTCTCTGTGTGTGTGTGTGTGTGTGTGTGTGTTTAAGCTTTTGTTTAATTTCTACTTCCTGTTTTATTCTTGGCCTAATCCAAACGCAACACAGCTGTGCAGTCAGCCAGAGAAAGAGGGCTTGGGGGATGGGTTGCCAGGTCCTGGTGAGTGCAGCCATGCTCTACAACTGCTACCAACAGATGGAAGGGAAATGGGGTTACCAGCTTGGGCTTATCTTCTCTTTGTAGGCCAGACTGACCCCCACCACCACCCCCACCACACTCCCCCCACCCCCCTCATTTGGTCATAATACTATGCTTAAATCTCTATATTTTGGTGTTAGCTTTTATTTCCTTTTTTCCACAGTAGTCTGATGAAAGGGGCTGCTGAAGGCCCAAACCGCAACACAAATGGGAGGTCGATATTATGAGACGCTATAGAGAGACAAAATTATGAGCTGCTTCTTATAACTTGGACCGAAGAGAGCGGGTCAGTGGAGTAAATCTGCATGTCTGGGTGACATTTGTTTATTGAAGGCTGGTAAAAGATGACCGTCGTAAAGAAATGTGGTGATATCTTTGGTCGTGGCTCCAAAACTGAGGTCCTAAGTCGCACAGTTTGAGAGTAGAGGTAGATCGATTGTCTTGTCGGGTCTCAGTCTCCTTGATTTTTAACAATCAGTATCGGCCGTGAAAAAGCCAATATCGGTCCAACCCAAGGGTCAATCATGGCTGTTGTTTGTATTGCGATCAAACACAGCCCGGGACAGATTCACAGCTAGTTGGGGAACTAGCTGGTGAGCTAACTGCAAACTCACCAGCGCTAGTCTGTCACAATAGCTCCCAAACACGCCCACCTGGCAGTTTGTTCAGCATCGTACAATGATTATTCAATACAACGATTACTGAAGAGTGAAGATAAAGCTTGGTCGCCAACTGGACAAAGAGTTCACACAGTTGCTTTTGCAACACTGTCTGCAAACATACTTCTGTTGCCATCGTCAGAAGGAGCAGAGTTTCGGTATCGAGGGGTAAGCACAGCAAAAAAAACACCCGTTCCTCTTTTGTGGTGCAGTTTTGACTCTGACAGACGGGTTAAGTAAGAGCGAAGGCTACAACACAACTATCAAGCTAGCATCCGCCATTTCGCTCTATCCCTTCAATGGTCAACACGACCAAGGTGGCCAAGGTGTTACGTACTAGACACTAATTTTCTATCATTTTTTGTCCTTTTTCTGTTAGTCTGGGCTTCCATAGGAGCCAAACATCCGTCTAAATGTGAGAAATAAAGTGAATATATCCGTTTCTTCTCACGTCACACCCTAAAGTAGTGTTTCGTCACGGCTGGATGTTTAAAAAAAAAGCGACCCGATTATGCAAAGCATACAATACACCTTCCTCCAGAATCACCAGTTTCTCCATTTTGTCTCATCTCAAGGAGGTGTTGATGCAGAAAAATCAAACAAACGAACATCTTTTTTCAGAGGAGCCGCTGCTGGAGACATACAAATGAAGCTGTATTTTGATTAGTATTAATATTTCAGATGCCGCCTCTGCTGCTGTGTCGGTGTTTGTGCGTGCGTGTGTGTGTGTGTGTGATGAGGAGGGCAATCAAAAGCAAAGATGTGGACTCTCGAAGCTCCACTGAAGTCGGAGCCTGTTCGCTCTCTTCAGTCTAGTCTGCCTGTGGAGAGCTGAGGCATCTCTCTCTGGTCTCTCTCAACCCAGCACAGCACATTCATTATTAATCTACCAGAGTCTCTCCCTCCTTCTCAGCTCAGCCAATTACAGTCGGGGCCCCTGCGACTGCTGCCTGTCTCATTTGACGCTGCACTGCTTTGGCTTTGATGTCTCTATCAACACGAAAGAGCCGGGGACCGAGTCTTAATAGAGCAGAAGGGGATTATGTGACTGCCTGCCTCTGGGGGTGGAACATTTTTTTTTAATATATATGTTTAATTCATACTTTATTTTATTATCAGGAGACTGGGCCATGCTTTAGCCAGGGTCTTGCCACTCTCTGCTCTCCTATCACAGCGACATGCTCGTTAATCCTGTTACTCTTTCATTTGGGGAGTCGCACACAAGCCTGCGAGCGGAGAGAGAGAGGAGGCTTCGTCTACCCGAGGCCTCGCGCTCCTCCCTCCTGGGCTGGCAGCCTTTTTCCTTCCTCTGCTCATTTCATGTGGAGAAGCCTTGATTAACCAGCGGCAGCCACTCTCCATGCAACGCTGATGGTTTGGTATGAGGTCAGGCTGCTGTTTGGTGCACAAATGTTGTTGTTTTAATCAGAGTTCAAGGGTCAGTTTGCTTTGCAATCAGTTCAGGAAATGGGCTGTTAACTCGAAACAAAACGTCTCTAACAGATCTGTGAAGAAACCAGAAAAGTACAAATACTTTTTAAGGTATCTGACAACTTTTTACTTTTACTCTCCACATTTTTCACACAAATATCTGTACATTCTGCTCCTTGCATTTTCAAAACAGCCTCGAATTATCACTTATTTTTATTTTTGCGCTATTGTTTGCCGCCTTCTGAACATCACAAGACTGATTTCAACCAAAAATCGGTGAATATCACGCACGGCAGACGTAGCAAGACGTAGCAGGACGGAAATAGACAGAGAGGGAGACTAAAAATGGGGAGAAGAGGCGTTCAGGTTCATTTAGCGTTGCACCAGTAGAAGGGATACTTTTTACTTTTATTCCTTTGAGTACATTTCACAGCCTGTACTTCCTTACTTTGACTCAGAGGTGGCAAAAGTACACACTCATTACTCAGGTAGAAGTACAGATACAGATACTCCAGGCTCTGAAATGTACTCGAAGTATAAAAGTCAAAATTATCCTTCTTATAATAATAATACTTAAATACTTAAAAGGTAGAATCAGTAAGATTTGTCCCAGCTGTTGCTAAACGCACCAGAAATACAGTTGATTGTTGAGTCTCATTCCTAGGACGTCAAATACCAACATTTTGGGTCAGTAAAGCGTCAAAAACTGTGAAAATAAGAAAATATAGAGGCAGATATGAAACACTAACACGCCTTTCTTCCCAATTCGAGTCTCCCTCTGTCTGTTTCCATCTTTAACGTCGTGGTAGACTGAAATCAGTCGATAATCCCCGAAACTGAAGTTACGAGCCTGTTTTGAAAATGCAAGGAGTAGAACGAACAGATACGTGTTAAAATGGAGTAAAAGTAAACATAATACTCAAGTACACACACCTGAGAAATCTACTAATGTACAGTAAAGTATTTGTACTTCATTACTTCCCACATCTGCAAATAAGCTTTCACTTTCATGGTTTCTCAACACACCCGTTTGAAACAGTCCATTTCCTGAGCAGATTCCCTTTACTTGAGTAAAGAAGTTCAACGAGTACTTCTACTTACATTTTTACACAAGCATGTGTACTTCTACTTGAGTCGAGAGTGTGTGCACTTCTGCCACCTCTGCTTATTTGAGCTTCAGTCGAACGAGAGCAAACTGCTGCTGATTAACGTCGATGCCCGGCTCCCCGGTTGAGTCACTTTATTTGTTTGAAGTGGGCTCTTCGCCCTCAGTTGAACTTTTAATAATAATCCTTCCATCACTTCCCTACCTCAGGTCCCTCCCGCTATTTGCAGCGTTGACCTTTAAAGCAGGAAGTTACTGTTAACACAGCTCCAGCAGCTGCAGCCGACGACGACGACAACCTGCTTTACAGCATTTTTCTCATCAAGCACAACGCTTGTGCACATTTTCCTCCCCGACTTCGCCTCACACACGCTCGAGTTTAGGCTATAAAAAGGGCCGGGCGCCGTCACTTACAATTACGGCTTGGGTTGACAGTTGAAGACGGCGCTGGACTCGCCGTTCGATGACAACTGCACATCACAAAAAAAAATCCCATTTTCATTCGGCATGATTTTCATTAACTGCGAGCAGCGCAGGGAGAATATTACATAAACCTCTGATGTAATTTTCTGAGCATGACTCAAAGCACTGGGGAACCCCACGCAGAAGACACATCTCAAAGCTGGTTTCTTTAAGAAAAGACAACATTGCATACATTTATTAGGGATGGACGCCAATTTCCAATACATGCAAATAACCATTGTCCTTTAAATGTAGTGTTGACATTATTGCAAACACTTGTCTCCCTGCTGTTTTGTGTATTATATTTTTATTATCTTAGGATAAAAAAAACATTAACAATTACATGGGATGCCTTGTTCTGCATAATTTAACGTATACACAGTGGGAACAGGAATGGCAATGCTTTAGACATCATCACAGCCTCTTCATAACCCCGCCCACCCCCAACCCACTGCCCGCATGCAGTTTGCACTGCACAAAGACCAAAAGTCACGTGAGACAGCCTGCAAAGAGCACAAGAAGCATTCACAGTAAAGGAGGAGAGGAAGGAGGAGAGGATGGATGGGGAGGGAGAGTAAAAGATGAGGAGGAAGGAGGAGGGGGAGGAAGGAGGAGGAGAAGAGAGGGAGTGAAACAAAGTGACTGCAGCACTGGCCTTGGTTTAGACAGGAGAAGGAGCAGCATAGTCCTAGTATATCATTCTAACTTCTCCCACACTTCAACTCCCGTCTCCTGATTGTGGTACTCTTTCCATTGTCTTTGACACAAAAAAAAGTTTGTTTATATATGCATGTATATATGTATATACATATACGTTTGTATACATATATATATAAATACATTTTTATAGCTACAGCACCTTTTCCCATGGGGCAACAGTGTCAATACCTCGCACATGGTACATGGCCGTGCCAAAGAAAAAAAGAAAAATAAAAAAACAATATATTGGTCAGGATATTTATCTTTTTTTCCCTAAAATTGGCATTTGACATGATGATATTCTATTGCCGTCTGGGGGAGGGAAGGGACAAAGGTTCTTCTTTTGAGTTTATATTCAAGTTTTCTCCTTTTTTTCTGGTGTATAATTTCTTCTTTTCCTGTTTTAAAAAGAGTTCACACTTTTGTGATTTGCGTGTGCTGCTCTTCATCAAAAGGTTCATTTTCCGGATCAGAGTCAGTGGTGTCAGAGTATCGATAATGGTCTGGCTCATTGTCGCTAACGTCCGGGGTGACGGATGTCGAAGTGCTTGCCTCCGAATTTGAAGGCTCCTCCACGGTTTTCGTAAAATACAACTTCACCTGAAATAGCAAATTAAAACTAACTTCAGTGTGTGCAATTAAAAAATAATAATAAACAAGTCTCATTATTAAAAGCTTCCATACAAACAGACTGATTTGACAGAAAAGCAATTAGCTTAACAATAGCTTCAATAACGCACAACAATCCATTCATCCAGCTAATATCTAAATTAAATCTTTACCTTGAAGTTTGGCGAGAAGTAGCGGTTAGCTTTGTCTTTGTTGGCCTTGTCCAAGTCGTTCTTAGTGAGCGTCAGGATGAGGTAGTCCCTGTCCCTGTCGCTTTCCCTGCCGCTGTCCCTGCAGCTGTCCCTGCACTCGGCGCTCTGCGGCTGGACCGAGCCCGGTGCCGTTAGCCCCGCCTGGCTGTCTGCATTGTTCACCGCCCCGTTCTCCATCTTGTCCACGCTCTCCTCTGGTCCAGGGATGAAAAAGGTGTTCACCCAGAAGTGGAACATTTTGTCCTGGAGGGCAAAGATGATGGAAGGAGAGTATTAAAAAAAAAAAAAAAGTGTTTATGGACTCAGACCTGTTGGCTAGAGCTGGTGTTATTCTATGTGTTTTCTCACTGTCAGCAAATCTCATTAAAAAATCAAAACCAACAATGTGTTAGTCTGTCTCTCCATACTTTCAGACTCCTCTACCCTGTCTGTGCACTCGGCCCCGAGCCCGTTTGTTTCTACTGAAGAACGTGAATCTTTAAAAACGTTTCATTTTTAAAAAAAAAAAAGGCTCCTAAACAGCCTGAAAACATCGAGCCGTTTCAGGAAATTACTGAGCCTTCAGGCACCGTCTTCTTTAGCAAACATTACTCAAAGAGGAGTAAACAGAGCATTTGTTGGAAAAAGTATTTTCAGCAGTGGCTTGATACACATTTGTTGTGTTGGTGAGTATTTATTTACAGCAGCAGGACGATCAATGTGGGACTGACTCAAAATAAACTACAGTGCGATGACGATGCCAACCTGTGTAACTGTGTGGATTATGGATGTGTTTTTAAAAAAAGGTGCCATATTGTGAGTTCATACTTTTATTTTGGGCGCCTACTTGAAGCTGTTTACAGGCTCTGATGTTCAAAAATACCTTTTTTTCCTCATACTGTCCACTGGAGATGCACCGATCGCCAGCGGGAGGGCCGTGAGCTGCATATGCATTAATAATAATAATATATATAGCGCCTTTCACAGAACCTAAGGTTGCTTTAAATGAACATTATATCTTGAATCTTGAATTATATGGAAAGAGAAATAGTTATATATATATGAAACATTATTATTATAATAATAATGAAATAACTGACCTGCTGATTGTTATTTTCTCTCTTTTTGTAACCTTCTTTAATTAAAATACAATTCTGTTCATAATAACACACCGTCTTTTAAATAACTAGCATTTTCTCCAAAATGTGTGTAAATCTGAGCAGCACAGAATCGGATTTATCTGTCGCTGATCAGCTGGTGACCAATCATGACTGATCATACTGAAAACCAGACGATTTCCGTCTCTGGCCGATCGATCTGTGCATCTCTACTGTCCGTTGCTGCAGCACCTCCCGTCTCTTTAAGGCCCCCCTCTTCCTAAAAGCCCAGTCTTCACTGATTGGTCAGCTCTCACAGGTCTGAGCAGACTCCACCCACCACACATCCACATCAGGTGACTGGTGACTGTATAGCTGTGACATCACAACCTCACAGGAGTCCCGACGGCTCATGATGTTTGTCAATTTAAAGGATAACCGTTTGTCAAGAAAGTCAACAATTAGTGTAAAGATACTAAAATAAGCAACGCACGTTTAGTTTTGTGTAAAATCGCTGAATGAACTACATCATCTCGCTCAATATCGTCACCAACACCAACGCGGTCACACAGGAAAAAGTATGAAAAAAGGTGAGAATCACAAGTCTGCTCACACTGACTGCTGCAGTTGTGTGAAAGGAAAGTTTGTCAGCTCTGTGAGCTGCTAATATACGGCACAGCGTCAACTATGCGACTGTTGGGTGTGTAGTCTTTATAATGACGTATATTCACAGACTTTTACACAGATTTTTTAAATGAGAATTTGACTTCCTCGAGTTAAAAAAAATATCTTTTAAATTGAGAAACATCATGTGTAACCCACGGTCCCATGGTGGTCCACTGGACGGGGCGTGTCTCTCTACAATATGGGACTTTTAAGAGTTTTTGGAAAAAAAAAATAAACTACAGCTTTGGTTTTGGTCTTTTTATGGGATTTGTTGGCAATAAAAATAAAACACCGTCAGCCTGATCCTTTTTTTAAAAAAAAAAAAAAAGCTTAATTGTTGGCACCCAGCTAAGTGAGAAAATGCCTCGTCAAACGCCTGCTGATTGCTCTTTGACCTAGCAGAGGTCGTGACGATCAACAGCTGAAATAAGCTCTTAAGACCGACAGAAATTTGTCAAGCACCAAGCAAATTACGCTACTACAATGAACACACACACGAGCACGACTAACCTTCTTCATCATCTTATTCTGTTTATGGAAGAACTCCACCTTGATGTCTCCACAAACTGGCAGCGGCTGGGGGAATTCGAAAAACATGTGCTTGTCCTCGCGCCGCGTGTGAGCGGGGTTCGACGTGTGAATCTTCACTTTCAGCTGGTACACCACAAACTGGGGATCTGCAAAAAGAGTGTCGACGTCGGCACATGGAGGAGGAGGAGGAAGGGGCAAGATTATGAGATTTGTGAGGGAAAAAGAGACAAGAAAACACAACAAGGAGAAGAAGAAGAAGAAGAGTGAGTGACAGAGGAGTCAATCGAGTGAGCAAGACAGGATTACCAGGGTTATTACATGAGTTTGACAAACAGGCACAGCACACCATCACCACTCCCCCACCAACTGAGTACGTGCAAAACATTATATTAAAATTTAAAGGAGGTGAAACAGAAAGTCCACAAGATCTAACACCAGAAGAGACCCAGAACCAGAGACACAGGACCCTATTCTGATAGACAGTCACGGTTTGGTCTTGGACCAGCGCAACACGTCGCATATAGCAGACATTTTTTAATCTTCCTTCTTCCTGTTAGGGTGGGGTGGTGTTGGAGATGACATCATATGCCTGTGAGCTAGTCCTATCCTGCTAGTCTACCTCCTGCCTGGTGGATCTCTGGGGCCATATAAAAGCAAAATGAGTGAAATAATAATAATAATGGATGAAAGGCTCATTTACCCCAATGCCAATTCCCTTTCTTGAAGCCCTGAGGGGTCGGCTCGCTCCTGTTTTTAACGGTACTGTCCCCTTAGAGAGAAAGAAGGAGATTATCACAAACAGGGCCTGGCTGGCCTGTCAGGGGCTTGACAGCAGCACAGCAGGCATACAAACAAATATTTACAGATTTATCTGCAGCTACAAACATCATACAGTACGTGGCTTTGAAGTGGAGGTGTACATCTTAAACATTTGACATGATGGGACACAAAGGGGAAGGAGAGAAAAAGGGGGAACTTGAGGCTGCTGACTCAAAAACGACCACAAACATCAGTTGAATTTGACAAAATGTGAGTTATTTCTAAACAGCACGATCAAACTAGCGTCGCTTCTT